>NW_027532426.1:991743-1000186 GCF_008692635.1 Crocuta crocuta | reverse complement strand
ACCGCCGTTGTCACGGAGCCGGGAGTGAGGGGCGGCGCCTGCCCTAAGTGACAAACGGGCCCGCCAATGGGGCGAGAAGCTTGGCCCCGCCTTGGAGTTCTGGTTCCGGCCGGTTGCATCAGCCGGGTGGGGCGCTGCCTGCCAGCCCAGGCTCCCCCGGCACGTGACCGGCTTCCGAGGGCGGGCCTGGGGCAAGAGGCCCAGCCTTTGCCAGGCGCCTGGAAGCCAGCCGTCCCGGCCTGACCCGATCGGAGACTGCCACCAAGGACATGTCTGATGTGATCTCAGCCCTGGCGGTTTCAGTATCTGTTTCTGCACGCGCAGAAGATCCGTCGGGAGGGTGACAGTGGCACCTGAGCCCCAACAGCTCTAACCGAGCTTGATCTTTCTTCCCAGACCCCTTTGCTGATGCAAGTAAGGGTGATGATCTGCTTCCTGCTGGCACTGAGGATTATATCCATATAAGAATTCAACAGAGAAACGGCAGGAAGACCCTTACTACTGTCCAAGGGATCGCTGATGATTACGATAAAAAGAAACTAGTGAAGGCGTTTAAGAAGGTAGGTGTTTGGGGAGATTTTAAGAACATCACATTTAATTTGGGAGGGGGTGCTTGCTTGGATTCCCACGAGGGATTGTTGGTGCACTGGGCTGTTGCTTGGGCTGATGTGTTTCTTGCTTCATTCATGCTTGCAGAAATTTGCCTGCAATGGTACTGTAATTGAGCATCCAGAATATGGAGAAGTAATTCAGCTACAGGGTGACCAGCGCAAGAACATATGCCAGTTCCTTGTAGAGGTGAGTTTGGTCAGTTTGGTGACAATCCATTTGTGCATCCACCCGTCTGTCAGCTCCTTCCTGGTCTATTCAGTCCGTGCTGGGGTTGTAGAATTTGGATTTGTAAGACTAAGGAAGACAACAGTTGAGTTTTGAAGTAGAGCAGTAATTCTAAAAACAAGGGACTCATATGTCTTAAATTCAATGTTTTTTGTTTTTTTTTTTTTAAGGTGTGATCTCTACACCTATTGTGTGGGCTAGAACTTAAAGCCCCCAGATCAGGAGTTGCACACTCTACTGACTGAGCCAGTCAGGTGCCCTGTGCATGGATTTACTTTAAAGATGCACACTTAAATGGCACACAGATACTAAATCAGCAGGATGTCTGGTTGGCTCTTCCTAAGTGCTAAAAGCCTGTTAGATCATTCGTTCTTAACTGAGTGCCTTGAGTTAAGAACCATTGTGTTAGGGGCACCTGGGTGGCTCAGTGGGTTAAGTGTCCAACTTTGGCTCAGGTCATGATCTCACGGTTCGTGGGTTTGAGCCCCGCGTCAGGCTCTGTGCTGACTACCGGCTCAGAGCCTAGAGCCTGTTTCAGACTCTGTCTCCCTCTCTCTCTGATCCCTGCTCAGGCTGTCTGCCTCTCTCTCTCTCTCCCCCTCCCCCTCTCTGAAATAAAAGTTAAAAAAAAGGACCATCGTGTTAGTGGTTGAAGTGTGTGCTTGGCTCTTGGACTTCTCTTGCCCCGTTTAGGAGCAAGAAAGGGTTGTTGGCATCAGAAATCGGGGTGGGAGTTAATCACCTTTATAACTTTGTCCTTTTCTTCTTTGTAGATTGGACTGGCTAAGGACGACCAGCTGAAGGTTCATGGGTTTTAAGTGCTTTTGGCTCACTGAAGCTTAAGTGAGGATTTCCTTGCAATGAGTAGAATTTCCCTTCTGTCCCTTGTCACAAGTTTAAAAACCTCACAGCTTGTATAATGTAACCATTTGGGGTCTGCTTTTAACTTGGACTAGTGTAACTCCTTCATGCAATAAACTGAAAAGAGCCATGCTGTCTAGTCTTGAAGTCCCTCATTTAAACAGAGGTCAAGCAGTAGGCGCCTGGCAGTGTCCGGCCTGAAACCAAGCAGTAATGTGATGTTTCGGTCAAGCCCAGAGCCCCAAGATCACAGCCGACTGTGTCTGGCCAGAAGCTCCTCGGCTCTCTCCAGAGTTCCCTGCCCTAAGAATGTCACCACCCGAGCAGCCCACGGTGGAGCAGAGAGGACAGGATGGGGTAAGAACAGCCACGGCAGCGGTGCTGCCACAGGGAGTCCTTGGTAGTCAAAGAAAGATCCCTGGTGTGTCTGACCTGACCGGGTGGGCGGAGCTTAGAGCAGCCACCTTCCCTCTAGTGAGGTGTGATAGGGCATCTGACTTCCACCAAGGTCTCCGTGACCAGACACATCCTAGTAACTGGTGTCCGAACTCCAAATGTGAGGCCAACCTATCCGAGTTAAACTTCTGACAAGGGAACAAACTTCAAACTGATGTGTGAGTCACATAGCTGGCCGTAGAGCTTGCAACTTACTAGCAGCAGCTGCCCAATGCCATGTGAAGTAACAGACTCGTTTTTTGGTTTATTTTTTTCCTTCAGTTTTAATGTTATGTAATGTATTTAAGCCCTTATTTAAATAAAAACTTGTTTTCAGAAACACCTGATTTGCAGATTGTATTTTTATGTATTATCAGTCTTGTTTGTACGTGGGAAGGAGCCATAGAAAGGGGCAGTGGAGAGTAGTCTACACCCACCGATCAACTGGGGCCTCTACCTCTTGGCCAAGAAAACCTGTGTGAGCTTGTCCCTCAGGTTCCCTGCAGAGTCCTGAAAGGAGGGACTGCGTGGTGGACAGATTCACTGGGTATCCCTGCAAGTGGCTATGGAGGACCTCAGGGCCCTGTGAGCTGATTGAGTGGTTTGATTAGAAACCCTTGAGTCCCCTCAGTGACAGGATCTTGCCTTAACTAAAGGCTGTAACAAAGGGACAAATGCGGTGTAGGACTTAATCTAATCCTCAGGCCCCTGGGAGGTATACAAAAGTGCTTTATCCAGGGAATGGGTTGATAGTATTACAGAGTTCAGTGAGTAAGACACTTGGAGAAACTGAAAATGTCAGGCCATACCTTGACCAAGGACGATGAATATGTGGAAGTCTCTTCTTGGGGACTTTTTTTCTTTTTTTGAGAGGCAGTGCCCACCTCAGCAGAGGCAGGACAGAGAATCCCAATCAGGGCTCTGCTGCCAGCCAGGAGTCCCTTGCCCCAGAGCTGATACCATGACCTGAACAGAAACAATACCGATGCCCAT
Source organism: Crocuta crocuta (assembly GCF_008692635.1). NCBI lineage: Eukaryota > Metazoa > Chordata > Mammalia > Carnivora > Hyaenidae > Crocuta > Crocuta crocuta. Next base: position 997,060 of record NW_027532426.1, on the reverse strand, counting down.
CGAGGTGCCCCTGGGGCCATTAATTCTATTAAAACTCCCAGCACGTGGATCGTGAATGGATACCAATTTCAGATTATAAAACACAGGTTTCAAACCACTGAGTAGTCATGAAGAATCCACACTTCTATCGCTAGCCTCTTGTAAATAAAAGGTCGGCCTTGTGAGTCTGTATAGAGGCCAACCTAGAATAAGGTGTGTCGGGGAGGCTAAAGACTGAGCCAGTGGCAGCTGCCCTGAAAATAGGATTTTAATCTGNACAGAGGTCAAGCAGTAGGCGCCTGGCAGTGTCCGGCCTGAAACCAAGCAGTAATGTGATGTTTCCGTCAAGCCCAGAGCCCCAAGATCACAGCCGACTGTGTCTGGCCAGAAGCTCCTCGGCTCTCTCTCCAGAGTTCCCTGCCCTAAGAATGTCACCACCCGAGCAGCCCACGGTGGAGCAGAGAGGACAGGATGGGGTAAGAACAGCCACGGCAGCGGTGCTGCCACAGGGAGTCCTTGGTAGTCAAAGAAAGATCCCTGGTGTGTCTGACCTGACCGGGTGGGCGGAGCTTAGAGCAGCCACCTTCCCTCTAGTGAGGTGTGATAGGGCATCTGACTTCCACCAAGGTCTCCGTGACCAGACACATCCTAGTAACTGGTGTCCGAACTCCAAATGTGAGGCCAACCTATCCGAGTTAAACTTCTGACAAGGGAACAAACTTCAAACTGATGTGTGAGTCACATAGCTGGCCGTAGAGCTTGCAACTTACTAGCAGCAGCTGCCCAATGCCATGTGAAGTAACAGACTCGTTTTTTGGTTTATTTTTTTCCTTCAGTTTTAATGTTATGTAATGTATTTAAGCCCTTATTTAAATAAAAACTTGTTTTCAGAAACACCTGATTTGCAGATTGTATTTTTATGTATTACCAGTCTTGTTTGTACGTGGGAAGGAGCCATAGAAAGGGGCAGTGGAGAGTAGTCTACACCCACCGATCAACTGGGGCCTCTACCTCTTGGCCAAGAAAACCTGTGTGAGCTTGTCCCTCAGGTTCCCTGCAGAGTCCTGAAAGGAGGGACTGCGTGGTGGACAGATTCACTGGGTATCCCTGCAAGTGGCTATGGAGGACCTCAGGGCCCTGTGAGCTGATTGAGTGGTTTGATTAGAAACCCTTGAGTCCCCTCAGTGACAGGATCTTGCCTTAACTAAAGGCTGTAACAAAGGGACAAATGCGGTGTAGGACTTAATCTAATCCTCAGGCCCCTGGGAGGTATACAAAAGTGCTTTATCCAGGGAATGGGTTGATAGTATTACAGAGTTCAGTGAGTAAGACACTTGGAGAAACTGAAAATGTCAGGCCATACCTTGACCAAGGACGATGAATATGTGGAAGTCTCTTCTTGGGGACTTTTTTTCTTTTTTTGAGAGGCAGTGCCCACCTCAGCAGAGGCAGGACAGAGAATCCCAATCAGGGCTCTGTGCTGCCAGCCAGGAGTCCCTTGCCCCAGAGCTGATACCGTGACCTGAACAGAAACAATACCGATGCCCATCGAGGTGCCCCTGGGGCCATTAATTCTATTAAAACTCCCAGCACGTGGATCGTGAATGGATACCAATTTCAGATTATAAAACACAGGTTTCAAACCACTGAGTAGTCATGAAGAATCCACACTTCTATCGCTAGCCTCTTGTAAATAAAAGGTCGGCCTTGTGAGTCTGTATAGAGGCCAACCTAGAATAAGGTGTGTCAGGGAGGCTAAAGACTGAGCCAGTGGCAGCTGCCCTGAAAATAGGATTTTAATCTGGGAGGTAGAGGGTCATAGCACGGTCCTATAAAACTCCTGTGCTCAGCGCGCCCGAACTTAACCAGTTGGCACAGAATACAGTGGCATTGTTAGAAACATTTTGAGTGATACTTTTTTTTTAATGTTTATTTTTGAGAGAGATTATGAGCAGGGGATGGATAGAGAGAGAGGGAGACCATCACAAGCAGGCTCCAGACCTGATGTGTGGTTCGAACTCCTGAACCAGGAGATCATGGGCTGAGCCACCCAGGCACCCCTTGAGTGACAGGTTTAAATCCGTAAGGTTTCACTGTAGAGGGAAGGGCTAGTCAGAAAATTCTAGAAGCAGCCCTGGAGGCCAACTTGCAGAAGACCACAGTCAGGATAAAACAGAGAATCATGCTGTAGTTTGCTGCGCAGGTCCTGTATGAGGCTGTTGAGCTATATTTTGCCTTTTAAGGACTTCAGCATTCTAGAATGAGATTATCGGGAGTTAACTAGCAACATCAGTAATCTACCATCAGTAGAACCAGTCAAAACGATTATCCGATTATCCGTGACCATGACAGGAGGCTTGAGAACACTCTTAACTCAGTATCTCAGGCCTGAGATACAAGCATAGTTGTGTCTGTTTCATGGTTGGGGGAGATTTGCAAGGCCGATCAGTGGGAGGGTTTCATCCGGAACCCCAGCTCCCTGTCCATCCTTGCTCTTCCCACCAGGTGACTGTACATTTCCAATCTCAATAGCTCATTTTACCATGATCGGTATATGCAGCGTGGAGTGTGGGAGACCATGGGGCACACAACAGTCATCAGGAAGACATTCTGTGCTGGGTAAGCTGGTGGCCTGATAAGAGTGGAAGACCAGCACATGGCCTTGACGTGAGGCAGAAAGGAGTCAATGCCACCCGTGGCTTGGCCGAAGAGTCACAGGTTTTAGGGACTGGCAAATCTCCCCTACCCCATCCACATCCACGAGGGTCAGAGAAGGCTTCATAATGGAGGTGGCATCTGAAGCAGGGTGTTCTAGTCAGACAGGAGTCAAGACCTAGAGGTGGGAGCACCCGGAGTATATGGCGGTCCTGAGGTAGGACCACTTGTCTGGAACAGAGGCCTTGTAAGGAGCAGGAATCAGTACCGTCTCTCTCTGTGCCAGGCCTGTAAGGTGTGCAGTGGCCTGTTCGTGTAACAGGAGGGACTCAGCCCCCATGCAGAACATTTAGAGAAGTGGTAGAGCTGAGCCAGCAAGTAGGTGAGAAGAAGGAGCAGAGGGGAAGGAGGGCTGGAAGGTGTGAGGTCAGAGGGGGCTGAGCCGCGAGCCGAACCATTTAGATGTCAGCCTGCAAGAAGTCACCGGAAGATGAGAAGATGAGAAATGTCTCCAGCGCTGTGCTCTTGGCTTCTCTCCCGGGCCCCACCCCCAGTCTCCTCTCTGCCTCCTCACTCTGTCTGTCTGTCCTTCCCTTCCCTCTCCCGTTTCCTCCCTTCTCACCTCACTCTCCTGGCCCCAACCACAGGGACGAGCCGACACAAACCCAACGTTCCTTACAATTGTGTTAGCAAGACAAAATGAATACTGGTCAGCTAACACTGCACAGGAATCCACAAAAACTGCTTTAAAGCCTATTCAAAGTTTACCTATAACTAGGACAAAGAAAGATGGTGTATTTGGGAACCGAACATTTCTACCAGCTAGCCCTGGAATTGACCAGCTTCCTTGTTTAGCAGCCTGGGTGCTGCCCCCTTGTGGCATGACTGTCAAAACACAGTTTACTGTTAAACTGGCTTCGGAGCGAAGAGCTAGGTCCCCAACTTTTCAGGAGATGCAAGTTGTTTCAGGATTAGCAAATTGTGTGAGGCTCTGGCCAGTTCTTCTCTTGGACTCTCTTCAATCCTCCTAGCTTAAATATTCATAAAACGTGCTGTTTTGGGGAAGCTTGTTAAAAATTCAGATTCCAGGGATGGCTCAGTTAAGTGTCTGACTTCAGCCCGGGTCATGATCTCAAGGCTCATGGTCTCAAGTCCTGTTCAAGCTGTGCTGACATCTCAGAGCCTGGAGCCTGCTTCAGAGTCTGTGTCTCCTTCTCTCTCTGCCCTTCCCTCAATTGTATTTTCTCTCTCTCTCAAAAATAAACGCTTTTTAAAAGTTCAAATTCTAAGGGTGCCTGAGTGGCTCAGTTAAGTTTCCAACTCTTTATATTTTTTTAGCACTTATTTATTTTTGAGAGAGTGCTCGCTTAGGCAGCACATATACTAAAAATATTTATTTTTGAGAGAGACAGAGCACAAGCAGGGGAGGGGCACAGAGAGAGAGGGGCAGAGTATCTGAAGCAGGATCCAGGCTCCGAGCTCTCAGCACAGAGCCCAATGTGGGACTTGAACCCATGAACTGCGAGATCATGACCTGAGCTGAAGTCAGATGCTTGACTGACTGAGACACCCAGGCACCCCATCTGAAGGTTGATCTCAGCTCAGGTCTTGATCTCAGGATCATGGTTAAAAAAAAACACTGAGATTAGAGGCCCCACCCAGGACAGCTAAGCATTTCTGGGTGTTAGCTGAACAACCTCCTGCTTTTCAAGGGCCTCCAAAAATGTCTAGAAACTGAAAGAAATTCATCATTTCCCAAATTTGACCCCAAAACTGCAAAACTCAGAACGAGTAAGTGTTTAACACTACAGAAGGTAACACCGGCTGTAACTGTAATATAATTCTCATAGAACTATATACGTAAATGTAATAAACAGTTCTAGAAAAGGAACAATATTATTTGTAACAAAACTTGGATTTGTAAGATTTATAAACACCTTTCTAAAAATACTAAAGAAGACATCTATTTAGCCTGTGGGTGCATTTTATTCACTTGGTTTGAGGAACCCCAAAGCCCCTGTGGTCAGCAGGTCTGGCCCACAACCTCCAGGAAATGGCTCTGTCTCTAGAGCCAGAGCCTCTCATCCAGAGATTCTGCTGTGGGGCCCAGGAACCTGCCTTTTTAACATCAACCAATTCATCTGGGAGTGCCATCAACCACACTGGAGAAACACTGCTGTGGCTAATGGGGAGCTATTGAGGAAACATGAGCAGGAGAGAAGCATTACCAGAGCTAAGCTTCAGGGAAAGAAATCAAGAGTATTCTATTTAAGGGGCTCCTGGCTGGCTTAGCAGTTGGAGTGCACGACTCTTGATCTCAGGATTATGAGTTCCAGACCCACGTTAGATGCAAAGATTTCTTAAAAATAAAATCTTTAGGGGGCGCCTGGGTGGCTCAGTCGGTTGAGGTCTGACTTCGGCTCAGGTCTGTATCTTCCTCTCTCTCTCAGGAATAAATAAAACACATTAAAAATTTTTTATAAATAAAAATAAAATCTTTAGGGGCACATGAGTGGCTCAATCAGTTAAGGGTCTGACTCTGGATTTCAGCTCAGGTTGTGATCTCATGGTGCGTGAATTTGAACCCTGTGTCGGGCTCTGCACTGACAGCATGGAGCCTGGTTAGGATTCTCTCTCTCTCTCTCTCTCTCTCTCTCTCTCTCTCTCTCCCCCTCCCCCCCCC
>NW_027532426.1:869628-991677 GCF_008692635.1 Crocuta crocuta | reverse complement strand
TCCTCCCCCCCCCCCCACCCCTTTCTGGTCATGTTCTCTCTCTCTCAAAGCTTAAAAAAATTTTTTTTAATCTTCAAAAAAAAAAGGACTATTTAAGATGGATTGAAAAGGCGGTGGCCAAGGGTTAGAACTTGGTTACCAGCATCTGGGAACCCCTGAGATTTTGGCATTTTCACATACGTGAAAATGTGCGTATTTCTTGCAAGACTGCCCAGAGTTTTTATCAGAGTCCACAAGCGGGGGAGGGGCAGAGAGAGAGAGGGACACAGAAGATCCAAAGCAGGCTTTGCAGGGCTTAAACTCATGAACCATAAGATCATGACCTGAGCCGAAGTCAGGGGCTCAACAGACTGAGCCACCCAATTGCCTCCCTTTTATCAGAGTCTTAAAAGAGCCCATTACCCAAAACAGGGGCACCTGGGTGGCTCATTCAGTTGAGCCTCCGACTTCGGCTCAGGTCATGATCTCACGGTTGGTGAGTTTGAACCCCGCATTGGGCTCTCTGCTGTCAGCACAGAGCCCACTTCAGATCCTCTGCCCCTCTCTCTCTCTCTGCCCCTCTCCCTCTCAGGTTCACCCTCTCTCTCTCTCAAAAATGAATAAACATTAAAAAAAAAAAGCCCATTACCCAAAACACCTAAGAACCACTGGCCTGTGGTTTCCTCCCCAGGCTTATGAAGCCCCAGGGACTAACAAAGCTTTTCCAGGCACAGCATCGCAAGCAGCAACGTGCCTTTTCCCGTATCGACTTTCAAAATTAATAACTATTTAAAAATATTTCTAAACAGCTCCCCGACCGAGCGAGCACCAGGCAGAAGGCACACGCGCCGCCGCCGGGCTTCACGGCCTCGGCTGCCCTGAGTGTGACTCACTCACTCCTGAGCCGCTGTCGCCAGCCATCGCCCAGCCTCGGCTGTCTGGCTGGTTGCACAGTTTAAATTGTCTTTAATCTTAGCCCTTGATGGTCAATTTATACTCAGAATGGACAAGTGGTTAAAAACAGGAAGCACGGGGAACGAAGAGGTCGAACATGTTAACGTGGAGCATAAAACACGACAGTCTTTTGCATGCAAGTCACTGGCTCTCCGTTTCTGAGGAACAGTAGAAAACAAGCACAAGGGCAAAGTCAGTGCAGAGAGATTGACCTAGCTAGGCTCCATGGTGCACTTGGGAGGCAGAACTGCAGCCTCTTGCTGCTCAGTATCCCCTGTGAGCTTGTTAGAATTTTAAGCCAGGTCCCAGACCTCCCAAACCCATCCTCATTTTAACGATCTGCACTTAGGGGCGCCTGGCTAGCTCGGTCAGTCATGCGTCTGACTCCTGGTTTCGGCTCAGGTGATGATCTTACAATCAGTGGGATGAGCCCCCCGTCAGGCTCTGGGCTGATAGCAGGCCAGGACAGCGTGAAGCCTGCTTGGGATTCGCTCTCTCCCTCCCTCTCTCTCTCTGCTGCTCCACTGCTTGCATGCATGCACTCTCTCTCTCTCAAAACTAATTTTATTTTTAAAAAAGGAAAAATAATCAACTCTTGAAAACAATCTGCATTTAACAAAGCTGATGAAGCACCCGTTTGCACCATAAAATTAGCAGACCTCAAATTGTAACTGTAAACTGGTTTCAAAAAGACAGTAACATTATGACTTTTAATATTTATAAGTACATTTTCCATTATGGTTTTATTTTTTTAATGTTTGTTTTTGAGAGAGAGAGAGAGCACACACACAAGTGGGAGAGGGGCAGAGAGGGAGGGAGACACAGATTCTGAAACAGGCTCCAGGCTCTGATCTGTCAGCACAGAGCCCGACGCCGACGAGGTGCTTGGACACACAAGCCGTGAGATCATGACCTCAGCTGAAGTCAGACACTTCACCAACTGAGCCACCCAGGCGCCCCTCCATTATGGTTTTAGATGTGCATTTAAAACCCACAAAAATAGTCAAAGTACAGAAAGCAACAATTATGAGCTGAATATGGCCTGAGTTCACTGCACCAGCTAAGAGGTGCAGAAGCCTGGCCATCACAGGGGATCAGCTGGGAAGTCCTTCAGTGAGTGGTACAGAGCCTGGGCTTAGCCCCCAGAACCTCAGGCCAGAACCACTGTGGGGTGGGGGGGGCGGTCCATGAGTGATGATTATCTACCATACACCCCCATGGAACCCCATCAGACTCGCAGTTCCCGTCCATCTAATTAAGAGGTCTCCAGAATGACAAAAACAAAGCTGAAGAAGAAAATATAGTGTTGGCTTGATCTAACTGGACTTTTCCTTCACTGGAGCCAAAGAGCCTACATCTCTCATGTGCAATTTGCACAGTGCTTATATGTGAGTAGCCTGAAACTCTTCTATCACCCCCTAGGAAAAATAATACGAAAGCTAGAATAGAAGGGGACCCCAATGAACATTAGATTTGTTTAAATACACAATGAAATCTAAATCTGCATTTTAACATACATTTGTTCTCAGAACTGAACACGATGCGATGTCACTTTTTAATTGGTCTAAAGTCATGCTTTTTCTTCTAATTAAATCTAAACAGCGTTTTTGTCACTTTTTTACTCGTGAATGTCAGAATTTGTCTTTGAGGGGGTGCCTGGGTGGCTCTGTCATTTAAGCGTCCGACTTCAGCTCAAGTCATGATCTCGCGATTTGTGGGCTCGAGCCCCGCATCAGGTTCTGTGCTGACAGAGCCTGGAGCCTGTTTCAGATTCTGTATCTCCCTCTCTCTCCGCCCCTCCCCCACTCATGCTCTGTCTCTCTCTGTCTCAAAAATAAATAAACATTAAAAAAATTGGCTTTGAATGGTATGATTATTACAGATTATATTTTAAATTGAACTTTAAAGAGAACCGATCATAATTTACCAACCTCAAATTATCTTTTACTTAAAATGCTGGGCATATGCATTTTCATATCGATGAAAAAGATCTAAAGTCCCCAAGGGGGTCATCTAGAACATTGATATGACAAGGAAAAGGATTTTGAGTCCAAAAAAGTGGAGACTCACTGAGCGAGAACTCAGCTGCTTAGCAGCTGGTTGCAGGACAGAAGACATTCATGTGGACGCCTTCGTGAAGAGCTTGCCTGGGATTCTGACAATTCCCAATGGATTCATGTAACTGGGGGCCTCACATAACTCAGCACCATTCATACGTGGGCCCAGAGAATTATTTGTTGGGGAGGAGGGGGCTGACCTGTGTATCATAGGTCACTCACTCACCCACTACTCCTTCCCAGGCACGCCGGACAACCAAAAGTATCTCCAGATATTGTCAGATGGCCCTGGGGAGGGAGGGGTGGGCAAAACCACTTACCCCTTCTGAGAACCACAGGTTTAGTTCACCCTTTCCCTCCTGCTCTGCCAAATAGAAATGCAAAGGAAGGAGAGCAGATCATGATATCATAGAAGATAACTCTGCTAATTTTAAACTTCTTATAGGATGAACCATTCATTTATCCATCCAGGAAACATTTATTCAGCACCTTGTATGTGCCCGACACCCTTTGAAGCACTGGGGTAACAGCACTGAACAAAGGTCCCTGTCCATATGCAAGTTACATCCCAGCAGGGGAGAATGGACCGGCCTTGTATCTCCTTGTCCCCAACAATTGTTTCCTGCAGCATCCGGCACTGTGCACCAGCCCTCTTTGCTCTCTGATGGGGTCTCCTACCAGCTCCCCCGTCACCTCTCTACCTGCTTGAACCTTCCATCCCATCACTGACCAGTGTAGAAGTTCCAAAGAGACTAGGGCCATCTGGGTTTTCCTTTCTCTCCCTTGTGATCTCCCCCCCCCCCCCCCCCCCCCGCCAGTCGTGACTGATTAGGCCTTCAGGGTTCACCATCCTAACACTCTGTTTGCAGCTTCAACTTCTCTTTCAAGTGCAGAGGCCACTGCCAACTCTCTGCTGTGTTCATTCATTCATTCATTCACTCATTCATTCACACGTATGGAATACTCACTGGGTACGGGTGCCCACAAGGCATGTGGGTTCAGCAACGAACAAGGCAAAGCACACCTTCTTTCTCACGGAATCTATATTCTAGCTGGGGAGTCAGGTGCTAAACCAACCGCTGTACAAACAGCTGAACTATTTCAGTCACGTTTAGGCAAGGGGTCACATTCAGCCTGTGACAGGGAAAGGCACTCTTTGTCTGCTCTTTTTTTTTTTAACATTTATTTATTTTTGACAGAGAGACAGAGTGCAAGCGGCAGAGGGACAGAGAGAGAGGGACATACAGAATCGGAAGCAGGCTCCAGGCTCTGAGCTGGCTGTCAGCACAGAGTCCGATGCAAGGCTCAAACCCACGAACCGTGAGATCATGACCTGAGCAGAAGTTGGACACTTAACCAATTGAGCCACCCAGGCGCCCCCTCTTTCTCCACACTTTTTTTCCATAGCACTTATCATGGGACGCCTGGGTGGCTCAGTCAGTTAAGTATCCGACTTCGACTCAGGTCATGAACTCACGGTTTGTGGGTTCGAGCCCCGCATCGGGCTCTGTGCTGACAGCTCAGAGCCTGGAGCCTGCTTCAGATTCTGTGTCCCCCTCTCTCTGCCCCTCCCCTGCTTGTGTTAAAAAAAAAAAAAGAGGTGAATGAATGAATGAGAAGTGAAGGCATTAAGTCTCTGAGCTGCCAGGAGGGTCTGGGATGAAGGGCCACCATGGGGGCACTGAACTTGACAAGGCTGAATCCCCTCCAGTGACGGAGGAAAGCAGAAGAGGAGAAGGTGGACTCAGACAGCTGTGGTCACACAGGGAGAAGGAGGCTGAGGTCAGATGGCCTTGGGAGGGAAGGGAATGAGACTCACAAGGTTGCCAGGCAACCACGCAGCTGCAGACCATTAAGTTGCAACAGAATCAACTGGCCGCTGTCAAGAACTATCCTCTTTGAAGGGACGGGGAGACAGGAGCTGAGGAAGGGGTGGTGGCTGGAGGCAAGCCTGGCCGGTTCTGAAGCAGGACAGGGGCAGCACCCCGGGTGCACTGCCCATAAATGAAGCGAAACACCGTGGGGTCAGGTCGGGAGGGAGGAAAGTGAGCCCAGAGGGGGCAGGTGGGTGGTGAGAACGAAGGCAGGTGGACTGGCAGTCACGGCAAAGTCAGATTCAGCAGGAGCTGGACTTCTGGAGAGAGGGTGGGCCACAGGCTGCGGCCCAGGAGAGGCAGCAGCACAGGCAGCCCAGAGAGTTCTGGCCGGGGGCCCAGCTCCGTGCCCTCCCCCGTCCGGTGTCAGGCAGTTTCACCTGGCCAACCCTTAACCCAAAAATGCACCTGAGGGCGCCTGGGTGGCTCAGTCTGTTGAGCGTCTGAGTCTTGATTTCTGCTCAGGTCATGATCCCAGGGTCATGTGAGGCTCTGCGTTGAGCGTGGAGCCTGATTAAGAGTCTCTCTCTCGGGGCACCTGGGTGGCTCAGTCAGTTAAGCATCTAACTTCAGCTCAGGTCATGATCTTGTGGCCCATGGGTTTGAGCCCCATGTTGGGCGCTCTGCTGACAGCGCTAAGCCAGGAGCCTGCTTCGGATTCTCTGTCTCCCTCTCTCTCTGCCCCCTCTACCCCTTTCATGTTCTGTCTCTTTCTCTCTCAAAAATAAATAAAAACATTTTAACAATAAAAAATAATTCTCTCTCTCTCTCCTCTGCCCCTTTCCCTCACTCATGCTCTCTCTCTAAAACGAATAAGATAAAAAAACACCTGAGTAAAGATTCTTCTCACACTGGTGCTTTTAGCATTTGTTTCCCATTTTAAAACCACTGATAGTGCTAAACAAAATACTTTCTAATATTTTTTTTTAAATGTTTTTTATTTATTTCTAGGGGAGAGAGAGAGAGAGAGACAGCGTGAGGAGGGGAGGGCCAGAGAGAGAGGCAGTCACAGATTGAAACAGGCTCCAGGCTCTGAGCTGGCAGTCAGCACAGAGCCCGACGCGGGGCTCGAACCCACGAACCGCGAGATCATGACCTAAGCGAAAGTCGGACGCTTAACCGACTAAGCCACCCAGGCGCCCATCTAATATTTTATTATAAAAATATTCAAATGAACCAGAACGTTTAATTTTAATGTAAAGACTCCTAGACCCACCACTGAGATTCCATGATTTATATTTTATTATTATTGATCTCATATCTATCCATCTTAATTTACATGCATTTCAAACTAACTGTACAATAATATGCTTTGACCTAAATACTTCCTTAACTAGACTTCAACTTTATTAGTTTTTTTTTTAATAAAATATATGTACAATGGAGTGCACAGTCCCAAATGTGCTCTGCAAACAGAGTTCTGGTCTTGATTTTGATTGTTAAGCAAGACAATAGGCCCTGTCAGCACCTCATTCAACAGTGGAAGGTGTCATTATTAAGATATGGGAGGCAAAACAGACCCCAGAGGGAAGAGTAGAGAGAAAAATAATCAAGGAAAAGGGGATAGAGCATTCTGGAAGTCAGCAGGATGCAACAGCACAGATGAGGTGCAGGTAAGGCTGTGGTGATGAAAATACCAGTAATAGGGGTGCCTGTGTGTCTCAGTTTATCATCTGACTCTTGATTTTGGCACAGGGCATGATCTCACGGTTTATGAGTTCGAGCCCCACGTCAGGCTTTGCACTCACAGTGCAGAGCCTGTCTGGCATTCTCTCTCTCGTCTCTCTCTCTGCCCCTCCCTTGCCCGCATGCTCTCTCTCTCTCTCTCTCAAAATAAATAAGTAAAAACTTTTAAAAATATACCAATAATAATAGTAGACCCTTACATAGAACTTACCATGCATCAGAGACCAAGTGAAGGCTACAGGTGTCTCATTCATTTCTCACCTTGACCCGCCCAGGTAGGTACGGGTAGCATCCTAAGTCTGCAACTCGCCTTAGATCACAGGTAGGAAGTGGCAAAACTAGGACTCAGCCCGGGGTTGCAAAGCCTCCTCGTTCTGCCCTTCCACACACACAAACACCAGTCCCGCACACAGATACCAGCCGCCGCCTGCGTCTCACCCCGGCTTCTGATTTGAGAAGACTTCTCATTAGCGCCCTGGGCACAGGGCTGGGTTTGGAGCTCTGCAGGCGATCCTAATGTGGGGTACAGGCTGAGAGCCACCGCTCCAAAGATACAAGCGGGCATCAGATGGGAAGGAGAGGGGGGCCAGGGAGAGGAGGCCAAGCCTGGAGTGTGAGGGTGCCCTCTGCTCTCCCCTCTAGGCAGCTGGGCAGCCACCTGGCCCCTGAGCTCATCCCAGGGCGGGGGGAGAGAGCACCTCTCCAGCTCAGCCTTAGAGCAGCCTGGTCCTGGGACAGCAGGTAAGGCCAGACATCATGAAGCCACTTGCTCCTCCCCAGCCCCCCACCGCAGGAGGGACCACGCATGCCCATGCTACCTCCCGGGGTCACTGTCTCAGCACCGTCACCCCTCCAAAGCCCCATTGCCTGAGACGGAGTGGCTAAGGCATCCCCAGTCTCTCCCTCGCCTACCATCAATAACCCAGGAGGAACCCCGGGTGACTGGTGGCTGCTGACAGCGGTCTGCAGCTGCCTGGTACTGCTATTTCCCAGGGCTGGCCCTGGCAGGGGGGAGTGGGGTCAGGCATGCAGAGTGGCCCCCAGGGAGTCTTCCCTCCCCTGGGAAAGTCCTCCCCGCTGTTGTTACTATGTCTATTTTTTATGGGCCCCCGTGCCCTGGAATCTAAATGCCGCAAGGCCCTGACAGGGCCGATCACATCCACCTGTTACCCCCGGGGCCTGTCCCGGCCATGGCTTACACAGGTGCTCACCACCTGGAAGGGAAGTGGAACAGAAGCATGGCCTGCTACTTTAACAAATGTCGCCTGTAACTGTATTTGAAAAATCACATGCAAATTCACACAGGGCCAGTTCTCTTACTTGATGATTTCTACAGAAAATTTCATGGGGCCGGAGCCCCTAGTACTGGTGGGCTGCTGCAGCCCCAGTAAATCACCACAAACTGTAGAAGCCAGTTCCTTCTCTGACAGTTCAGGAGGTCAGAAGCCCCAGGGGCGCGGGGCTCACTGGGCGGAGATGAAGGCGTCACCAGGGCTGCTCCGGGGATGAACCCAGTTCCAAGCTCATCCAGATTGTTGGCTGAATTCAGTCCTTTGTGGTCCTAGGGCCTCGGCTGGGGGCCTCTCCCAGCTCCTTAAGGCCACCTGCGCTCCTCAGCCCTCCCCCTCCGTCCCCAAACCAGCAAGGGAGGGTAGAATTCTCCTCGTTCCTCAAATCTCCGATTCATTCTTCAGCCACATCACTTCTGCCTTTAGGCAAAGGGCATTCGAGCCAAAGAACATTTTTTTATGATTATCTATTTTGAGAGAGTGTGTGTGAGTGGGGGAGGGGCAGAAGAACAGAGAATCCCAAGCAGGCTCCTCACTCAGATCCAGGAGCCCGACCCAGAGTTGGACCTCGCAATCATGAGATCATGACCTGAGCCGAAATCTAGAGACGGATGGACGTTTAACCCTCAGGTGCCCCCAGCCAAAGAACATTTTAACAGCATATCTGATTAAGCTGGGCCCACTCAGGGGCGCCTGGGGGGCTCAGTCGGTTGAGCGTCCGACTTCAGCTGAGGTCATGATCTCACAGTTCACAGGTTTGAGCCCCTCCCCTCCTTTCAGGCTCTGTGCTGACAGCTCAGAGCCTGGAGCCTGCTTCAGATTCTGTCTCCCTCTCTCTCTGCCCCTCCCCTGCTCGCACTCTGTCTCTCTCTCTCAAAATAATAAACAAACAAACAAACATTTAAAAAATAAATTTAAAAAATTTTAATTTTAAAAAACTTGGGCCCACTCATACAATCCAGGATAAGCTCCCTACTTCAAAGTCTACAATTACATCTGCAAAGTCTCTTTTGCCACATAACCTCGTATATTCACTTGTCCCAGGAATCGGGCTGTGGGCGTCTTTGGGGGATGATTATTCTGCCCTCCACACCCCTCCTGGGAGGAGAAAGATCCTAGAACTAGGAGTTTCAGCCCAGGTCTCCTTGGTCCTTGAAACTCAGGACAGGGATCGCTTCACCTGTCTGAGCCTCAGTTTCTTCATCTGTGGAATAGGGACACACTAATACTTACATGCAAGGACCATGGTGAAGAGCAACTACGTTTATTCATGCAAAGAGCTTATCAGTGCCCGGCACACAGCATTGTCAGTCTGGTGAGAATAAGGGCAGGGTCCCTGGCGGNTCTCTGCCTCTGGATTTTCTGGGCATCCAGCTAGTCAAAGTTTGGAGCCAGGAGTCCCCTCTGGCCTCACGGTTCCAAAATCTTCTGTACACCAGTTAGTGCTGGCCTCTGAGAGGTCCAGCTTCCGCAGGCTCCATCTCGGCCACCTCCTGCAGGGGAAGCCCAGGACAAGTCTCCCTCTGAGTCACGGCCAGCGGGAGAGAAAACCTTAGATTCACACATGATGCTTTTTAGGGAATCACCCTCCTTATGCCTTGGGGAAGGAGAAGCTCTCTGACATGTGCGAAGTGTGTGCATGGACCTTGTGATACCTCCCCGTCACAGCAGCCCTCTGAGGTAGGAATGAATGATTCCCATTTCACAGATGAGGCTACCTGAGGCCCGAAGAAGATAAGGAGAAGGAAGGAATAAGGTGCAAAGTCACTGTGCCCGGTGCTTTCCATACATCACCTTCACAAGACTCCTCCCACCCACTCCTGCACCCAAGTTATTTTCCCCATTTCTTGGAGAAGAAAATAGCTCTGCGAGGAGGAGAGATCTGCCCAAAGCGCAACATCTGGAAAAGGGCAGAACCAGGAAACCCTTTGCTTCCCCACTGGACACGGTTCCCTTGAAGGCAGAATATACAGTCTGGTGACTGTGAGCACCTTGGGGAGGATGTTGTCTCTCCATTCAGGACAGAGCCCGCCCTGCTTGCCCGCCAGTGTCCGCAGTTGCCTGTTGGGTGGGATACACAAATCCGTTTGGTGCTGTCCCCACCCGGTGTGACCAGCCTGTGAACAGCCAGGCGGGGCGGGGGGGGCGGGCATAACCTCCCTCCACCCCAACAGAAGTCTTGGGTTCTGGTGCAACCAAGGCTCTGCGGAAAGCTTCTAGTTTCCCGTCACCATGGCAACACGTTGCCATCCCTCTCTCATGTGAACAGAGCGGCTCCTCCCGCCACCCTGTCTCCCAAGCCCCCTCAAAGGCCCTTCCACCTCTAAGATCCTGGATTCGATCAATTGCCACCAATGCCTGTACTGGTTTTGTCATTTTCACTTATTCCGTCTGCAGAGTCACTGAGCCCTGCTCTGGATCGGAGTGGTTATTCACCAGAACATTCGGCCGCTGGTTGCCATGGACACCTCTGAGCCTGCTTCATCACTCGTTAATTTCTTAGCAAGGCTGGCTGTGAGCGTGGGTACCACTGCCCTTATCCAGGTCCCAACAGGCATCAAACTCCCCCGGACAAGCAGGGGCTGTGATGACGCATGAACAAGAGCCAGCACTCTAATACCAACTGTGGAAAAGTCAAGAACAGCCTAGAGCTAGTTACCTCTGTCCAAACCAGGTCAAGGCGGCAATTCATCACATAAGTCAACAAGCACGCTATTTAGTTTTCTGGCACATCTTGGGCAAACTCTTTAGTCTCTTTGCCAACCACTTTAAGATGTATTTCTATGGGCGCCTGGGTGGGCTCAGTCGGTTAGGCATCCGACTTCGGCTCAGGCCATGATTTCGTGGTTTGTGGGTTCGTGCCCCACATTGGGCTCTCTGCTGACAGCTCAGAGCCTGGAGCCTGCTTCAGATTCTGTGTCTCCCTCTCTCTCTCTACCCCACCCCCTCCCCTGCTCATGCTCTCTTTGTCTCTCTCAAAAATAAACATTAAAAAAATTTTTTTAAGATATATTTTTATATTGAAAAGTGCCGAGTGCATTGTGCAAATTGCTATCTCACCTTGAAAACAAAAATGAGCCTCCAAGTGCAGGAACCTGAGGGAACCAGCCCCAGGGGGGGCGGGGGTCCAAGAGGCAGGGGATAAAGAGCAGACCCGGGATGGAGAGGAGGGGCAAGCTGAATCCAGCCAGCACAGAGGACACAAGATGGGCGGGGGGTACACTGGGGGTTTTCCAGGCAAAGGAGGTGAAGAGGCAACAGGATGCAGCCCCCAGGCAGAGAGCGGGGCCATCAGCCCACGGCCCATTGCCCCTGATAACTACCTCATGTCCTGTTTGCAGAGTCCGCCGGAGGGGACAGGAGATCAATACATCACTCCACATGGACACACTCCCTGCTCTCCAAACACCAGCGTAGGGTGAAATATGCTTCCCCTGAATCTGAGGTCCCTGGGGGCATCTACCCCATCTGCCCCCCGATGGGACAAAGGGAGGGATGATGTCACCAGCGCTCTGAAGGACTGGGTGGGGGGCACTCTTCCCAACCCCAGGGAGCCTGTCTCCTGCCTGCCCCCGTGCCCAGCTGAGGAACTGCCCGCACCCTGCACCCGCCCCCACTGCTACGAGGTCCACTCCCCTCCCTTCCCCCATGCACTGACCTATTGAATGACAGGGTAAGGCAGGGGTGATGTACCTGGGCCCACCCCCTTGTGTCTTACTGCGGGGGAGGCTGACCTCATGGGGGTTTGGGAGGGGCCTCAAGGGCTTTAAAAGGCAGGGCTGGAGCACCAAGCAGAGCAGAGCACCAAAAGGAACCAGGCCGGCTGCAGCATCACCAACCTCCGCAGCATCACCAACCTCCGGGCTCTGCAGGTGAGAGCACCCAGGTAGGGGTGTGGAGAGGTGGGGAGAGGGCTGTTGAGACATCTCCCTGCACCAAGGGACCTTGGTGCTCTAGAGCCCACCCTGGAGTTCCCAGACCTTTCCTCTCCTGCTGCTTCCACCAGGGCCCTGACCTGCCCCTCTGCCTCCATGCTCACCCCGGTCCTGCAAGGAGAGAAGGACAAAGGCTATTCTCCCATCTCTGGGTGAAAAACTGAAGCCCAGGAGGGGCTGTGACTCGCCAAAGTCACACCAATCATGGAGCAGGGTTGGAACTGGAGCCCAGGCTTCTGGATTCCATCTCAAGCTCTTTTCCACACCAGCACTGTCTGAAAGAACTTTCCATGATGCCGGGGACTAAATCTGCACCGCCCAATATGGTACCCACGAGCCAAAGGCGCACCGGAAAGGTGGCTAGTTCAGAGGGGGAGCTTTTAATTTTAATTAATTTAAATGTAAAGAGCTGTATGTGGCTAGCAGCCGCCATGTTGGACAATACACGAGGCTAAGCTTGCTTCCTTAGCAGCAGGAACCCTTTCTCCTCCAAAGGAAACCTAACAGCGAGCTCCACTATGAAAAACAGATAGACACAGTATTTTATTCACATACATGTGTTCCTCCAAGGTAACATTTTTATAATTTACTTCTGATGAAGCCAGTCAGAACAAGGAGGCAGAAAAAACATGAGTGCTAAGAATAGAATTTTAGATTTGAATTTTAGACTCATTTGAGGATCCAGTTTATTTCTGTATGATGGTTTGTTTCCCCAAACTCAGCTCACACTGACACAGAGGTGAAGTGGGAACAATTTAATTTTTTTTCATTTCTTTAAGTTTATTAATTTTTGAGACAGAGGCAGAGGCAGAGAACAAGTGGGGGAGGGGCAGAGAGAGAGGAGACAGAGAATCCCACGCAGGCTCTGTGCTGGTAGCAGGGCTCAAACCCATGAGCCACGATACCATGAAAAATCAAGAGTCAGATGTTCAACCAACTGAGCCACCCAGGCGCCCCTATAACAGCTTAATTTTTAACTGCTTAATTACAATCACAGGATTTTCCTCTTAAGCAAAAATGTCGAGAGAACCTTCTTTCTGAGAGCTGCACAGATTCGACGTGACCGACCACACAGCGAATATGCTGGTGGTCTCCAGACAGATCCCATACCGTGCAGTCTGTAACGTGCCCTTGGGTATTACCATTTAACAGGGGCACAACCTCAGTCGGTTGAGCATCTGACTCTGGATTTTGGCTCAGATCATGATCCCAGAGTTGGGATCAGCATGGAGCCTGCTAAAGATTCTCTCTCCCACCCCCCGCCTCTCAAATTAAAAACAACAACAACAAAAACCTTTTGGCGGCACCTGGGTGGCTCAGTCGGTTAAGCATCTGACTTCAGCTCAGGTTATGATCTCACGGTTCATGAGTTCGAGCCCCACGTTGGGCTCTGTGCTGACAGCTCAGAGCCTGCAGCCTGCTTCAGATTCTGTATCTCCCTCTCTCTCTGCCCCTTCCCCACTCTGTGTGTGTGTTTGTGTGTGTGTGTGTGTCTCAAAAATAAACATTTTTTTAAAACTTTTAATAAAAAATAAAAGTTCACTTTAAATTACAAGATGTAAACATCTACAGAGCCACTCACAGGGCCTCACATTCTGCACAAGTTTGGAGATCATTGCTCTAAGTTGTGAGAGAAGCCACTGCTGTGATTCGGCTAGGTGAGGAGGAAAGGGGCTGGGTTTGGGAGCTGCGGGGAGGTGGAGGGAGCCGGCAGGACTGGAGGAGCGAACTGAGGAGCAGCCCACACCCCCACATGGCCCTGCACCTGCCAGCACGGAGGTACCTCGAGCCCATCTGGTCCAGGCCCCTGCCTTTGGGTGCCTGGTCGGCCCCGCCTTTCAACTCCACCCCTCTTTCCTTTGCAGACAAGATGCAGCGACTGTGTGTGTGCCTGCTGATCCTGGCACTGGCTCTGGCCACCTTCTCTGAAGCTTCTTGGAAGCCCCACTCCCAGCTGCAGGATGTACCCTCAGGTCCGATGGCCAGTAGGGGCCTGGAGCCACACTGGGTGGACCGGCAGGGCCCAGCCTCTCACCACCGACGGCAGCTGGGGCTCCAGGGTCCCCCACAACCGGTGGCAGGTAGGAGATGTGACGGCCGTCCCTGCTTGCCTCACCCAGCCAGTGTTGGCCCTGGCCTTCGTTCCTAGTGGCTGGACATCCTTCTCATATGCTCACATCCTGTCCCCTCTGACCCTCAGACCTGTCCAAGAAGCAGGGACCGTGGCTGGAGGAAGAAGAAGCGGCATACGGATGGATGGACTTCGGCCGGCGCAGTGCTGAGGACGGCGACGAACATCCCTAGAGCGGAGCTTCGGAGCCCCGCCGGCGCCCAGCCCAGCCCAGCCCCACGCAAAACCAATTAAAATAAACTAGCTTCCGACAGATTGCGTTGTGTCAAGTGTGGGGCGGGAGAGGGGAGCTGGTGGGGACACGGTTGAGGCAGCAGAGAGAACGGAGGACCCTCTTAGGGGCGGGGACCCGTCACTCATGCTTCTCGGTATCCCCAGAGCCTAACATTGAATGCGAATCTACTTGTGCAGGTAGAAGATGGTGGAAAGGTGGCAACCAGAGGCAGCTTTCTAAGAGAGAAATCAAACTGCGCCACTCCAGGTTTTCACCCTCTGATGCCTCTTTTTTTTTTTAATTTTTATTTTAACTTTTATTTATTTCTGAGAGAGAGAGAGACAGCGTGAGCAGGGGAGGGTCAGAGAGAGAGGGAGACACAGAATCTGAAGCAGCCTCCAGGCTCTGAGCTAGCTGTCAGCACAGAGCCTGACGTGGGGCTTGAACCCACAAACCGTGAGATCATGACCTGAGCTGAAGTCGGAAACTCAACCGATTGAGCCACCCAGGCGCCCCACCCTCTGATGCCTCTTGTTGCACTTAGAATAAAACCTAAACTCCTTGCCGAAGCCCTAAGTCAGCCCCGCGGTCCCCAAGGCAGGTGCCAAGTGCCTTCCGCTTCTCTCCCTTTCCCTAACGCAAAGTGCCAAGCTCGATCCTGCTCAGAACTTTTGTCCTTGCTGTTCCCTGTGCCCCGAAGGCTTTTCCCAGGCGTAAACGCTGCTGGCTCCCCTTTTCCTCCCTAGATCACACCCTGTCACTGTTTCATGTGTTAGTTTATTGTCTGCCTCCCCCAGTTAGAAGGGAGACTGTAAGAGTAGAGACCCCGCGTCCCTCCTCCCTGCTTTCTCCCCGGTCCTAAGAACAGGGGGTATCCAATAAATATCTGTCAGCGGGGCAGGTGCGTGGCTGACACAGGTGTTGGTGTTTCACCCATATTCCCTCCCTGTTCTGAGCCTGTCAGCAGCACCCTTCCACTAGCACCCTCGACTGGAAGATAAATACCCTAGTTTCCTCACCCCTTGGGCAGGACCATTCTGTCTCCCAGAATTCCCTTGTAGGACTGAGCCCCTCCCTTCCCCCCAGCAGGAATGTGCTCCATGATATCCTTTGTTCACTTGCCTCCCTTCCCCATCTCACACCCTCATGGTCCCACTTGAGATCACCACCCAAATAAACCACTCACGCAAATCCGTATCTCCTAGTCTGGCTCGGGGCAGGGCAGGGTGTGTGAGGGGCACTCATCTGAAAACAGAAGAGTTTGGAAAACAACACTCTCAGGGGCTCTTGGGTGGCTCAGTAGGTTAAGCATCTGACTTTGGCTCAGGTCATGATCTCACAGTCCGTGGGTTCAAGCCCCGCATCGGGCTCTGTGCTGACAGCTAGCTTGGGAGTCTGGAATGTGATCCCTCATGAGCCCACCTTTGCAGGGTGCTGATACCCGCTGGAGTGTTGGGGCAACCCTATGACTGAGATTCGCATCCTGGTGAATTAGGAGGGGGTACAAGTGGAAGAAGGTGCACTGGCTTATGCAGTTGCTCCAGTGTTGGAGAGAGAAGAGAGGTGATGCTTTTGGCTGTGGCGTCAATTGGCTTCTGTTAATCCCCAGAGAATCTCCGGAGGAAGAAAATATTAGGCTCAGGTTAGCCAACCATTCACTCAAGCCCGAGGTCTGAATGTAAGAGCGCAGATAACAAAGGAAGCTGGAATTGGAACCCCAGCAAGTCTCCCCCCGTTAAAGTCTTAGAATGAGGGGCGTCTAGGAGGTTCAGTTGGTCAAGTGTCCAACTCTTGGTTTCGGCTCCGATCATGATCTCACGGTTCGTGGGTTTGAGCCCCGCGTCGGGCTCTGTGCTGACAGCTCAGAGCCTGGAGGCTGCTTCAGATTCTGTGTCTCCCTCTCTCTCTGACTCTCCCCTGCTCACGCTGTCTCTCTCTCAGAAATAAATTTTTTAAAAAATACATTAAATTTCTTTTAAATAATTTTTTTTTAAATTTTGAATTCCTGGGGCACCTGGGTGTCTCATTCAGTTAAGCATCTAACTCTTGGCTTCAGCTCAGGTAATGATCTCATAGTCCGTGAGTTCAAGCCCCGCATCGAGCTCTCTGCTGACAGCGTGGAGCCTGCTTGGGATTCTCTGTCTCCCTCTCTCTCTGCCCTTTCCCTTCTCATGCTGCCTCTCTCAAAAATAAATAAATAAACATTAAAAAAATTTTTGAGCTCCCATGTTTCTGAGAACCTTCTGGGCTGGAGGGAGTGCCTCCACCCTGTCCGAGGAAAGCAGGTTCCCTTTGCCTGGAGACCATGCAAAGGCCTCCTTCAGGAAGATCGCTTACAAACTGATGTTTCTCAAGATCCCTCCTGCCTCCCTTCAGGGCTTCCAAACCAAAAACTAGGGTCAAGTCTTAGGATGTAGAGAAGCACCGTCCCAAGTATGAGGGGGAAAGAATTGATTATTCAGCCCAAATACTTAAGAAGCTGGATAATGTGTAGCAGCAGGGACCGGGAGAGCACGCACCGGAGGGGGTTTGGGAAGCAGGTGGACCAAGGAGGTGGGCTGGAGACTGGCACAGTGCCTGGGTAGGGGGAGCGTGTTGATACGGGAGAGGAGAGCAGTCTCCCGTCTCCTGGCAAGGACACACGGAGCCCGTCCTAACGCCTTGCTGGAAACGACTCCCTCAAGCTTGGACAAAGCAGTGGCCTATAGCAACGGAGCTGAAGTGCCCGAATTGTCCCAGCAGAGGACCGAGGAAGGAGTCAGAAGACAGCTAGGCATGCTGGAATGAGTTGTTATGGACGACAAGAGCACCCACCACATATTATGGTCCTGCAAGGGCACAGAGAATAGTCATTTCTCCAAGGACATGAGGAATGAGTTAGCGAGGACACATAAGCACTGTTGAGAAGTTCGGTGGGGGGTGGCCTCTGCCAGCCGGGGCTGATGTAGGAGATGCTACCGCGGACGGGGCTACTTAACGTCAATGGGGATGACAGGATTGCAGGACAGGAGGGACAAGGCGGCAGCACTTAACCATCAGGGGCAAGGTGGGCATAATTCCCATGAGGAGCAACACCGGGAGGCCTTAACCCACAGGATCTTCAGTGGCAGCTGACTGACCGCGGTGCCCCTAAACCTGAGATACATGGGTGGCCAAGAGGAACAGACCAAGAGCAAATAAGCTGATGTCAGGGGCCAAAACACACGAAAATCATAATCTGCAGTCTGGTTGACGAATCTGCATTGGTTCTCAGAAGCAGCCATTAATCAGTGTCATTGTACACTGGCGAAGGAGGCACACTCAGATACTTCCAAAGCCGTTGTGTACAGGGCTGAGCTGACCCACCAGAGGACCCCAAATGTGGTCATGTCTCCATCCACGTCAAAGAGAGAGCGCAAGGAGGCCAGGTGACATGTGGTGGAGCCTGTCTCACAGCGATCCAAAGGGTCCTCCGACACAACCGTGGTCATCCTCTGGTTCCTGAGTGCACAATAGGGATGGATATAATTAGCAGCTCGCATTAATTCCCTGTCTGGGGAGCAAGTGTGACCACGGCGGGGAAGGCCAACTGAAGCTGCCCACCTACTCACCACACATTTTAGGTGGAACGGCAGAGGTCAGTGCCATCCTTCAAGACTGCAAGGGTGATGGACTCCATCACAAGACGCTTTGATTCCTAGGCATGACCCCTGAGGAGGCCAGATGGCCTCTTGCCGTCACGGTTAACACTACAACTTAGCCAGTGATCACCTGATCGCAGCAGCGGCACCAGGTCGGGCAGCTTTACTAGGAGAGATGAGCACAACCTGTGCCACCTGACATGCTCCTGCTGCTGTGATGAACACGTTATTGCCAGTCTGAGTGCCTGGAACAGACGGGGGTGCACATTCGTGGTCTTGCCCAGCTCCGTGCTGACTCCCCAGCTCTCTGTCACAATCTGATCCGATCCAACGTAATCATCTAGACATTCTGCAGAGTGTCACTCCGGCCTGACTTAATGATGTCATCGTGACAATCAGAGCTAGAGAGCAGGAAGTGGCCAGCACGCTGGCTGTCCTGCTAAGCATGTGCGCCAAAAGTCGGGGCATAAGGTCTGCAGAAAATTAGGAATCCTGGTTAAGTGTTTAGGGACTCAGTAGTTCAGGGCAAACCTCACCTCTACTACTGAAAAAAAGAGGCACAAGGCTTGCTAGGATTCTCTGGGTTTTGAAATCAACACTGTCATACTTGGAAATACTGCCCCCACCCAATTATCAAGCGAATCAGGAGGCCGCCAGTGGAGCCCAAATCAAGAAAGAATTCCCAGGGGATGCCTGGGTGGCTTAGTCGGTTACGTGTCTGACTTCAGCTCAGGTCATGATCTCATAGCTCATGGGTTCAAGTCCCATGTCAGGCTCTGTGCTGACAGCTCAGATTCAGATTCTGTGATTCCCTCTCTCTCTTTCTCTCTCTTTCTGCCCCTCCCCTGTTCACACTGTCTCTCAAAAAAAAAAAAAAAAAAAAAAAAAAAAAAAAAAGATACACAGTAAAAAAAATTTTTTTAAAGAAAGAATTCTCAGGCCAATCCAGGCAGCCCTGCTGACTTAACCATACAACCTGGCGGACCCCACAGCTCTAGAAGTATCCGTGGTGGACAAGGGTACCATACAAAATCTCTGACAAGTCCCGGTAAAAGAGCTACAGTGCAGACCCCTAGGCCTGGCAAACTTTCTCTGAAAGAGCCAGATAGGAAATATTTTAGGCTTTGCAGGCCAAGAGGCAAAATCACGGATATGGTGTAGGCCTTCAAATAACCATGTAAAGTGTAGCCGTTTAGGGGCACCTGGCCAGTTCATTTTACATGTGACTCTTGATCTCGGGGTCATGAGTTTGAGCCCCATGTTGAGTACTGAGATTACTTTTTGAAAAGTTAAAAAATAAAATGTAGCCATTTAAAAATATCCGTTACAGGGGCACCTGGGTGGCTCAGTTGGTTAAGCATCCAACTCTTGATTTCAGCTCAGGTCATGACCTCAAGGTTCATTGAGTTTGAGCCCCACGTTGGGCTCTGCATTGACAGTGCAGAGCCTGCCTGGGATTTTCTCTCCCTCTCTGTGCCCCTCTCCCCCTCATGATCTTTCTCAAAATAAATAAACTTTAAAATATATATATACATTCCAGCATGTGCTATCCATATTCCATTGGAAGCATTGGGATTCTGTGCCAGGCGGCTTGTCCTCACCCATGCACAGGGCACAGAGTGCAATATATCAATGCCCCCAAGACTGCCAGTGACAAATGTGCATTGCCCAGCTTCCTCAGCCTTTGAGTAGGGTCCATCTTGGTGCGTCCCAAACTTCAATATGCATGTGCCTTCCCTGGGGTCCTTGTTACCATGTAGATTCTGACTCATAGTTCTTAGGTGGGACCTGAGAATCTGTATTTCTGACAAACTCCCAGGAGATGTGGGTGATGCTGGTCCACAGACCACACCTGAGTTGCAAAAGGCTACACTTCTTCCCAGAGTTCCCTGCAGGATTAAGCATCGGTGCCTAGCACTCCCTTTCATTAGCTTCCTTCCGTTCTCAACTCTCCACTATCCCCAATAGCAATTCCTAGATCATCTTCCAAACAAACTACTTGTTTTCACATGCTGTTCCAGGTCTGACTCCAGGTCTGAGGGACATCTACCTAAAACAGTGGGTGATTCTCACCCATGCCTTTCCCCTCGCATTTATGGCACTGGGCCAGAATCCCTGGAGCAGAAAAATAGGGAAAGGAGCCTGTCTGAGCATGAGCTCCAGAGGCCTGAGGGTTTGGGTTCGCATCCCCGTTCTGCAACTAGCGGATAGACTGCCTGGACCTGTCTGTTTCTTCCTCTAACAACCATTTACCAGATCACCCACCACCCCACAGGGGTCGTTGATGTGACTAAGTAATGTATGTAATAAAAGTCCGCGGCACATGATTCAGCGTTGGAGCCCATCCTCTTTCCATGACTTTGCCCCAGCAAAGCCGCGTGCATGAACACACACATGTGCACACATGCTCCCAGAGAAAGACGCTGGAGTCCAGGCCAGGTTGTGCACAGGTCCTTTATTTCCTGCACCAGCAGGTGCACAGGCTGACACGCAACAGGAGAGTGAGCAGCACAGCAGGGAACAGGGCCAGACTGAAGTGGGGGCAGAAACACTCCAGCTGTTTAGACGTAGAGTGGGAAAGGGCAGAACATCTAGAATGTTCTGGCACCTGAACTAGCTTTTGCACCAGCAGCAGAACGAGGGCCCCCTATCTCTGCAAAGGGTCGAGGCTTGGGTCCTCAAGCCCCAGCCCAGGTTCATCAGGACAGAAGGCAGGCTGGTGACAGACAGAGGGGGTCCTGTTTGGGAGGATGGGAAGGAGGGCCTGGGGTAGGTGGGACTTGGCCAGGCAGCTGAGGGAGGGGCCTCAGGCTTCTGCAGGCTGCTGGGAAAGAGCAAAGCCTGAAAGAGAAAGGGAGTGGATAGGAACTGAGGGCTTGGCCAGCAGGCAGGGGCCGAGGCCTTGTCGCTGTATCAGAAAAGCAGCCAAAACTGATAGTTTTGCGAGCTGCCCACTGGCCGGCCAAGAGGTCACTGTTCAGTTTACAAACTGCACAACCTTACATGGCCACCCTGATGAGGCTGCCCAGCAGTGACCAAACGGCCATTGGAGTGGGGGAAGTCCACGTATAATGGTAAGGCAACAAATTTCACAGCTGATAAACAGGCCAGGCAGGCGCCAGGACAGGGTCAGAGGGGAGGGACAGGCCAGGAAAAATTCTAGCAGAGTAGTGAGCAGAACAGGCTCAGACCCACGCTAGCTATGTGACCTTAAATGAGTTGCTTTAGCTCTCTGAACCTCAGTTTTCTCACCTGACAAAGGGGGCTGGTAACAGCTCCCTACAGGAGTGCGAGAACTAAAGGAAACAGTGCCAGTCATGAAATCACCTCTGGTGTGTCTGTGAGCTCCTTGAAAGCAGGGCTTGGGTCCTCAAGCCCCAGCCCAGGTTCACTGGGACAGAAGGCAGATGCAGCTCCCAAACCTTGGGGCTTCCAGCTGGGGAGAGGAGACCCTGACGCACTCCCCCAGCACCCTGGAGGAGACCCAGCCTATCTTCAGACTCAGCCAGGGGACTGGTCCAACTGTGATCCTTGCTGGCAGAGGCCTTTGTCCC
The DNA here is from genome assembly GCF_008692635.1 of Crocuta crocuta. Classification (NCBI taxonomy): domain Eukaryota; kingdom Metazoa; phylum Chordata; class Mammalia; order Carnivora; family Hyaenidae; genus Crocuta; species Crocuta crocuta. The sequence continues at coordinate 970,384 of NW_027532426.1, read as the reverse complement.
AGTGGCCTGGGTGGCCCCAGAATACCCCTCTTTCTCCCAAGCCCTGGGAGGGTGGTTGGCCCAGTCCTCCCCTAGCCTCTGAAAGGGCTGGATCAGCACCCGAGCTGCTGCTCTGAGCCTGCTCCCTATACCTACTGCAGGGCTGAGGAGCCTTGGGGATCCGGTGGCAGAGTGGGAGACAGGGAGAAGGGGGCAGCAGAGACCGGGAGGTGAGGCACAGTGGGGGACTGCAGTCCCTGGTCTTAACCTTCAGCCTTCATACCCTGGGAGAAAAAGGGGTAGAGATCTGGAATCCTATGCAAATTCTACAGAAATGAGTCCTGGGGCCATAGTTCCCATTGAAGGAACCTGGAGACCCCTATGCAAATAATATGCAAATTCCATGCAAATCACCACACTCGTGAGGCCAAGCTGGGGTAAGTGAGCACTTGGGGTGCTCACCTACCCTCACCTTTCATTGCTGATCTGTAGCTCTTCAGGCTGGCTGGAGGGCGGCCCCTGCGGGAGCACTCACCTTTCTGGAGCATCTTCTGCCTCAGCTGCCGACCATACCGTGCCTGCCGCCAGTTAGCCAGCTGCTGGAGGACACGTTTCATGTTTAGATGAGAGGGTCCCAAGCCGCTGGCCTGCAAGGCTGAGGTCACCATGGTCCTCTGCATTGCCTCATCCAGCTCCGGCTCCACCTCCTCCCAGGCCTCAGCCTCCTCAGACACCAGTTCTGCCTCTTCTGTCGCCCCCTCCTCAGCTGACGCCACCTCTTCTGTGGTCCCCAGCTCCTCCTCAGACACACAATCTTCCGCCACAAAATCCTCTGCTGTCGGCAACCCCTTCTCAGCCTCGAACCCCCGGTCCTGCTCCCTCAGGGAGCCTCACTGCAGCACAGCCTGTATCTGAGCAGGGAGACGGGAAAGTCTTTCTGTGCCTGCTGAGAGCCAACCCCAGGCAGAGTCCCCAGCCCCCCTCCTCCACCCGCCCCTAGGACATCTCCAGCCACCAGGCTTGAGGAGCTCTCCTGCTCTCTGTCCCAGTCTACACATAGATCTGATGGCTACTCCCCAGTTCTGTCCCAGCCAGGAGAAAAGGGAACTGGGTACCAGCCTCAAGGCTTCAAACACCCAGCCCAGGCACCGGGTAGGAAGGACGGTCACCCCGCCTTCACCCTACTGCACAGAACAGACCAGCAAGAATAATATTCCTTCTGCTCCCCTCCATGATTTAACTGTTACAGCCCATCCCACAGCCAGTTGCCATAGGAACAAATCCATCTTAGTAAGGCTCAGACAGTTCAAGCCACTTGCCCAAGGACACACAGCCAATAAAGGGACCACGTTGGGACTCAGTCCCAAATGTTTCCAGCTCCTAGGCCAGTGCTCCTTTACTCTCAGCCTCTGTCAAGGTGAAGGAAAGGCTTCGGTCCCCACTTGGAACAGCCTAAATCACGTGGCCACCTATGGAGCAAGATCTGAAGGAAAAGGGAGCAGCCCCTTCCAGAACAACTCAGCCCAGCGGGCCCAGAGCACAAGGCCTTCTCTAGGGCAGCAGGACTGCAGGTGGTTGTCTGACTGCTGAAAAGTGAGGGCAGCTGATGGGGGGGCCCCTAGCCAGCTTACCCCAGCTGTGACATGTCCTCCTCCTCAGCTGTGACATGCCCTCCTCCTCAGTCGTTCCAGGATTCTTTCAACAGAGATAAGGGCCTTCACTGTCCCAAAGCAACATTAGCTAAAACCCCAAAGTCCCTGGGGCCCCAACATGTGAAAAACTCCTGGGAAGAAATGACGGGCCCAGACATGTGGACAGAGAAAAGGGGGGGAGGGGGAGGGGCTCGGGCTGCAAACAAGGGGCGCCAGGAGTGAATGAAGGTCAGAAGCAAACCCCCTCCCCAATCTGGGAAAGTGAGTGTGGGTCAGGCAAGGGCCCGGGGGCCCCAGCAGTGCACCTTTCCATAAAAAAACACCTGGTCTGAGATAATCCTCCTTACAGACCTCCTGGGCTCCCCAGCCAGGGTGTCCCGAAAACCAGGAAGGGCCTCCGTGGTGGAGAGAGGGGATTACCAGGGGATCCCCACAGAGCTCCAGCCCCCTACTTCCAGGCACAGAAAGGGACTAAGGCTGGAAATCAGCCAGCGGGGCTAAGGCACAAGCACACAGAGGCAAAAGGCGGGTGGCCGGGGGTCCTTACTAGAGGTACAGTGTATGTGCTTGGGTGACAGGGCTAGTGGACACCGGCGCTTGCTGGCGGAGGGTCTCCACCTCCTCCTGAGCCTGGGTCAGCATGTCCCCGTGCTCCGGGCACTTCTCCCGCAGGGCGTGCAGCTAGGAAGCCACATACAGGTTCCGCTGAGACCCAGGCCCACCCTTTCCCAAGGGGCTAAGAAGCGAGAGGCCCAGACCCTGATGCGCATAATGACAAGCAGGGTGCCCCCAGGTAGGTCCCTGGACTCTACTCCACTCAGATGCTACCTGCCAAGTCCCGTGCCTGACGCTGAGAGTGTGCAAAGGGACAGACCCAGTCCCCCCCTTCCAGAAAGTCAGGCAGCTGACCAAGGGCCCCGAGCTCATCCCTGCACTGGGCCAGGGTCTCTCAAGGGCCGGGGCAGGAGTCAAGGGGAGCCCCACCTCATCCTGGAGCTGCATCTGGATGACCTTCTCCGAAGCCAGCTGCTGCTGCCTTCTCGGTCTCAGCCCCATACTGGAAAGAGCCAAGCCTGGTGAGCACCGTACCCCCAAGCACCCCCTCACATCCGGCAGGCCTTCCCAGGCACATGGGTCAGGCTTTGGCAGCCCTTTAAGTACGAAGTCACATAGAATGAGGCCACATAAGGGGCACCTGGGTGGTTCAGTCGGTTAANAAAAAAAAAAAAAAAGAATGAGGCCACATAAGGCAGGAGAGTCACGTGGCCTGGTTTCTGGAACATCCCGTGACCCTCTCTGGGACCTGGTCTCCTCCCTGGGACAACAAGAGGGCAGAATGAGGACTCTCTGAGACCCCTCCAACTCAGACTCTGACGCAGAGATGGGTCTGGGGCCTGGCCTGAGCTCAAGAGCCCCAGGAGGCGGGGACAGGGAGGAGAGGGGGCCTGGGTGTTGCGGGGCCATGACGGGAGGGAGCCCTGGGCACACCCCGATGCACAGACCGGCAGCGTTGCTGCCGCTTCGGGACCCAGGCCTGCAGCTGGGTGACTTCCCTCTGCTGCTGGTCCTGGTTCTCCATCCTGAGCGCCAGCACCTCTGACAGCTCAGCCATCTGCTGGCTGGCCTCAGCTGGGGACAAGCGGGGACAGAAGGTCAGCGCCGGCTCCCTTGGCCTTCGGGGACCAGTCCGGCCCTCCCGACGCCTCTGTCCACCCCACCCCTCAGCTCCTGCGGAGGGCTCTGGGTTTGCAGGACTCACCTTCCTCACTCGGTCTTCTTTTCAGTAAATGTTTGTTGACTGACACAGAGCAAGGCCCTGGGTGATCAGTCTGCAGGACCTGGTTCCAGCACACACGGGGCTCAAGTCCAGTGGGGAAAGTGATGGGCAAGGAGCCCCCGCCGGTGCGTAGCTGGGCTCTGAGGGAGCGAGTATAATGGGCGCCCTGGGGGTCGCAGCTGCGGCGCCCGGTCCAGCCTTACCAGGGCTGCAAAGCTAGGACCCCTGCAGGGCGAGCGGGCCTCAGCCAGGCACAGAAGGGCAAACAAGGCCCAGACGGGGTGTGGAGAGGCTCAGGGACAATCACAGGACACTGGGAGGGAGGGCTCGGACACTGGGCAGGGCCCAGATCGTTGGGGCTGTTGGGGGGGGGGGTTGTGGTCTGAGGCTACCCTAAGGCCAACGGGAAGCTTGGCGTTTTAGGCAGAGGGCGATGTGGTCAGGTGTGGTTTTAGAAAACTTATTTGGGCTTGTGCAGAATGACCCAGAAGGGCAGCAATCCAGGCTGGGAGACCAGGCAAGAAGGGGCCTGAGCTAGAGGCAGGGAGGTGAGGAGGAGGAAGGACACTTGAGCCTCTCTGAGGAGGCGGAAGCAACAGAACTTAGGAACCAGTTCCTATGTCAGGGGCCTGGGGACCCGTGGGGCCAAGGGGGGAGCTGAGGAGCCAGGGGGAAGGAAGGGCAGGCCTGGGGGGAGGGGAGCAGCATGAGTTCAGCCGGTGCCCTCTGTTGTCTGCCTCTCACAGCCAGACCTGAGCTCCTCAGGGACAACACTGTGCCTCCCTCTTCTTCAGAAACTCCCGGTGGCAGCAGAGCCCTGGTCCGGCCCCAGGGCCTCAGTGCCTGGTCTCTGGCAGCTCCTGGTTTCCTTGCTTCCAGGCCCCTCCTTCTCATGCCCTAAATAACAAAAGGCCATAGGCTTGGAGGGGCCCCGGGGCCTCTGTAGAGCTTTTTACAGTGTACTCAATGCAGGTTCTCAGCTGTGTCCCCGGAGAGGTCCACACTGAGAACGTACCTCCCCCTGCTAAAGATGAAGGTTCAGGGAGGTCAAGGAACGCGTCCAAGCTCACACAGCTAAGAAGTTCAGAGTGGGGACTCGAACTCAGGTCTCCAAACTCCGAGCTCTGAGTTCTTCCCTCTTCCTCAAGGTACAACTTCACGGACAAAACCGCTCCACACAGTCCAGGATGAGCATCTGCTCCTCCTCCTCGAGGGTGTCGAGTTGAGAGGCCTGGAGGGAGGGAGAGAGGAAGGGGCAGGGGAGTCAACGGCCCCTGGCCGTGGATGTGCCCTCTTCCCATATGCTCACCTCCTCTTTCAGCTGCTCATTCTCCTCCTCCTGCGGGGCTGCCCGCTGAGGGCAGTAGGGCAGCGACCCTGTCGCTGAGAAGTCCTAGGGGTGACAGCGATGGGAGTCAGGGTTCAAGGGGTGCGGGACCCAGGTCCCAGGCCACCCAGGGTCTGCCCACCCGGGCTCAGCGTGGTGCTCTCCATCAGCCTCAGCGATCCTGCCAGCAGATACACCGTCAGCGTTCCTGTTTGCAAACAGGGAAACTGAGGTACGGAGAAGGCGCTGCCCAGGTGACAAGGCAGGACACTCACGACTCAGGGGCTCCATAGGAATGATCATGCTGTGCTCTTCCTCTTCCTCCTCTTCTTCCTCCTCCTCCTGCTCCTCCTCAGAGTCAGAGTAGAGCTGAAGGAGGTCATCTCGCAAGCTCACCTGGTGTCGAGGCGTAAAATCTGGCAGTGGGGGAGAGGGACCCCGTTGGAACCAAGGTGGGGGCGAGCACAGGTCCAGGGACGGCGTGAGGGGCTAGGGGGGACTGTAAGTAGGTCTGAGATGACACCCCCTCCCCTCCTCCCCACTGGTTACCTCCTCCCTGGCTGAGCCGAGCACGGCTTCCAGTTTGCTGTTCTCCTCCATCAGAACACTGTTCCATCTCACCAGAGACCGGCCAATGCGAGCCACTGTATTTAGGACCCACTCTCTCTGCAGAGGACCCCCCATCCATGGGGAATACTTTCCTGTTTTATGAGGTCCCCCAGACAGGTGGGAGAAGCTAGGGAGTACACAGGGGGCAAAGGGAAGCCAGGCCACTAGGGGAACCCCTCCCCACACCCTAGTTTTCCAGGGTACTAGAAAAGGACCTGCCTTTGGCCCACTGCGGGGCCTGACTCAGCTTCCCCTTCTGGAAAAGAGCAGATCAGACCAGATGGCTCTAAGAGCAGTTCCAGCCTGGACATCCTCCATATACCTGCCTTCCATAAGAGGGACCCCCAGCTTGGCCCCGAGAGAAATAATCAAGCAGAAAAAAAGATAAGACTCCTACCCCTCCAGGGCGGAATTAAAACAGAGGCCTGGCTCAGGCCGGCGGGACAGGGAAGTCAGTCCATGCCTCCTCTAGCAAATTTAACATCACTTTGACATCTTCTTGGGTGATCTTGACTGGCGGGGGTCGGTGGGGACACAGCTCTGCAAAAGCGGGAGTGGAGGGGGCGCCTGGGTGGCTTAGTCGGTTAAGCGTCCGACTTTCGCTTGGATCATGATCTCACAGCTCGTGGGTTCGAGCCCCGCGTCGGGCTCTGTGCTGACTGCCAGCTCAGAGCCTGGAGCCTGTTTCAGAGTCTGTGACTCCCTCTCTCTCTGACCCTCCCCTGCTCACGCTGTCTCTCTCTCTCTCCTAGAAATAAATAAAACATTTAAAAAAAATTTTTTTTTAAAAAGCGGGAGTGGAGACCAAGTTGGGAAAAGGGGGGCGTATGCTACCCCACATCCCACTGTTTCCTGCCCTGTCTCAGTTCTCCCTCAACAACAAGAGTCGGGGACAAGATAGCTCCCTTCCTGCCCCCGCTATTCTCTCCAGACACCCCAGTACTCAGCAGCCGTTCCCTGCTCCCAGGGCCAAACGGACTCTTGTGCTCTGGAGGGGCCTGGGTGAGGTAAAGGGATCGCAGTCCTCCAAGCTCGGGTGGAAATGAGTTCTCAGGACGCCTGGGTCCCTGGCACTAGGGGAATGTGGCGGCTAGCGGAAGAACAGCCGCGGACTCATCTCCCCTCAGCCAGAGGGCCTCCTGGGTCACACAACAGACGCAGTCACCCACCCTGCACTTGTTGCGTGTGGCGACGAGGAAGGGACTCCTCCGGCACTGCATAGGGGTTCCTGAGCCTCTAGCCCTAATCCAGGGTCTCCCGAGACCCCGGAGAGGACACCAGGGGAAGAAAGCGGAGGCCCCGACCACCCCTAGGCTGGGACCAGCCGGGCTTGGACACCGGCAGCCAAAAGGTCGACAAAGCCTCCCCTCCGCCCGCCCCCCTCCCCAGCGTGGCGCGGGGGCCAGCGCAGGCTCAGAGCGCACCGGGCAGCGCCCTCCTGCACCCCCGGCCCCCCAGGCACTGCGGCTGACTGAGGAGGGGGTCCTGAGAGCGCGCAGATCTGCGGAGCAACAGGCGCGCAAAACGGGGAAGCCAAGCCGGCGGGTGCGCCGACCTGACTCACCAACAGCAATCAGGGGACGACAGAAGGTTAGAGAAAATGGGCAAGAGGAGACCGAACAGGCACCGCAGACAGTGATATCGCAAGTGGGCGGAAGGGTGAGACCGAGTGCTAGAGGGGACGGGGCGCNGCTGCGCAGGGGCGGCTGCAGGCTGCGCGGAGGGCTCTGGAGCGCAACTGGCTGCAGGTGGGGGTGCGGGGTGACTCCCGCTGGATCCCCGGTTCTGGACCGGTGCCCCGCGAGGCTGTGCCCGGACTCTTGCGGGGCGCACCTTGGATGCGGAGTCTGCGCCTCAGGCCTGCCTTTATAACCTGCGCCTGCAGAAGGCGCCCGTCGGGCCGTACCACGCGCGGGAGGGGGTCGCCAGGAAACAACCAGTGGTGCCCGGGACTGGGGGTCGCGCGCGAAGGGACGGAGGTGGCGGAGCGGAGCGCAAAAATTCAGAACAAGGAGAGAGTCGAGTGGCGGTTGCAGCCGGTTCCGTGGGCTTGGTTCCGAGTTCAGGGTTTCTCCTCTCCTCTCCACCTCCGGAGAATGGTTCTGCTCAAAGTCGCAGCTCCCCAGGAATTCCGGCACAGAGACTTCGGAGGTCCCTACCTACGGGCAAGGCCTCCCTCAACCCCCTCAGGGGTTGCCGGCTGCCCTCCCTGGATATGATCGGGGAAGTAGCGCAGTGCTGTGCTTTCCCCGGTAGCTGGGAGATGATTCCAGATCCCAGGACTGTTTGAACGCGGGGCCCAGTCAGGCGCGTCACACAGTGATCCTCGCGCTCACTCCCGCGTCCGTGCCCCAGCCGCTTGACAGCCCTCTTTCTTATTTCTACCTTTCCCGGTGCTTTACCTCCAGCCCTCATTCACTTCGGCCACCGCCTTCCACCCTGGCAAACACCTGTTCTTCCTGCAGACACAGCTTAGAGGTCTTCGGTGAAGACTCCTCCGACCTCGTCCCCTGTGGCCCCAGAGCGTCCCTTATCCGGTGGCCGGCAGTGCTCAGAGTGTGTCTACCTCCAATCCCGGACCTGCGCCCCTTCCGCAGTGCACCACGGGAGGTGGGCCCCAAGTCCTGAATGAGCTGGGCGGGGCAGCAGGGGGGGGGGGCGGGCATTTCTGTGCCTTTAGACTGGAATAACCTGCAAGCCCCCAAAGAGATGGTAATGGCACGAATTCTTTTTTTTTTTATGCTTATTTATTTTGAGAGATAGTGCAGGGGAGGGACAGAGAGAGGAGAGAGAGAGGGAATCCCAAGCAGGCTCCAAGCTGTCAGCATAGAGGCTGACAGGGGGCTCGAACTCAGGAAACTGTGAGATCATGACCTGACCAAAATCAAGAGTTGGATGCCTAATGGACTGAGCCACCCAGGTGTCCATGACACTAATTCATTTAAAGCCTTAGGATCATTCTTGGTGCCCCAAGTTTTTTCCCTTCAGTAACCAAACAATCACCTGTCCTACTTAATTTACCTCCTAAATATTTCTCAAATGTGCAGTCTGCTCTTCAGCCCCTCTTGCTGAAGATTCTCATCCTCTCTTCTAGATTATTCTAGATTCATCCTCTTTTCTAGATTGTGGTGATACTCGCCCCTGCCCCCACCACATGAATCCATCTCTCAGGAATTCTGGGACCCCCTTCCCCACAGCCACCACTCCAAGCTTGAGCCCAGGACAAGGGCTTTCACCCAGGGACTGCACCTAGGACAGAGGTTCCTCAGGCTAACAAAGTGCCTTAGGAGCCAGGTGTCTGTGACACTTCATGGAACAAGAGACACAACCCAAGAAAGAAGAGCAGCCTGCCCTGTCCCCAAGGCCTCCCAGGGAGAAGCATTGTGATAAGAACGTTTTCTTCCATCTGGGTCCATTCTTTCCTTTGACGAATATTTATTGAGTGCCTTCTGTATATATCGGGCACTGTACTAGACTCTCAGACTAGAGCAGGGAACAAGAGAAGCTAGATCCTGGCTCTCCTGGAGTTTAGAGTTGAGAAAGGGAAGTAAATAGATGAGAAAACAAGTAAGACAGTCATAGTGCGGTGAATTTTTTTCAAAACACACAGACAAGGAGCTATGAGGAAATTGGAAAGTACCTATCTGACAGGGTGGTCTGGGTGGGTGGGAGAGGAGAAATCATTAACCACTTAGTAATCTCCATCTCAGCCTGTGCCCCCAGCCTTCACAGCCAACTCCTGCCTGTCACAAGGCAGCCTCTCTCTCCTCAAGAGCCAGTGTTTCTCATTCCTGATTGGAGAGTGAACCCTGGTGCCAGTTCACCTCCCTGGCGGGCCACCAAATCCTCCATGCACCCCCACCCCCGTCAGCCCCATGGGGAATTATCTGCTTGTTGATCAGAGGGCCAGTCTTCATTAGTTATGTATGCTATTTCTAAAATACTGGCTCTACATCTGGCCCCCTCGGGGTAGGGGAGTAAGAAGTGGTTCCCCTGAGTTCCCCTCCCCCACCCTATGGAACTCAGGCCCCTCCCAACCTCTGCCCTCTGGCCCCCTGCTGCCTCCTTTCCTCCCCTCCTCCCACCCAGAGCCAACACTTCTCCCAAACTATTGAGGGGGTGCTCATGCCAGAGGCCTGGGATAAGAAGAGGAGGCATCCAAGATCCACGACCACCCCCACGTTCTCACGTGCTGCCCTGTTTCACGGTTCCAATCTCGAGCAACCTCAATATTTGTTGCCTTCATTTCTTCTCTCATCTCCACTGTTTAGTCCCCCTAAATTATCCATCCTTATTCACTCAACAAACATATACGAAGCACTGGAAGCCAGGCACTGTGACAGCTGTTGGGGACATGCCCGTGGACAAAACACACAAAGATCTTTGCCCTCCCAGGGCCCACGTGCAATGGGCCGAACAATTACGGAACGAAGAAGCAGGGAACGAAGGGAAGGATAGGGCAGGGAAAGAGGGTGAGAAACAACAGCAAAAGCAAAGGCTTGAGACCAGAGAAGGAGGGCCTAGCGGCTGAAATGCGCAGAGGATTGCAGGTGGTGGTGCGGTCAGAAAGGGAGCAGCAGACCCCGGGCACCGGACATCACCTGAGCCAGCAGAAGGCTTGTCATCAGAGTGGTGTCCTCCAACTTAAGTGTAACAGGACGGCTCTGGCTGATTGGCTGACAGTAGACAGACAGTAGGGGCATCTTAGTCCCCTCAGACTGCTTTAATAAGTTGCCATAGACTAGGTGACTTATAAACTGTTTCTCGGAGTTCTGGAGGCTGGAAGTCCAAGATCAAGGTGCCCGCAGATTCAGTGTCTAGTGAGAGCTCTGACTCCTGGCCCATAGACTGCTGTCTTTTTTTCTTTTTTTTTAATGTTTATTTATTTATTTTGAGAGAGTGTGTGTGGGAGCATGCCCACGAAGGAGGGGCAGAGAGAGAGGGAGAGAGAGAATCCCAAGCAGGCTCCGCACTGTCAGCGCAGAGCCCCACACAGGGCTCTATCTCATGAACCATGAGATCATGACCTGAGCTGAAATCAAGAGTCAGATGCTTCACCTGCTGAACCACCCAGGTGCTGTCTTATCTTCCCACTGTGGTCGTCACATGGTGGAAGGGCTGTGGGAGCTCCCTGAGGCTTCTTTTAGAAGCCCACCGGCTCCCATGCAGGAGGGCTCCCCACTCAAGCCCCAATCACCTCCAAAAGGCCCCACCTCCTAACACCATCGCACTGGGGGTTTGGATTTCAACAGGAATTGCAGGGGGACACAAACACTTAGACCATAACAACCCTATCCCTCTCTAAAAACAAAACAGAACAACAATAACAAAACCCACCAGCTTTCTTGAGATATAATTCACATGCCATAAAATTCACCATTTAAAAGTAGCCTAAGGCACTTGGCTGGCTTAGTCAGTGGAGCATGTGACTCTTAATCTCAGGGTTGTGAGCTCAAGCCCCACGTTGGGCATAGAGATTGCTGAAAAATATAATTGTAAATAAAATAAAATAAAATAAAATAAAAGTGTCCATTCAGTGGTTTTTAGTATAGTCACAAAGAATAAGATTTCCTCTCCCTCTGCCCCTCCTCCACTCAGGCTCACCTGCACTTGCTCTCTCTCTCTCTCTCTGTCAAAATAAATAAATAGACATTTAAAATAATAATAATAATGGTGCTTGGGTGGCTCAGTCGGTTAAGGTCCAACTTTGGCTCAGATCATGATCTCATGGTTCCTGGGTTCCAGCCCCACGTCAGGCTCTGTGCTGACAGCTCAGAGCCTGGAGCCTGCTTCAGATTCTGTGTCTCCCTCTCTCTCTGCCCCTCCCCTGCTCATGCTCTCTCTCTCTCTCTCTCTTTCAAAAATAAACACCAAGGGGTGCCTGGGTGACTTAGTCGGTTAAGCGTCCGACTTTCGCTTAGGTCATGATCTCGCAGTTCGTGGGTTCGAGCCCCGCGTTGGGCTCTGTGCTGACTGCCAGCTCAGAGCCTGGAGCCTGTTTCAGTCTGTGACTCCCTCTCTCTCTGACCCTCCCCTGCTCACGCTGTCTCTCTCTCTCTCTCCTAGAAATAAATACAACATTAAAAAAATAAATAAATAAAGATAAACACCAAAATAAAATAAAAAATAACAATAATATTGTATTTAATCCAATATCCCCAAAATATTATCATTTCAACATGTAATCAACATAAAATTATTAATAAGATTATATTTTACATTTTTAATAATGAATTGAGTGCATTTTATTCTTATAGAACATCTCAATTGAGACTCAAATTCATTTTTCTCTTTATTTCCTTAAATATAATTTGTCTTTTTTCCCCCTGTGTACCTTTAAATTTTTTCTTTTCGGAGCGCCTGGGTGGCTCAGTTGGCTAAGCATCCAACTGCGGCTCAGGTCATGATCTCATGGTTCCTGGGTTCCAGCCCCACGTCAGGCTCTGTGCTGATAGCTCAGAGCCTGGAGCCTCTTTCAGATTCTGTCTCTCCCTCTTTCTCTGCCTTTCCCCCATTCATGCTCTGTCTCTCTCAAAAATAAATAAACATTAAAAATTAAAAAAAAAAGAACTCTCTAAAAAATAAATAAATAGATACATTTTGTCTCTACATCACTGGATTTCATTAATTTAATCATGATGTATCTTAGGATTTTTCTTTTTATAAATTTTTTTAACGTTTTATTTATTTCTGACAGAGAGAGAGAGAGAGAGAGACAGCGTGAGCAGGGGAGGGTCAGAGAGAGAGGGAGATACAGAATCCGAAGCAGGCTCCAGGCTCTGAGCTAGCTGTCAGCACAGAGCCCAATGCAGGGCTCAAACCCACAAACCGTGAGATCATGACCTGAGCCAAAGTCGGCCGCTCAACCGACTGAGCCACCCAGGTGCCTCAGTAGGATTTTTCTTTATCCTTCTTGGGGCTGACTGAGCTTCTTAGATTTGAGGGCATATAGCTTTGATCAAAATTTGGAAAATTTTCAACTCATATCTTTTTTTAATATTTATTTTTATTTTGGTGGGGAGGGGAGAGCACAAGTCAAGGGGGGCAGAGAGAGGGGGACAAAGGATCTAAAGCAGGTTCTGCACCAACAGGCTGACAGCAACAAGCCCAGTGTGGGGCTAGAACTCACAAACCCTGAGATCATGACCTGAGCCGAAGTTGGACACTCAACAGACTGAGCCACCCAGGTGCCCCATCAACTTTTATTCTTTAAATACTTTTTTCTGAGCCCCACTTCTGAGCTTTCAATTACATGTATGTTAGGCCACTTGATACTGAACCACAGGCACTAAGGCTCTGTTCATTTTCATTTTCCAGCCTTTTTCTCTCTGTCCTTCAGTTTCAGTTGTTGCAATTGGTCTATCTTCAAGTCCACTGATTATTTTTTTAAAGACATTATTTTTCAGGAATCTCTACATCCAAATTGGGGCTCAGACTTACAACCCCAAGATCAAGAGTCACATGCTCTACTGACTGAGCCAGCCAGGTGTCCCTCCACTGACCTTTTTAAACCTCCTTTTAAGCCATTCAGGAACTTTTCATTTCTGATCCCATGCTAGATCTAGAGCCTGGATCTCTAGCATCTTCCATTTGTCTCCTCATTATACTCATATATTTTTTTACATCCTTATACTTAGCTGTAAGGAATTTTTAGAAGTCTTTCTCTGCCATCATCTCTGTCATTTATGGGTCTGTTTTATCGACTGATTTTTCTCCTGGTTACAGGTCACATTTTCTGCATCTTTCATGCTTCATAATCTTTTGGAGGCTGGATATATTGTGGATGTTACATTGCTGAGCCACCATTTTGTTATCTTCCTTTGTTGGGTTTCCTCTTGCCAGGCAGTTAAGTTATTGTGGATCAGCTCGATCTGCTTAAGAGTTGTTTTTAGGGGCGCCTGGGTGGCTTAGTCGGTTAAGCGTCCGACTTTCGCTTAGGTCATGATCTCGCGGTTCGTGGGTTCGAGCCCCGCGTCGGGCTCTGTGCTGACTGCTACCTCAGAGCCTGGAGCCTGTTTCAGTCTGTGACTCCCTCTCTCTCTGACCCTCCCCTGCTCACGCTGTCTCTCTCTCTCCTAAAAATAAATAAAACATTAAAAATTTTTTAAAAAATGTTTAAAAAAAAAAGAGTTGTTTTTAAAGTTTTGCAGGGCAGACCCAGAAAGGTTTTTATTCTAGAGATATTTTAGCCCTATTAGGAAGGAGTAGTCTTTCCAGAGGGTCTACTGAATGCCCCACATATTCAATGAGGACTCTCCTCACTGGCTGAACAAAACCTAAACATCTCCCAGCCCTGTGTGAGCTCTGGGAATTCGCTTACAGCTTCCTGGGAGTTGTTCTTTCCCCAGTAGATATTCTTTTCAGCCTCATGGAATCTCACCCTACCCACCTACAGTTTTGTATTCAACCAAAGACTCAAGAACATTCCTCTGTAGGTTTCTGGGACTTGTTCAGAACTGCATGGCTCTCTCCTCCTGGGAAAAATCTGTTCTACAAATTGCAGCCTCCCTGAACTCTGACCTCTGTCCCTGCAAGTCAGTGAGACACCAGAGTCTGCTTGGGTTCCCACTTCCTGTACTGCCTTTAGAAACTGCCTCTAGATAGATATCCAAGGGCATCATAGGACTCACCTTATTTGTTTCTCTCTGAGACCACAGTCCTGTGATGCTTATTGTTCAATGCCTTAAAACCATTGTTTCAGGCATTTTATCCAGTTTTCTAGTTGTCTTCTGCAGGAGGGAAATGTGGTACCAGCTACTCCATCTATTTGGATAGACGTTGAATTGGAAGCCTAATCCTGAAGGTAAAGCCATAGGACTTGCTGAAGGATTGGATGAAGAGTGTGAAGGAGAAAAGTCAAGGATGACTCCAACTGTTTGGGCCAGAGAGAGCTGCCGTCCACCAAGAGGAGGAAAACTGAGGGAAAATCAGCTTTGGTAGAGAAAATCAGGAGTTCAGATTTATCTAAACATCCTTTTTTTTTTTTTTTTAGTAGGCTCCACATCCAATGTGGGGCTTGAACTCATGATCCTGAGATCAAGAGTCACGCGCTTTACCAATTGAGCCAGCCAGGTGCCCCAGGAGTTCAGTTTTAAATAAGTTGAATCCAAAATGCTTATTAAGTTATCCAAATGGATACACAACAAGTTGGGTTTATCCCAGCTGGATATATAAATATAACAACTGGATATATCAATCTGAGCATAGGGGAGAAATGGGGGCTGGACACTTCAACTGAGGACTCATTGCTCTATGATGAGAATGTAAAATCATGGGACTAGGTGAGGTCCCTGAGAGACTGATTGTAGGTACATAAGGGGACCCAGGGTTAACCCCTCAGTATGTAGACGGCGGGAAGAGGAGGAAGAGTCACCAAAGCAACCGAGATGGATGGGACCGTGAAGAAGAGGTAAACCAAGGGAAAGCTGGGCTCCAGAGAAAGTGTTTCAAGGAGAAAGCGCCACCTGTGTTGATGAGGACACAAGATGGAGGCCATGGACAACCTTGGCAACCATGGACAATCTCAGTGGAGAGACAGCGGTGAGAGGGACTGAGAAGGGCGAAGAAGTAATGGGGGGTGATGGAGTGAGGACCAAGAATATAGAAAACTATTAAAGAGTTTTGCAGCCAAGGGGAGCTGAAAGAGAACAGTCACTGAAAGACAACACAGGCACTAGAGAAGGTGGTTTAAGGATGAGAGATAAGGGGCGCCTGGCTGGCTCAGTGGGAAGAGCCTGCAGCTCCTGATCTCAGGATCGTGAGTTCAAACCCCACGTTGGGTATAGAGATTACTTAAATAAATAAACTTAAAAAAAAAAAAAAGCATTTAAGGATGAGCAATGTGACGACATGTGTATGTGCTGATGGGGATGTCCCGGCGGGGAAGAGAAAACTAATGCAAAAGACAGAACCCAGAGCCCAGGGATCATCCTGAGATCATTGTGGGAGTGGACGAACATTGGTAACCAAATCCATTCTCCTCAGTGCTCCAGCATGCATATTTTCTATGGTTCCTTTGTCAGCAAAAAGTTGGAAGGAGACACAACCCAACCCCCAGGTTTGCTGTGGACGGTGAGACTGGAGAACCTCAGGAGTGGCCACGACAGGGTCACCTGTCCACACTTCTTCAGCTCTGCCAAGCCGCTCCCTCACTAGCCTCCAGCTTCCTGGTCAGTCTCACTGTGCCTTGGACATCTCTGCAGCTCCATGCACAGCAGGGGACATGAAATAGGGGCCCATTCCATTCCTGCTGAATGGATGTTTGCTGAGTTGGATTATCCCTGCCCATGAGACAGCAGCCCTGAGGCCCCTGAGAAGTTTGGGGTGAAGAAGAAGAAAGTGGAATGGAGGATACAGAGATGAAGGGGACCTTGCAGGCTCCCCGTTGACTGCACCCTCTAGGTCCCCGCACCAGTGCAAAGCAACTCTAGCTAGAGCCACCAGAGGGCAGTGTTGGCCCACATACCCCGTACCCCCATCCAGCCCTTCACCCGCAGATCTGTGACCCCACAAAAGAGGCAGAGTAGGGATGGTGACTTCATTTTACAGATGGAGAAGCCAAAGGTCAGCCCCCTGGTCACTCCACAAGCACTTTGGCCTGGCTGATGGACATCTGCCACAGCCCAGGGCTGCCCAGGACACCCAGCAGTCCCCTCCCAGTGGTGCCGGTCAGCCTTGTTCCCCTCCACACCCTGCTGCCGCTCTAACCAGACAGGCCGGCAGAACAGAAACCCTAGACCTCCTGCCCTTCCTCCAGTATGAACCCACTGACCCCTGCTGAATCAGAGAGAGGACAGGAGGGGGCTCGAGACCCACCGCACCCATGAACTTGGCAGTACAGTTACTCAGACAGGACACAGGCTCAGGCCGCCTCCCCTAGCCTGACCCTGAAAATGAACCAAGGACAGGCTACCCCATGGCAAGAGCCCTTGACAGTCGGCCTGGGGTCTGGACGAGGCCAGACACCAGGCCCACTTTCTGCATCAGACCAGGCACAGGGCAGAGGGAAGTGCCCTCAGAATGGGACAGGGGTGCCGCTTCCCCCCCTCCCCCACTCCTGAGCTTCTCCTGTTGTTCTCCCAGGGGCCCTCCTCTCTCTCCGGGTGTCTCTTCCCCACTAGTGCCCAGGCACCTCCACAATGTCAGGCCTCCTTTCCTTTACTCCTTCTCCCAGACCCTGCCCAGACTCCTAGGCACCAAGCCCCCTGAGCCTCTCTGGGGCCTGGGGTGAGGAAGTGTGCATGCTGGGGGCCTAAGCTCCTCACCTGGTGTCCTCTGGGTTCCTAGGCCCCCGCTGGTCGGGACAGGGGAAGGAAAGAAGCCAGAGAGGCAGCAGAGAGAAAGTACCAGCGGTGATGGTGGGGGCGGGGCTCTAGCCAGGTTGGCCGGGGTCCTAGAGGATGGCAATTTCCTCCACTCCAACCTCACCCTACCCCCTTGCGCTCCCTCCCACCTGGGGGCTCCTGTCTTCCCCGACCACCCGCCGCTTGCTACCCACATAGGCTGCAGGCTCCCTCCACCTTGTCTCCCACTCTCCTGCTGAGGGCGCCTCCTCCTCTGAGAAGCCCTCCAGGCTCCCAGAAGGGATGCCTCTCCTGGCATCTTCCTGCCTCTCACTGTTCACAGTGTAAGATTCTGTTACTTATGAGATAATGATTTAACGCAGAGGGCACTTCTGTATCCTTAGGGCTCTAATTAGGGTAAGTAAGCACACGGTACCTGTCGAGTGAACCATGATGGGTTCTCTGGGTGAGTCTGGGTGTGAGTGGGGGGCAGGGAGTGGTCCCCAAAGACTCCAGAGAGACTTGCCCAGTCAGGAGAGTCTGTGTCCCTGGACTCTGGACAGTGCTCCACACTCCCCAACACGGGTGGGCCCCACCAGGAAACAACCCAGGGGCACATGGACAGCAGACCCTCAGGGGGTGGGCCGTGTTAAGGGACTGCAGCATAGTCCCCTCCCCTCTTCTCGCTTAGAACCCCTCAGCCCAGCCCCCACTCACTTCCTCCAGGCACTAGCTCAGAGGCCTAAGTGGGATAGGAGCTATCTGCAGGTGGTGGGTCACAGGGCCTGCCCTGGCCTGCGGGGGGAGGGGGTCCCCAGGAAGCAGCTGGGAGCCAGGTGGAGGGAGCCACAGCTCGCAGTGTCAGGGAGGGAAAGGCAACCAGCTGCGTCCAGCCTGCTGGGCAGACAATGGTGGCGAGCCTGGAAGACATTTTACTGCCCTTGGGCCTCCCTCAGCTGCCTCCACGTTCAGGGGGAAGACCGAGGAGCCCTTCCCTGCCTGACTCCTGTCACCAGACTCCGTGACGCCTTCTGATCCTTGGGTCCATGTCTAGACTCTGAGACCTTCTGGGAACAATTCATGAGTCGGGAGACAGCACAGGAGGGAGAAACACAAATTCACTGAGCCCCAGCTAGTCTATGCTTCATATACGTTATTTCATTTCATCATCACCCGAAAAAAATATATATATTACTGTTTTATAGATGAGAAACAGGCACTTCTAGATAGCCCTTATTCTAGAAAGGGCTTCCTTGAGACTTCTGCTTAGAATTAAATCTTCCTCCTGGGGCGCCTGGGTGGCTCAGTCAGTTAAGCATCCGACTTCGGCTCAGGTCATGATCTCACGGTTTGTGGGTTCAAGCCCCATGTCGGGCTCTGTACTGACAGCTCAGAGCCTGGAGCCTGCTTCAGATTCTGTGTCTCCCTCTCTCTCTGACCCTCCCCTGCTCACACTGTCTCTCTCTCTCTCAGAAATAAATAAAACATTAAGAGAAAAAAAAGAATTAAATCTTCCTCTTTGTAATTCACACCCCCACACCCAATCCCACTTTCTGTTTCCGGCTATGCCCTCGAGGGATCCTCCAAATGAGGCTGCACCCTCTTGTGCTCTGTGCACACCAGACAGGTGTTCTGCTAGTTTGCTCTTCTCTGGGCTCCCCCTCCTCCAGCCAGGCCTGAACCCCACCCTCTCTGATCTCATGCCCCAGACCTGCCAAGGATGGTGGGCTGGACGCAGAAGGTGGAGGCGGGAGACGGCAAAGAGCCATGGGACTAAACGTCAGGCATTCTGCATCCAAATCCAAGCTCTGGCTCTCACAAGCTGTGCTGCCTTCCAAACATCACCTAATTTCTCTGAATCTCGGCAGCCTCACCATATATAATTTACCTTCATTTTACATGCCTCACAGGGCTTGTAAGAGATTACACAGTAAAGCACTTAGCACCTACCAAGGGCTCAGCAAGTGACAACTGCTGATGTTCACATTATTACTAAAAATGTCACCTGGGCGCCTGGGTGGCTCAGTAGATTGAGCATCCAACTTCAGCTCCGGTCATGATCTTGCTGCTCGTGAGTTCCAGCCCCACACCGGACTCTGTGCTGACGTCTCAGAGCCTGGAGTCGGCTTCCAATTCTGTCTCCATCTCTCTCTGCCCTCCCTTTCTCATGTTCTGTCTGTATGTCTGTCTGTTTCTCTCTCTCTCAAAAATAAACATTTTAAAAAATTAACAATGTCACCTGAATTTCTTGGGCCTCAAAAGTAAAATGAGAGGCAAATATCTCCAACCTCAGTTGCCGTGAGGATGTCGCCTGGCACAGGCTCAGCACGGAGAAAGCTCAGCCAGTGATGGGTCTGATTAGGATTGCTAGGACGGCTGTCCCTGAACGACCCTAGGACAGAAAACCACACCCTTCAGGCAGGGTCACACCTGCCTTCCACAAAGCCCAACCCTTCTTATCCACGATCCAGTTCGTTCACACACTTTGCCCAGACACACAAAGCCCTCCACTCCCTGACTTTTGCCGCATTTTCCAGCCTGTTTCACGCTCTCATCTCTCCAAGCCGCTGTCATCTCTCGAACTCTGTGCTCAGCTTTCACATCTTTGGTTGTTGCCACTGCCAGAAATCCGGCCCAGGTATCTTCCATGATGCCCATCGAACACCTCCTTATTTGAAAGGCAAGGCCACTCAAACATCGCCACGCCCTCCACGGGCTCGCTGAACCCACGCGGGCGCCTATGCACATGCGCACTCTGTGCTTGCCTTGCTTTACTGTTTCAACGGGAAGATGAGATGTGGGGCAGCTCTAGCCCCAGGGCCTTGAGCAAAGCCTGGCAGAGAGCAGGTCCTTAGGAAGCACTGGGTGATTGAATGGGCGAGTGACCCATGAGTCTAGCCAATGGAGAGTGTTCTTGTTCCTTCCAGAGACAGGATGCTCCTATCAGTACAGACCCGGATTGCATTCGGACCTGTTTTCCACAGCTTCGTTGTACTAGCGATTATTGTGAACCGGGAGCCAACTGCATATCTCAAATCTTTCCCACACGTCCTGGGTGTTACCAAATTGCCCCATATTTTCTTTTCTATTTAAAAAAAATTTTTTAATGTTTATTTTTGAGAGAGAGAAGAATCCAAAGCAGGCTCCAGGCTCAGCTGTCAGCACAGAGCCGGACACGGGGCTTGAACTCACAAACTGAGAAATCACAACCTGAGCCGAAGTCGGACGACTCAGTCGGTGACTCAGTCGGTGACTGAGCCACCCAGGTGCCCCTCCCCATATTTTCAGGGGGTGAGCCACCCAGGTGCCCCTCTACATATACGTGCGGAGATGTTTTTGGATCAAAACATAGGATTTAAGACTCCATCTAATTATTTCCCAGCTAGTTATTTTATCATATTGATTGTATCTTTTTAGCCAACTCACATGCTTTTGGGATGAGGTTGTATGGGCGTGTTTTACTTTTTTTTTTTAGTTGTAACACATCATTTTTAGTGTTTTAATTATTTTTTAAAAGATTTTATGTTTAAGTAATCTCTACACCCAATGTGGAGCTTGAATTTACAACCTCAAGATCAAGAGTCACATGCTCCACTGACTGAGCCAGCCAGGCACCTCCTTAATACTTACTTTAAAAACATTTTTTGTTGCTGAATAACTTTTTTTTAAATTGACAGACTGTATTTTTTTTTAATTTGTTAATATTTATTGATTTTTGAGAGACAGAGACAGAGCATGAGTGGGGGAAGGGCAGAGAGAGAGAGAGAGCAAGACAGAATCCTAAGCAGGATCCAGGCTCTGAGCTGTCAGCACAGAGCCCGATGCAGGCCTTGAACTCACAAACTGAGAGATCATTACCTGAGCAGAAGTCAGACACTTAACCGACTGAGCCACCCAGTTGACCCCCAACAGACTATTTTTAAGAGTAGTTTTAGGTTCACAGATGATAACTTATTTTGATAACTTGATTTTTTTAAGATTGTTGGGTTTTTTTTAAGTGATCTGTATGCCCAATGTAGGAACCAATGGTCACATGCTCCACCAGCTGACCCAACCGGGTGCCCCCTGAAAATGTGATACTGAAATCCACCGTAGCGGCCAAGGGCAGTCTGCCGCTAGATGGACCACTTGGGCATAAAGAGTATTTCGTGTTAAAAGTAATTAAAACCCAGCATGGAGTGTCAGGGTGGCTTCATCGGTTAAGTTCCCAACTTCAGGATCTGGCAGTTCAAGTCCCGCGTTGGGCTCTGCACTGCCAGTGCAGAACCTGCTTGGGATTCTCTCTTTCTCTCTCTCTCTGCAACTTCCCCGCTTGACCGTTTTCTCTCCTCCTCTCAAAGTAAATAAACTTAAAAAAAAATTTTTTTTTTTAAGTAATTAAAACCCAGCAGATGCAGGAAAGGCTCCCAGCCTCCCACTCAGCTGCCAAAATTTGCATTAAAAAGGAGAGCCTGTACCAAAAAGAGAGCTTCACCTAAGAATCTTATCTGCATAATTGGGCAACCTTGTTTTTCCAAACATCTCCTCTCACCTTCCTGCTAATGAGCGTTCTTCCCTTTTTACCCCCAGACCCTTCCTCTGTCCTCAGCTCAGATAAGCCTCTTGTTGCCTCATCAGCTTTGGAAGTTCATGTCTGAGGGGACCGCCCATACGTATAGCTATTAAATTTGATTTCCTGTTAATCTGCCTCATGTCAATTTGATTCTAAGTCGAGCTGGAAGGACCGTAGGGCAGAGGAAGGTCGTCAGCCGCAGCATCACCTTGTTGGATTCTGCCCCTCATTCTGGCTCATTGCCATTTGGGGGGGGGGAGGGGCGGCTTGGATCCGCCTCTCTTGCCTTCAGTGTGGCACTTGCTATTGTGAGAGGTGAGTGTTGGTTTCCACCGGTACTGTTGATACCAGGGTAGATCTGCTGAGTGTGGTGAGTGGCAGACACTGACATTCCCCTGACCACCAGAGCCAGGTTTCCGGTTCCTTGGCCGTGACTACGCAGTCAAGTCTGCCAGCATCACCTAAGCTTGCACTTTCCCTCCTGGGGGCCTCCTCTGCTGCAGCCCTCAACTCCTGTGCGCCCTCAAGTAAGCCTGCATAAAAGGAAGGGGCTGGCGGGGGCAGCTGGTTCCGAGTCACAGCAGGCAATGGAGCTCTGCCCCTTGTCTTCCAGGCCTCCTTCCTTTTAGAACCCGGATTCCGATTGTATCTTCAGTTTCCCAGCTTCCCTTGCAGCAAGGGAGGGTCATGTGGCAGTTTCCTGCCAATGTCTCTAGGGGGCAGATGACCCTTCCGGAAAAACAAAAAGGCAAAACTCCTCTTGGGGAAAAAAAAAGACTTTTGCATTTTCCCCTTCTTCATGCCTGGACTGTGCTTGCATCCGGTCTTCACATGCAGTAGGAGGAACAGGCCTTATCCCCATTTTACAGATGAAGAAATTGAGGTTCAGAGACATAAATTTAATTTTCTCGAGGTTACAAGACTCAGATAGCTCCTGCAGGAAAACCAGAAGCGTCAACTCACTTCATTGAGATTAACTAGCTTAACTTTCCCTTTGTGTCCAGGCTGCCAGGAAGCTCAGTGCCTATTATAAAGCTCAATCATGCCTACTATTAACCCTTAACACTGGTGCTTTACTGCCCTTTCCCTTTCCCTTGTCTTCAATGCCTCTTATGAGACCTAAGAGGCTAATCCTTTCTTATAAGACGCCTCCTTCCCTTTTGGAAAGCTTGGGGTTGCCCAGCTTACCATTCCCTGGCCTCTGCAGATCTCTCCACTCTGCTCTGGGCAGCAGTGATGTAAATGGGCCACATGGATAGGTTTGATGGTTTTGGCTCCAGTTTGGCCAACAGGGAGCCTTGGTAAGAGGAACGAACTTCCCCATGAGGACCCTCATTCAGAGTCCTGACCCCAAGAAGCACTCGCTGCCTTCCTGCCAGAGGCCACGATCATCAGCCCAGGGTGCTGCCCTCTTTCTTGCCGGTCCCTCTCTCTCTCCCTGCCCGCACCTCTGTAAACTGTCCCTGTACCAAATTCTCAAATTACCCCAGCTGAGTGGTTCTTGCCAGGGCCCCGTTAGGGCTGTCTGCATCCCCCCAAATTCATACGTTGAAGTCTTAGCCCCCAGTGTGATATTTAGAGGTGGGCCCTTTGGGATGTAACTAGGTTTAGATGAAGTTTTGAGGGCGGGGCTCCATGATGGGATTAGCCCCCTTGTAAGAGGGAGAGATCTCTCCGTGAGAAGCAGGCACCAAGGCCCCATGGGAACACGTCCGGGGGACGTCCGGGGGCGGCTGTCTTGTACCAGCCAAGCAGCAGGCTTTCACCAGGCATCTGCTGGGACCTTGATCTTGGACTTCCAGCCCCCAACCTGTGGTATTTTGTTAGAGCCGCCCAAGCAGCCCTGAACACAGAGCACAGAGGAAGTGCATTGTTCATAAAAGTCCTTGTGATGTCCCCTCCCCTCAGCGGAGCTCGGCTCAGCATCTCATCGCCTCTTGCCTGCACCCCACACCTGCCTCTCGGTTGGGCTCGCTGTCCCTGCCCCCAGCACATCCGACTTGGTGTCACAGGATCCTCTGAGGACGAGGCTGTGGCCTCCCTCCACTGCCTGACTTCCAGGTGCCAAAGGTTCTCAGACTGGGTAGGTGCAATTAGCTGTCCCCGGAAGGGGAATTCGGGGATGTGGGCGGGGAACCGTCACGTAAGCCAACGGTAGTGTGGTGGGTGACATGATGGTGTGCACGGGGCATTAGGGAGCAGACAAGGGGCACCAGCTCAGCCTGGCTGGGAGCACCGTGATGAAGGAGGCAGCGCTCCTGGAGTGAGGGCTGAGCTGGACCCCAGGGAGTGAGCAGGGGAAGGCTTTCTGGGCAGAGGGACCAGCATGGACAAAGGACAAAGATCGGGAGGCAAGAACCAGCAGGGAGGATGCTGGTTGAGGGGACGGAAGGGAGGTGGGCACCACACACCAAAAGGGGGCCCAGACTCCGGCCGTAGGAAGTGTCCCGCCCAGGAGAAATCCACCAAATAAATGCACATTAAGGCTGGCCAGGGCAGGGCTGGAGGCTGAGGCCAGTGAGGAGGTCGCCCCTTGGAGAAAAAAGCGAGGCCTGTGTCCCTGAAGCGGGGACTCACCTCCAGCCATCTCTTTGCCCCTCCTACTCCCTAAGGTTCCAACATGGCGCCCTGTGAGCGTGCAGTGCATCAAATCTACTCCAGATCCGCAAGTGCGCCTTTCTCCCTGGCTCCCCTCCCTGTGTCTTTCCCACACACGAGGTGGTCATGAGTGCACATGGGACCCAGCTAAGGAGGCGTGGGGCTGCTGAGGGAGCCCCCAACTCCCCATCCCACCCTCGCCCCGCACAGCCTCACCTGGATCTCTGTGTTAGTTTTATTTCCTTTGCTTTGGTCTATACAAAAAAACCAATAACCAAAAACATAAAGCGATAATAATAAAACTCTCCGCTGAGACCTCCCGCAGCCCCCCACACCCACGTGCAGGGGGTGCTGGTGGGTTCGAAACAGGAAGGGGAAGAGAAAGCCC
Organism: Crocuta crocuta; assembly: GCF_008692635.1. Lineage (NCBI taxonomy): Eukaryota > Metazoa > Chordata > Mammalia > Carnivora > Hyaenidae > Crocuta > Crocuta crocuta. The sequence goes on along the minus strand of NW_027532426.1, from coordinate 946,220 downwards.
CTCACCGCACACCAGAGGGGTCAGCCAAGAGCACTTCTCAGGAGTCAGCTAGGGCGGTGGAGTGGGTGGGCCGGGGTGCCAGGGAGCTGTCCCCCGAGCTCCCAGGAAGGGGCCAGATCCAGTCGGGTGTCCTGGAGAGAGGAGCAGGCAGTGTCCTGGAGTGGGGGACTCACTCTCCGCATCTCCATCCCATCTCCTTGTCGGTCCCTGAACTTTTCAAGACAAGCTTTGGATTCTGTGATTTGGGGCCTTGAACCTGGGTCCTGGACACCCCAGGGACTCAGAACAGTCGCTCGACTGGAGTTTGGTGAGAAAATCAGGCCCAGGTTAGGAACCAAAGCTCTGTGGGGCCCAGGCTGCCGGAGTCAAGTCGCCCGGGCTGGGGGTGGGAGTCGGGGGTTGGGGGTGATGGCCAGGTCGAAGAAGAGAGCAGGTGATTGTGTCTAAAGCTTTAGTGCCGGGGCCACAGAGGTGGGGAGGGGGTGTCGGGCCCTGGACCCACGGCCCAGGACAGAAAAGCAGGAGCAGATCACCATCCCAAGAAAGACCCTGCAGAGGACCTCTGGAGGCGTGGGGTTCGGCGAGAAGTCGCAGCCCTGCTCCCCTGGGCTCAGGCACTTTTCCGTCTCGCCCCATCGCCTGCACGGAGAGCCTCTCAGATGAGGAAGCGCACCTGGAGGTGAGGCAGACACAGGGGGGTCAGGGCAGGCCTGTGTCCCCCAGGAGCTTGCCCCCCCCACGTCGCCCCCCCACTACCCACAGAGGGGCAGGGCTCCTATCCCCACAAGATAACAGAGTGAGGCAGGCCGAGGACACCTTCCTTGGCAGGTGCTCGACAGCAAAGTACCCACACTCATTCCTCCCCCCAGAAAGAGCCAGAATTTCAAAGGAAACATGAGAGGGGGTTCTGGTGGGGGTAAGCATGTCTCCACAGCCCGCAGGCACGAAGGAGGGCACCGTACTGGAAAGGAGCCGGCTAGGCCAGCATGTGGTCCGCGGCGGGGTAGGGGGGCCTGAGGCCGTCGCTGTAGGTGTCGATGGGATAGTCCCCGTCCATGTCCATGTGCATGTCCAGAGGGTCCAGGGGCACGTCACTTGAGTACATGGGGCGGTAGGTGGCATCCATATCTGGGGAAGAGAAGTGAGGGGGACCTTCTAAGGTCTGTAGACCACCCGGCTGGACAGCCCTCAATCCATCAGCAGGGGGCCTGACCCCTTCCTTAAACTCCCACATCAGGGGGCCCCCAGGGGATATCCGTGGACGCTATACGGTGTCTGCCACTGGAGACACGTGCCTCTCCTTCACTCACACCCACAGACACCCCGCACCCCGGGCTCCTGGGGGTCGCTGAGGAACTCGGCACACACTTACCATCCGCGTAGGGTTCGTTGATGGGGATCATGCTCTGGGCCTATGGAGAGAGACAGAGAAACATTGGGGGAAGGGAGAAGGGTGGAAAATATAGGCTCTAGGCTAGGGGTGGGCAGCTGGAGAGGATTCTAGAATGGGGGCCGGGGAAAAACAAAGACCTCTTGAAGGAACAGAGGATGAAATGGGGTTATGCAGTGTCCCCATGGGCCCCTCCCCGCAGGCACCACCTCCCGAGCATGGAAGGTCCCACTGTTCAGGCTTGGGGGCACCCACAGAACCAGAGCAGCCCTGGGGGCTGGGGGTGGACAAGTGGACCTGAGAGCGAGTACCAGGAGTGCCCCACCCAGGATCGGGGCAGCCTCTAGCCTACAGGGCACCTTCGTGCCAGTTAGAAAAACGTTCCCTGCCTCAAATACTTATAATACATAGCGTGAACAAAATACAATGACCATTCTGGCAGGTCAAAATCAGAAAGATAGTTCAACCTACCACTTCTACCTGCTAGAAACTGTCATCAGTGATCCAATTAAAAAATAAAAATCAGGGCGCCTGGCTGGCTCAGTCAGTTAAGCGTCGGACTCTTGATTTCAGCTCAGGTCATGACCTCATGGTGGTGAGATCGAGCCCTGCATGGGGCTCTGCACTGAGCACGGATGGAACCTGCATAAGATTCTCTCCCTCCCTCTCCCTCTGCCTCTCTCCCACTTGGGGTGCACATGCGCATGCTCTCCCTCTCTCTCTCAAAAATTAACTTTAAAAATTAAAAATAAAAAATAAGAAATTTAAAGAAACAATTACAAAACAAAAATCTATGAAGTTGACAGTATGGTAGGAGCCCCCTTAAAAGTGTTGTCCTTGTGCAGTGTGCAACTTGCAGAACCATACATTGCAGGCCCACCCAGGATACTCACGGCCTCCCAGGCAGCTGGGTCATGCTTGAAGAGGGAGTTGGTGAGCTCCACAGACACACGCTTACGGTAATCTGGGTTCTTGTCCTCGGAGATGCGGAACAGGACAGCAGCAGCATAGGTGGCTGGGCAGAGAGGAAAGGAAAGACCAATTCAGGTGCCTGCCTCCACTCCGGCTAGAGGACCAACACTCAGCCCTCCTCTGTTACCCCCTTGCCCACAGCACAGCCCCGCACCTGTGCCCTCGTTGCGAGAGTGCAGTAGCTCCATGAGTGGGGACGAGGCCCCCTCGGCATCAATGGCATCAGCCGCCTCCTTGTCCTGGGCCAGCTCACACAGCACCCCCGCAGCCACACGCTGGATGTTGTCCACCGATGAGTACAGGAGCTGGGGAGAGCGCGTGCAGGGTGGGGAAGGGGTAAGGCAGGCAGAGGGGGGCAGCCCGCATCCCCTCCCTGTCCATCTCTGCCTCCCTTTTCTGGATTTAACACAAGCTCATACTAGACAGTGTAAAATCTAAGAAAAGTATAAAGAGACAGAAAAGAAAACCAGCCATACTTCCCCACCCACACACAGCCTNAAAAAAGTAAAAAGAAAAAAAAAAAAAACCCAGCCATAATTCCCCACCCACACACAGCCTCTGTTAATACGCTGGCCTATTTCCATCAGATTTTTACCACAGTCCTGCTTTTTATCCATAATTTTAAAAAATGTTTTTTAAATGCTTATTTATTTTTGAGAGACAGAGTGTTAGTGGGTTAGGGGCAGAGAGAGAGAGACACACAGAATCTGAAGCAGGCTCCAGGCTCTGAGCCGTCAGCACACTGGGGCTCAAACTCACAAGCCATGAGATCATGACCTGAGCCAAAGTCGGATGCTTAACCAACTGGGCCATCCAGGCGCCGCTAAGATTTTCTTTTTAAGTAATCTCTACACCCTGCGTGGGACTCGAACTCACAACCCCCAAGATCAAGAANTTTTAGCATAAGGCATTTTCCTACATTATTAAAAAACATTTCCTAGAAATCTATGAGTTCATACTGGTAAGAGAAAAAGAGAATGCTAAAAAGCAAAACAATAATGAAAACAAACAAACAAAACCCTCAGTGATCACAATAGGAGGTCACAATGGTACCAATCCCTTACTCTGAACTCTAAAGGGAAAAATTCCTTGGGGCGCCTGGGTGGCTCAGTCAGTTAAGCATCCAGCTTCAGCTCAGGTCATGATCTCACAGTTCACGGCTTTGAGTCCCCGTGTTGGGATCTGTGCTGACAATTCACATCTTGGAGCCTGCTTTGGATTCTGTCTCCCTCTCTCTGCCCCTCCCCTACTCATGCTCTGTCTCTCTGTCTCTCTGTCTCTCTCTCTCTCTCTCTCTCTCTCAAAAATAAACAAACATTTTAAAATAAATAAAGGGAAAAAATTTCAAAAGCAAAAAATTCATTAACATCACTATATATGGCCATAGGATATAATGGGCCATTCTTTTTTTAACCATTCCCTTATCATTGGACATTCATTTTGTTTCCATTTCTTATAAGTGACGTTGCGATTGTTGGCCATAGGTATACATTTCTGCCACATTTTAAATTATTAAAAATTATTTCATAAGGAGAAAAGTCTCAGACTTGTAGTCAAAGACTATGAATATTTTCAAGGCTCTCTACATAGGTTGCAGAACTGCCTTCAGGAGACATTTTACCATCTTCTCTCCTCACTGGCAGGATATGGGACTGCCTCTTTCATCACGTCTTCGCCAGCACAGGGCACCCATTTTTTGTTGTTGTTGTTGTTGTTGTTTTTTCCTTTGCCAATTTGATAGTGGAAAATAGGATCTCACTGGGAATGTGAGCTTCACTTTTTTAAACTCCTGAGGTTGAGCACTGTTTGTTTATGAGCCACCTGGGAATTGCTTCTGCCTCTGCCCATCTAACCCCTGGGGTCTAGTATTAGTGAGCTCTTTTATATGAAGCATATTAGACTCTTGTCTATTGTAATACCTGCAAACATTTTCCCAATTTCCTGTTGATTTTTTATTTTTTATTTTATTTTATTTATTTTATTATCTTATTTTGAAAAAGAGTATGAGTGGGGGAGAGGGGCTGACAGAGAGAAACTTTTTTTTTAATTATTTTGAGAGAGAGAGAGAAAGAGTGTGTGTGCGTGTGTACACGTGCGCAAATCAGAAAGATACAGATTGAGAGAAAGAGAGACAGAGACAGAGACAGAGAGAATGTGTGTGTGTGTGTGTGTGTGTGTGTGTGTGTGTATGTGTGCAAGTGGGGGAGATAGATAGAGGGAAAGGGAGAGGGGGAGGCAGGGAGGGAGGGAGAGAGAGAGAGAATCTCAAGCAGGCTCTGCACTGAGCTTGAACTCAAACTGTGAGATCATGACCTGAGCTGAAACTGAGTCAGATGTTTAACTGACTGAGCCACCCAGGCGCCCCTGCTGTTGACTTTTTAATGCTTTTGAGGCTGTTTCTGACATAGATGACGGTAATGGTTACGTAGTTGTATCTTAAGCTACTTTTTCCACCTGTGATCTCTTCCCTTGCTTTTGAGCTTGGAAAGCCACTCCTATGCAGGGATTCGCTAAGCGGTCACTCGTGGTGGGCCCCTTTTCTCCCAGCCCCTCCAAAGACCTCTTGATGCCTGGCCCCCACAGGCCGCCAAGCTTCCCCTTCCAGCAGTGGGGGTGAGCAGGGATTGGAGGGCCCTCTCCCGTCCACCTGCCCCAGACTCACCTGCACAAACAGGGGGATGGTGTTGAGTCGGAAGATCTCCATGCGGTTCATGGGATCCCGCGCGAGGATGTGCAGGGCTCCGGTGCAGCCCTCCACAATCTCCTCCATCCTCACGCCATCCTGCACGAGAGGTGGCGTTGGGACATGGCAACCGATGACCCTCGGACACGGCCGCACGCCCTGCGCCCCTGCCCCCTGCCCCGCGACAATCGGACAGACCTCACCGGTCCTCGGAGTGCACCTCCACTACGACTTGCCTCCCCATCCACACACACATGCACGCACATTCACAAAAAGGACGCTGACCCCCGGGGAGGGCGGTCGCAGGTGGCGCCAGCTCACTGACCGTGTACGGCTGCTGCGTGCCCGCAGCCACGTGGCGCTGGGCGTCCTGGTGAGCCTTGACCAGCAGCTGAACCAGGCGGGGAATGACGGCCGCCTCCTGCAGAGGGGCGTGGTTGGCTGGACACAGCGCCAGGTTCCTGATCAGGCCGATGGTTGCCTGCCAAGCACAAAGGACCACGGTCAGGGACACTTCTTGGGTATCTGGAGAATCCCGATTTCCCAGCACCCTCTCCTCCTTCCCTTGTCATCTTTCTGTCCACCAGGCAGACAAAGACACACTGGAAGACCTCCAGACCATGAGAGCACTCCCAGCCCACGTCCCTTACTCCATAGGATCGGTAACTCTAACAGCCCCTGCTAAAAATGAAACCCCATTCCGGAACATTCTACCAGACCCATGCCCTGACCCCCACCCTTGTCCCTTCTCTCAGCACCCCTTCTCCCTGAGATACCAGGGTCTTATTTACTTTCCTGGTAATTCCCAAACCCTGATTATCAGGAAGTCCTGGCCGTGGTTGACCCCCAAGCTTCCTGCTTTAGTGATGCTCACACTGTGATCAGTCCCCGGTGAGGCCGCTCTGGGAAAAAGCCTCCTCCCCAGGGTCCCCGTCTCCCAAGGGCCAGGTGCGCCTCCCAGAGTCCCTCGGGGTCTTACAAAGCAAGTTATCATCTCATCTGACTCTCAAAACAAGCAGCCAGGAGAGCAGAGATGAAAATCATGAGAGATGGGGATGTGACCACAAGGTAGATGACTTGTCAAGGTCACTCTGCCACTTAACTGCTAAGTCAGACCCTCCCCCACCTCGGGCTTGCAGCAGAGACCAACCCCCAGGAGGGGCTACCTTTTTTTTTCTCATTGTGGATTTTTAAAATTCAGCGTGTAACTACTTAGAGTCATTCTTATCTGTACTGTCAAAACTGTCTAAAATTTCACCAGTGGGAGTCCCTTCCAGCTGGCCCTCCTCTACCCAGGCAGCATCCTGCAGAGAAGGCTCTTTGCGCCTTTAATCCCTATGGCCCTAAGTGTTCCCCCAGAACCCTTTCTGGTTTTTGTCTTTTTAGTATCCCTTCTGAATTTTAGCAGGACGCAAGGCCTTCGGACACATGACGCTTTGCCAGCTTCCGTGTATCTAGATGTGGCAACGTGATCAAGTTCCAAAGCGCAAGCCGAAGCGACGTGTCCCGCGGACCAGCTGCGGTGCCTGGGAGCCCGTTAGAAATGCAGCATCTGGAGCCCACCCCGGCCTACGGACTCAGGGCCTCTCTGTTACAGCAGCTTTGCCTGTACTGATACTACCCCCGACGGCAGAGAGCCCCTTCCCCTCGGCTAGCCCCCCACAGTGGCCACAGCAGGTACCTTGACCAGCGGCCACTGGTTGGGCTGGTTGAGCAGCTTGACAATGGCCGGGATGCCGTAGTTGAGGCGCACGGAGTTCTGGGCCATCTCGGCCTCCGGGTGACGGCTGGTGAGGTGGCGCAGGGCACAGACAGCAGGCTCCGTGATGTCGTCCTTGTCGCCAGCACGCAGGATGGCATGGATGAGAGCCTCCACGCCGCTGTTCTGGGTCACCAGCGTCTTGTTCTTGCTGTTGTTGCACGTCAGGTTGGACAGAGTGCCCGTGGCACAGGTGAGGACGTTGACGTCATCCACGCTCAGCTGGTTTACCAGGATCTTCAGCACACTCTCCAGGCCCTCCTGCGGGGTGTCGGGGAGGTGGCAGAGACTGAGGATCCCCCAAATATGTCCGAGGGCAGCAAGATGGTCGCACAGAGTCTGAAGCCCACCTAGCTGATGGCCGATGGGCCCTGCATGTGCGCCTGGAATCTTCATGCCTGGGATTCTGTGACTCCCCATGGGAAGGTGGTACTATCAGGATGGTTGATGGGCTTGTGCACAGACCCACAGCTAGGGGGCCAGCTCCAAACGTAGGCCTGACTCCCAAGTTTGTGCTCTTCGCTCCAACCCCTCCTGCCCCTCTCTGCATCCTCAAAGCCAGGCAGGGCCAGGAGGAAACTGCAGAGGAGGCTACATGCCTTGGTGGCCCAGCTGACCTGTTTTCCCTGCTTCTTGTCTCTCTGGGCCTTCACTGCTGCCCCCTCAGTGGTTCCCCAGACCAAATCCACTTTCAGGAAACATCCCTGACCCAGAAGCCGCACTTCTCCTTGTGAACAGACGGCCCCTAGGCTCTGGGATGACAGTTCTGGGTTCAAATCTCATCTCTGCCAATTTACTAGCTGGGTGCAAGGGCCAATGCATAGACTCCCTGGGCCTCCGTTTCTTCACCTAACCAGCCGGGTCCCACATGCCACCTCCAGTTGTTGAAAGGGATGAGCGAGCCAATGTCCACGAGTGCCAAGCAGGGTCCGGCACATGGTCAGGGCTGAGTGAACAGCCTGTTGATGGGGGGTGGGAGCCTCTTAGGAACGGTAGTCAGGTTGGAAAGGGAGACCAGGAGTCTTGTCCTAAAGCTGCAGTTTTCTTTAAGTTGTGTTTTTAGCCACCAGAGCCCCCAAGCTGTCTCTTGCTGTGTTATTGGGCCTCGCCGCCGGCTCTAGATCAAAACCATTACCCTGATGCCACCTGGGAACCTGCGGCTTAGGAACATCAGTGCCTTCATCTCTTCTCCTTCCTGAATCTTTTTTTTTTAACTTGTTTTTAATGTTTATTCATTTTTGAGAGAGAGAGGTGAAGAAACAGAGAGAGAGAGAGAGACAGAGTGTGACAGGGGAGGGCCAGAGAGAAGGAGACACAATCCGAAGCAGGCTCCAGGCTCCGAGCTGTCAGCACAGAGCCCGATGCAAGGCTTGAACTCAAAAACGGCGAGATCATGACCTGAGCTGAACTTGGACGCTTAACCGACTGAGCCACCCAGGCACCACTCCTTCCTGAATCTTTAACTGATCAGAAGCTTAGGCTAAAGGGATGAGGGTCTGCAGTGTATTTCCAGCCTCGGCCACAGCAGGGGAAGATTGAGAGGCCTTAGGCCTCCCACGGCTCCTGAGGTCAGACTCCCAGACAGGAGCCTGCATGTGGCAAGAGGGGAGGACAAGGTGGCTGAAGAGGGGGACCCAGGCCCGAATGCCCCCCTCACCTGTTTGGTGGCCACGTCCGAGAGATTGCGCAGGGTCCAGAGGCAATTCTGTACGAGGCGGGGGCTGTTGCTTGTCAGGTGTTTGCCCAGGGCCTGCATCCCACCTGGGGCACGGGACAGGGGGCATCAGCCATGGGGAGCACAGCCAGCCAAGCCTCGCTGCTGGCCCAGGCCTCCACCCTGCCCCTCTCGGCCACATGGGCCACATCCCATGGCCATACTCACCAGCCTCCACAATGGCAGGCTTATTGCTGGGACACACGGACAGCACCTTGAGCACACGGCTCGTAGTCCAAAGCAGCTTCTCATAACTGTAGTTGCGCATGATCTGCACGAGGGCCTGGGGTCCTCCATTGGCCAGGATGATGAGCTGAGGCGGGGAACAGTGGAGAATAAGTGTGAGACAGACAGGAAATACGACAAGGAACAAGGAAAGGATTGGGAGTGGCAGAGCTGTCATTACTGAGCTTCAGCTAAAACCTGAATAGCTTTTGTGACTACTAAAAAAGCCAAAACTTTGTGGGGTGCCTGGGTGGCTCAGTAGGTTGAGCGTCCGACTTCGGCTCAGGTCATGATCTTACGGTTCATGGGTTTGAGCCCCGCGTCGGGCTCTGTGCTGACAGCTCGCTCAGAGCCTGGAGCCTGCTTCGGATTCTGTGTCTCCCTCTCTCTCTGACCCTCCCCTGCTCACGCTGCCTCTCTCTCTCTCAGAAATAAATAAAACATTAAAAAAAATTTTTTTAAAGCCAAAACTTTGAAAAAAGGATAATATACAATGCTGACAAGGATGAGGTGAAACAGTACGAATTTATAGCACCGACAGCGACATTGTAAAGAGTACAATCCTTCTGGATTGCGATCTGGCAGTCTGGGTCAAAGCTCAGAAACATTAAAAATCCTTAGCCCCACTGATGAAAAACTGTTCTACTTCTTGGGAAGAGCTGTGTGCCCAAAGATGTTCATGACAGCACTGCTTATAAAGGTGGAAAATTGAGAGCAATCTAAATGCCCTCCCTCAGAAAGTCTCGGTCCTCCACTTAATGAAATGCTATTTGCCCCTACAGAGGGTGGTTCTGAGGATGATACAGCAAAAACAAACAGAAAACCAAACGTAGGAAACAGATGCAAAGTTGTACATGTGCCATGACTACAACCACGTACAAACGTGCCCACGGGAGAGCACCGCAGGAAGCATGTGGAGACATCAGTGGTTGTGTTGAGGATGGTGCCTTTTTTTTCCTTTCCTTTTCCTAATCCTCAAAGTATTTCAGTTACATAGGGAAATGTACTGTACTCATGTATTTAACCTAAAACTGGTGAGGGGGCAGTGGCCGGAGGCTGGAGCTGGACAGAGGGCGATGTGCCGGAAGGCTGCGGGGCTGCGCCGGGGGCGGGGGGCAGCCCACCTTGCTCTCCTGGTTGCCGTAGGCCAGGAGCTGCAGGCAGTCGGTGGTGATGGCCAGGAACTTGGGGTTGTTCTTGTTAAGCAGGGGCACCATCTTCTGCAGCCCATCTGCCAGGCGCACCGCCATCTTGGCGCCCTCCTGGTAGAGTAGCAGGTTATGCAGCGTGGTGATGGCGTAGAACAGGACCGACTCCACGGGGGAGCTGGAACGGCGGGCAGCGGGTGAATGGGAGTCGGGTCCCAAGGGCCTGGCATAAATGCAAGCTAACCTCCCCCAGGAAGCCTTGCATACCAACACCCCTGTGGAAACAGCGCTTTACTAATGTCTTGTTGTCCCTTGAGCCCAGCCCCACTCTTATGCATGGAGCACACAGCACCAACCCCCTCCCCACTGGGAGGCCACGGCTCCTCCTGCTTCTGGGCTCCTAGCCCAGCACTGGCACATAGTAGGTCTCCTGGACATCTGTCTCTACTAAGTAACTACCATAGGGGAGGCCGCGTACTAGAGAACCCCACAAGGGGGCGGGGGTGGGGGGGGAGTCAGAGAATCTCCAACCTCAAGGAATTCACAGCCCAGGATGGAGATAAGGGAAAAGGCCAGTCAACATTGCAAGGCTGAGAAAGATAAAGGTGGCAAGGGACTTTGTACATGCTGTTCCTTCTACCTGGAATCGTCTTCCCTTCATCCACACAGTCTGAACCCCACGCACCCGTCAACACCCTGCTGTTCAAGTGCACAGCTCCTCGCAGCTCTGATCAATCCAGACAGACCTCTGCCCTAGCCTATGTGTATCCTCCTAACTAACGTGCTAGTCACGTGCCTGCCTCCCCTGCCGGGCTGTGAGTAGCTGAGCACTGGGACTGGGCATGGTTCTGCACCTGGCACATAGTAGGGCCTCAATAAATGTTGTATGGAAGCCCAGGGAAGGGAGCGGGGGAAGCCGTAGTATCCCACAGCAAGTAGGGGCGGTTACCTGAGCATGCGGACCAGGGCAGGGATGCCGCCTGACTTGAAGATGGCAAGGAGCCCCTCGCGGTGGTGGGAGAGGTTATGCAGGATGCTCGTGGTACAGCGGGCCGTGTCCAGGTCACTGGTGTTCTGCATGGTACGCACCACAGCTGCCACCAGCTGGGGCGAGCCCATCAGCGCCCGCCGCGACGCCTCTTTCTTGGACAGCTGGTTCACAATCATGGCTGCCTTGGTCACTACCACCTGAGGGGCAGAAGGAAGGATGGGACCAAGTGAGCAGACGGGCTGGGCTGGCTGCCCCGGGGAGATGGAGGAGCCAGGCGACCCCTCCACGAAGCTCAGAGGGACCCCGGTCAGTCTCTCCCCACTGACGGAGGCCCCAGGTAGGGCCGTCCCCTGCAGACGCCTGACCCCTCCCCTCTCTGCCCTGCCCCCTCCCTGGCCGTGCCCCTCACAGACCGGGTCCTCATCGTTGAGCAGTTTGGTGAGTTCGGGCAGGGCCCGGGTGGCCAGCTCAGCGTCGTCCTGGTAGTTGATGAGATGCACGATGGCTGACTTGAGCAGCTGGGACGGCTCAGCCAGCCGCTGCAGGTTGGTGGTCTGCCCCTCCACCTGGGTGGCCAGCAGCAGTGAGCTGTCTTCACCTGTCACGCCAGGACACATGGCCTCTCGCACCCGCTTGGCTCTGGCCGTCGTCGATATCTGGTACTCCAGGTCACCTGGGGGCCAAAGGGTAGGGACTGAGCTGCAGAAGGTGGTTTGGGGGGGACACTGGGGAGCAGGGCAGGCCTCATGGGCAGCCCACCTAGGTTCTGTGGGCTGGCTCCCCGCCCCCAACCAAAGCCCGGGACACCACTCTCAGTCCTACCTCTAACCAGGGGGGAGGTCACCATCGCCTCAGTTACATCATCTGTAAAATGGGCTGCCATTCTGTCCCTCACAGGGAATTCTTACGGTAATTAAATGAGATAATAGTTGTAAACTGCTCTGCAAAGAAAGGATGTAGTGCAACTAACACTACAAAACTATGACTGAATGTTACTATTCATAGGAATAGCTACCATGTTTTGGAGTACTTACTATGTGCTTAGCTGTGAATTAAATGCTTTTCTTATACTTTCTCACTTAATCCCACAACAACCCTACAAGATAAGTACTATTATTATCTCCACTTTACAGACAGGGAAACTGAGGCACGGAGCGCTTATAGGAGTCCAAGCTGGGGTGTGAACTCAGACAGCCTGCCTCCAGAGCCCAAACCCCAACCCTAGGTCCCTCCCTTAACAATCGGGTCAGGGTAGCATGAGACAGCCCAAGTCTCCTTTCAAGTCTGAAATCCCATGACTCTAATTATATCCTCATCCTCTCCAAAAGAGGCAGCTCTCCCATTACACAGGCTAGCAAAGAGAGGCCCAGAGGGCCAGCCAGTATCACACAGCAGATCAGAGGCAAAGTCGGGAATGTGGGCTTCAGAAAGCAGGAGGTGGGTTCTCAGCTCAGACTGCAGGTTCCATCCACCGCTGGGTGGGTCCAGGAGTCCCACAGATAGGTGCCCATGCTTCCTGGGCAGCCCTGCCCTGGCAAGTGCCCCAGTGCCCTGGGGGGTGGGGAGAGGCGGAGGCTCCACCCCGCAATTAGTAGGGAGGGAGACACCACAGAGCTTTCCCACCTAGGTGCTGTATTTGGTGGCTGCCAACACAGTGCCTGGGCACCCCTGCCAAGCCTGCTGTCAGGGAGGAGACCCCGAGGGGCAGGGGCTGAGCTCCACCTAGCACAGCCCACCCTCTACTTTTCCCAGCTCCTGCAGCTCACCCTGCTCATCGTTCAGGGCCCCAGGGACACGGGCAGACATCAGTCCGAGGGCCCAGATACTCCTCGTCCCCTGTGAGCCCAGCGCCCTGGCTGGTGCGGCATCCCCACTCCCCAGCCCCAGAGCCCGGAGCCAGGAGCCAGGCTGTCACCTCACCACCTGGCCTCAGCCTCTCTGCAGTCTGCTCCTACCCCCACCAGTACCCCGGTCTCCTCATTAAACTTGAGGCTCCTGGAGCCAAAGCACCATCTTCCCCTATAATCCAGGGGCCCCCGAGGGCAACAGTGATGCCTCCTCATTATACACTAAGTTCACTGAGGGCAAGGCCAACGCCTTCAGACTGGCGGTTAGAGTCTATGCTTCCCCCTCTGTAACCTGAAGTTAAAGGAAGAGGAATCTGCCTCCCTCTCAGATGGGGGTACCCTGAAGCAGCAGTGCCTCCTCCTTCAGACGGGAGCCCCCTAAAGTCTGCTTCCTTTGGCCCTGACTTCCCTCCAGCATCCAGGCCGGTTTTCTGCCAAAATATTTCAATGTAACCATTTCCATGAAATAGTCCCCAGGGATCCTGACCTTGGCTCTGGGGCACCTGAGTGTAGGTGGTGGTCTTCTTGAGAGTGTACTGGCGCCCGCAGGCCTCATCCTCCTCCATGATGCCCTTGCTACTGACCGAGGGCACGCAGGTGTTGGCACCTGAGTGGATGCCGGAGTCATAGGTGTATGTCTGTTGCCACTCGGTCACCTTGATGGGCTGTTCGATCAGGTTCATCACCTCCATGGTGGCTGCTGGGGACACAAAGGCGGGGCAGGAAATCAGCTGGCTCCAGCGAGGCATCCCATCATCTGGCCCAGCCCCCAGCGGGATACCCAAGTGTGAGTCCTAGGCTTCTATCTCTGACCTCCAGCCCAGGGTGGAGGGAACCCCAGGGGGAGCAGGGCAGTAAAGGCAGATGTCACACCCCAGCCCTGGGCTCGCTCACCTTGCCGTCCCTGCCCAATGTTCCCAGAGCAGGAGGTGCTCAGGGCCTCCAGCAGCTTCTGGGGCCCCGCAGACCCACCCCCACGCACTGGGGCTCCCTGGGAAAGTCGGTGGTGAGGCAGCTACTCCCGCAGCACTGGACAGGAAGCGGGGTGGGGCAGAAAAGCAGTCAGACAGGTTTCTCGAGAGAGCCCCAGAGGCTGCTGGGAGCAGTCCAAGGCTCCGCTGGAGACTCCAGGATCTCAGGATCTTTCCTGAAGATGGGGCAGGATCCCGAGGGACCCCAGAGGCCCAAGCCCTAAGACCTCTGTCTCGCCAGCACCCCAGTTCCTGCAAGGCTTTTCCAGAATTCTGTGCCCCGCCGACCAGTTCACATAACAGCCCCGTACTACTGGGCCAATCCGCCTCTCCGCAGAGTCCAGCCCTCGTTTGCAAAATGGGGTAACAGCAACCCCCCTCGAACACTGTTGGTACAGGCCTGATTGGTAAAGCACCCAGCCTGGCGCCTGACACATAGTAGGTGCTCCATGTTGGCTCCATGGCCGTGTATCAGCGTTTCCTCTCCCATAGGGGTGTTTCCCCATTTCTGGTCCTCCTAGAACCCAGGCTAGAGATGAGGGGTGGGGCAGGCCTCAGGAGGGGTCACTGCCTTTCAGACACCCCTCCTGCTCTCTGCAGGGACCTGGGGGCCCCTGAGGCTACTGAATTGCTGGGCCCTACTCTGTACTAGAGTGGCGAAGTCCCACTGGGTCTGCTTGGCTTCCCCTGTCTGGGGAGCAGATTCGGGAGGAGAGGCAAGGCAAGGTGGGCTCCAGTGAGGGCCCGCCTTGTGCCAAAGCTTTCACTAATGCCACCAGCCCCACAAGCAGGTTGTGAAGTGTATGCTCTGCCCCCGCCCCATTTACAGACAGGGAAACTGAGGCTCCCCGGGCGAGGTGGCACAGTGGAGAAACGGCAGGGCTGGGACCAGGAACAGACCTGAGTGACCCCTAGGTCTGTGGCCTCTGCACACACAGTGTGGCCTCAGACAGCAAGCAGGCTACAGGCCGGTCCACCCATGATGGTGGACAGTACTCAGCACCTCAAACCCGTGGCCCCGTCGTGATGGGGGGGCCAGGTGAGGCCAAAGTGGTTCAGCTGGTTCAGCCTGGCTCCTCCCGCCCCAGGAACAAAGATCACCAGGGATACGTCCCCCCAGCGCTACCCTCCAGGAGGAGGCTGACTGATCCTTCAGGATGCCTTCTATGGTGACCCGGGCTCCTTCCCTGCCTGTGAGCACAGCGCACCTGGTACAGGCAGAGGCAGGAGCCGGCTCAGCTCCCAGCCGCCGCCTTCCTCTCCTCCCTTCACCCCAAGTGACTCAGAGTTTCGAGCTGACAAACAGAAGCAGGCCCAGAACACCAGACAGCGGGCTCTGTGCCACCAGATGCACCCAGCTGCTTCCCAGGCCCCGGCCAAGTGTGGCTATTTCAGGAGGAGCCCCCTCCCCCACCCCCGCCATACCCAGCACTCCTGCCTTCTGGGGTGGGAGAGGGAAAGAATAGAGAAGTTTGGAGAAGCAGACTTGTCACCAAGCAGCCACCAGAGAGGAGAAACCTCCAGGGAGGAGGTCTGGGACATCCAAGCTCTGCAGAAGGAAGGTAAAACTGTACCAGGATAGGCAGCTGCATTAACCCTGTAAATGCCACGCTGCGGGGGCAGATGAGCAGACATCTGGGCACTGAGCCTCAGTTGGATCTGCTCAGGACAAACTGAACGTCTTCAGCCCTGATCAGTAAGATCCGAGCCAGGGAGAGTCCCTCTCCAGCAGAGACAGCCGCCTACCTCTGCGGCTTTGGGCCCAGGCAGGGGTGCACAGGCCTCGCCCTGAACCTCAGGAATTAAGCACCCTTTCCCCACCAGCCCCATATCCACAGGGACCACCAAGATCAAGGCTGGCCACAGGAGAAGCATTTTGCCAGCAGGCCCCTCACCACCCCTCCCAGCTCAGGCTTGGAGCCAAGAGAAGCTGAGGGCTGGGCAGCTGCTTGGGGTCAGAGGGGTGGCCCACAGAGGTCAAAGGATCCACGGGGGTGGGGACACTGAGCTGCTTTTACTATCAGAGGAGTCTCATGCTTGCCTCAAGCCACTGGGCAGGCATTTTATTATTCCCCGTTTCCAGCTGAGAAGACTAAGGCACCAACACTGAGAAAATGGCAGTGCCCGGCTCAAATGCAGACCTGCCTCACTGCACACCAGCCCACTACACAGGGCCACTCCCCCGGCTCCTAACAAGGGACCCGGGGAATGAGGGACACCCCGCAGTCAAGGAGAGACGGCGTGGCTGGGGCCTGGGTAAAGCTGAGCCCCTTGCCAGGGGACAGAGATGCTGGTGAGACTAAGGGTGCTTATAGTTGAAGGCAGGACAATGGCTGTGAATTCGGGAGTTCCAGATCCTGGACCCAGGCCTGGTCCCACACTTACAGGTGTCCTTAGGCAACTACCTTCCCTCTGTGCTTTGTCTACAGAAAGGGTGGCCCGGCTGATCTCGGAGGAACGTTGATGTCTAAGCTTCTGGGAATAAGGAACCCCGCTCCCCACGACAAACGAGGAAGCTGAGAGGGTGGGCAAGGTGAGAATCGGGGACACAGGTCAGAGCAGACACGCTCCACAACAGGAAGGCTAGAAATCAGACCGCAGGCAGGATGGTCAACCCGCCCCACCTTTCTCCTCCTGCCAGGAGAAGCGGAGGAATTCTCTCATGAGAAACAAAAGTGCTGCTTTGGCAGTTCCCAGGGTGGAGGGGGCCACACCCAGCCTGGTCTCGCCCAGGACCTGGAGTGAGACCCGCCACAATGCCCCTGGACAGAGCCAGGGTGGAAGCTGGTGAGACAGACACAGCCCTGCCCACACACTCAGGCCAGCGCTGGGCAGAGCCAGACACAGACACGGGGCAGTTTTCTGAGTTTCAAGGGAGCCCTTTGTTGAGCAGTATGCTCTACTGTTGGCCACACAGGAGGCAGAGAAACTGGCTCAGAGGTCACAGGGTGGGGGACAGGACAAGGGAAAAGAAAAGAAGCCTGGGCCCTGGATGGGGAGTGCAAAAGAAGCCTCCTTCAACTGGTCTACACTGGGTAGGAATCTTCAAGCAAGCTTTGCCCATACCCTGCTCTTCATTCCTGCTTCCTCCCTAGCACAGCCAACCCGGCAGGCTGTCAGGAGGCACTCAAAGTCCAACATGGTCCTGACAGAGTGTGGTCCAGCCCTGACATTCAAAATAACTGGCATTGGCACAATCTCACGGTTCGTGAGTTCGAGCCCCACGCTGGGCTCTGTGCAGACAGCTCAGAGCCTGGAGCCTGCCTCGGATTCTGTGTCTCCCTCTCTCTCTGCCCCTCCCCCGCTCACACTCTGTCTCTCAAAAAATAAATAAATGATAAAAGAAATAAAAATTAAAAACTGCCATCGGGGCACCTGGCTGGCTCAGTCAGTGGAGCATGCAACTCTTGATGTCAGAGTTGCCAGTTCGAGCCCCACTTAGAGTGCAGAGACTGCTTACAAATAAAATCTTTTAGGGGTGGCCAGGGGGGCTCAGTCGGTTGAGCATCTGACTCTGGCTCAGGTCATGATCTCACAGCTCATGTCTTCAAGCCCTGTACCGGGCTCTGTGCTGTCAGCGCAGAGCCCTCTTTGGAACCTCAGTCTCCCTTTCTCTCTGCCCCTTCCCTGCCTGCACTCTCACTTCTCAAAAATAAGTAAACATTAAAAAAAAAACAAAAAAGTAAGAATCTCCTTTTAAAAATCTTTTTAAAAAATTAAAAAACACAAAACTGTCGCCAGAGCAACCTCGGGCCCCGGCCACCATCAGCACCGCCATCAGCGATGGGCACAGCTGGGCTGCAGGACGCCAAGTGTCAGTAAAACACCTGGAAACAAGGACAGCAATGGCCGCCCAAGAAGCGTGCAGGAAGCAGGCTTAGACATACTGCGTGAGAGCCAGAAGTGCAGGCAGAGCCCTCCAGCAGCTTCTTGGGCCAGTGGCCAGCATCCTGTGCAGACTCTGATCACGGGCTCAGACGGTGCCAGAGGAAGGGGGCTGTGGGCAAGACAGGAGAGCATAGGAGTTAGGGAGGGGGACCCATCCAGCCCCACCGCTCACTGGCCGTGTGCCCGTGGGCAAGTCACCTGATTTCCTTAAGCCTCATATTCCTCATCTGCAAAGTAGAGATGGTCAACCCTCTCCTTTCTTCAGACCATGTGTGGATTGTGGATCTAGCATAGCCATGACTGTGGAAGCCCTCTGTTGATGGTCAAGGCCTCCTTCTATTAGCAAAGCAAAGAAACGGCAGAGGAGGAGGCAAGAAGAGTTGGGCCTGCAGTTTGGGACTCAGGACCCAGGGAGGGGATCTGTCTCCGGGCCCTAAGCCAGAGTCCAGCCAGAGTCCCGGGGTGGGAGTGGGGGGCTGGGCAGGAGGAGTTATATCCGGTCTGGGAGGGGAGGCCAGGTGGAGACATGGCTCTGCCCTCTCCCCTCTCCCCAGTCACATGTGCTGCTTCCTGTAGCCAGGGGCGGTCAAGCCAGTGAGGCCTGGACATTCCCCACATAGCAGTCCCAGGAGAGAGGCTGGGCTGAGCAGGGTCACCAGCCCCCACCCTTCCCCACAGTCTCTGACTCCGGCAGAGCCTTGGCCAACCGTCCCAGGCACACAGAAACAGACCCTAAGAAAAGGACAGACAGACATGACTGCTTCCCTTGCGAGCCATGTCTCCCTCGTCGGGCTGAGACTTCTCAACTAGGCCTCTTCCCTCAGATTGGGGGCCCCAGGAGGAAACCCCCCACAGACTAGAGGTTCCATAGCAGACAGTGAGGTCTCTCCTTTCAGGATGGCCTTTCCAAGCTGGCAGAGACTGAAACGGGAGCCACATATGGCTAGGGCCCCCCGGGGGGCCAGGACAAGACAGAGGAGCCCATCCTCCTGGATGCTTCCGGAGGAAAACCCTCTCTTCCGGTCTGGAGGCTGGCCCAGGCTGCTGCCCAGGACTGGCTGGGGGTGGAGGAGGCTCAGGTCAGGCCGTCCCAGCTGCCGTTTGTTTTCTTCCTTCTGGGCTCCTTCCCAAAGCAAACAAACCAGGGTGGGAAAATGAAGGGGACCTGGAGGAGAGGGAAATGCGGGGCCAGGTGGCTTGACCCTGGGAACCTCCGGGCTCCCCCTGGAAGAGAGGGCTCCAGCTGGAGCTCCGGTCCCTGCTGGGGACCCTCTGTGGACAAAAACCCAAACCAGTGGATGACCCCAAACCGGGGCTCCTGGGAATGGAAAAACACGGCACCCAGCCTCAGGAAACAGCAAAGGGTGGACCTGTGCCAGGGACTGCCTGGCACACAAGTGCCCCCAGGGTGGGGACTTGGGCAGCCCTGACCCCAGCTGGTATCCTCTCCTTAGGGGGTGATTCCCCAGGGTTTCATTTTGCAGGGATCAGCCTAGCCCCCTCCAAGAAGCACAGGGAAAACCCAACTATCAGTTCCCTGTTCTGCATCTGCTGGAGAAAACTAGGATTCGGAAGAAGGTTTGGTTAAAGATTTGTTATCGTAGTCAGAGCATGAGATCATCGAGACTGAGGCTAAGAAAGGAGAGGATGCAAAGAAAAAGGGAAAGGGAAGAAATGTTCGTGGTGGGATTATGGGTGATTTTTTTCTTCTTTGGTAAACTTTTCTAAACTCTTTGTTTTTCATCGTGCGCAGATACTACTTTGTCGATCGAGACGGAGGGGTTCACATGGACCGAACTCCCCGTCACTCCCAAATAAGCAGCAGACTGATTGCCCAGCATCATCCCAACTCGCCCTGTCCCTGTCCCTGCCACTCAGTCCAAGGAAGGCCTGGCCAAGGAAGTTTCTAGAAATTGGGACAGTCCGTGCCCCCAGACCTCCACCAGATTCAACCACATCCCAAGAGAGAGGCCTCAAAATGTCACTTGCAGGGACACAAAGCTGGGTAACCTGACCCAGCCACACTTCTCTTTCTCTTCACAGGAGTCACGGGGCCAGCCGGCTCATGGATACCTGTCCCTCTCACTGCCAGGACTCTCTTCTCCCAAAAGACACAAGACTCAGAGTTTCCCCAGGGGCCCCTGTAGACCTCAGACTGGCATCAGAGTACTGACCCCTGCCTGCCCTCTCTCCTGGGCAGGACGGGCCCCCCCTCCAGCTCCCACAGACAGAACCCTGCTTCAGCCTCCTCAGAGAAGAGTCAATTCTGATTTCTCTCACTCAGCAACGCAAGATCTCATCTCTAACAGACAGGAAGTCCTTCCTCCTGTCTAGCCTCCATTTCTTCGCTAAGAGCATCAGTCCCAACTGCTCTTGTGTCCCCAGAAGTGACGGAAAACTGCAAACCTGGCACCCCCTTTGGAGCATCAGCCGGGGCTGAGATCATTCTCTTTCCTCCTCTGTCCCATCAAGTGCCTTCAGCCTTGTCTCCTCCAGGATCAATAATCCCCATGCCCAGGGTCCTCTCTCAAGGGATCCAGAAGCCCAGTGCCGATGACATCAGAGCCCAGGCTGTACCCACACAGATGGAGGCTCCATTTCCCAGGCCCATCCTGATGTCAGGTGCCAGGAACCAGGTAGGTCTGAGAGGACAGTGACGCCAGCGCCTCTCTCAGGGCGCAAGGCTCTGGCTGACCCCACCACCATCACCAGAAAGGCCCTCCTGGCGCCCCAGTCTCTCAGCCCCGGAGCAGCCTGGCAGCACTGACTGGTACAATCCGGCAGGACAGTGGCCCAGTCCTAAATCTGACTCTCATTTCTGTCTACTCTCCAGGGACCAGCCCCACCCGCCCCCATCTTGGCACAGATCCAGCCCCCAGCAAAGCAGGAAGCCCCACTTCCTCTACAGGGACAAAACCCAGGACAGCCCAGGGTCTGGCCCAGCACAAGCCGGAGGCGGCAATTTTGACCCCTGCCTCTTCTCTCCCCCACCAGCCTCCTCCATACATGGCCACTGCCCTGGCCTTGGGGAGATAGCACCCCCCCACACACACCGCTGCACCAGGAACTAACACCCAAGCCAGGGAGGTTTCGGAGAGCTGGAGGCTAGGACATGAGTCACCCCTTCCTGACCAACCTGCCCCCACCTTCACCACCCACGCATACCTTCCTGGGTCATTCAGAATTCTCTTCTCCAAAACTCCCAAGCGTAGGCTCTCAAAGAGCGGACGCAGATTCATTCCTGGGGTTTTGTGGGGCGATACAGCAGGATGGGCTCTGGGCTTGGAACCAGAGGACCCAAAGCCTAGTCTTGACCCTGTTGGGTCTCGCTGTGCAACCTTGGGCAAGTTAACTTCCCTGAGTTTCAATTTCCTCATCTGATGAATGGGGTAATGATACCTGCCTCTAGGGATAGTCAAGAAGTGAGGACAGTTGGGGCGCCTGGGTGGCTTAGTCGGTTAAGCGTCCGACTTTCGCTTAGGTCATGATCTCGCGGTTCGTGGGTTCGAGCCCCGCGTCGGGCTCTGTGCTGACTGCCAGCTCAGAGCCTGGAGCCTGTTTCAGAGTCTGTGTCTCCCTCTCTCTCTCTGACCCTCCCCTGCTCACGCTCTCTCTCTCTCTCTCTCCAAGAAATAAATAAAAATATTTAAAAAAAAAAAAGAAGTGAGGACAGTTGATGAAAGTTCTTGGTATCTATAAAGTCCTCCCTCACTCTTTCAGTCACCATTCATCAAGTACTTAGTGGATCGTAGGTATTATTCCCATTCTGCAGAGGTCACTGAGGCTCAGAGAGATGAAGTGACTTGACCAAGACCACACAGGTAATGAGTGACAGAGCTGGGATTCAAACCCAGCTCAGTGCACGCCCAAATCACTGTGCTCAGAATCGCTTTACTGTGATACCTTCCCCACTGAACAGCCCTTCCATGGACAATCACCCCATCTCATTCTCAGGTGGATCCTCTCCCCACCCCCTCATGAGTACCTCCCCGGGGAGGGAATCCTTCCTCCACACAGTCTCGAAGCCCAAAGAGAGGTTCCAGAGGGCTGGAGTGGGGGCAGGGCTGGGACTGGGTAGAGGGCTCCTGTCACCCAAGCTAGGGCTTGACCTAGCAAGAAATGACTAATAGGGTCCCACCTTCTGCCCCCTCCAACTCCCGTCCAGTGCATCGCCAGTTTCCACCAGGCACCCCTAACAATACTTCCTCAGTTACATCTTTTCATCACAGCCACAAACCAGATTAGCTAAACTAATCATTTAACCGATGTAATTACAATGCCTGCCCCTCCTCCACTTTGGCCCACAGAAGAGGGAAAACAGGTCTTTTTGCCCAAATTCCATCTCCCTGTGGCTCCCCAGAAGTACACTACCCACTGGAGCAGAAGAATAGGGTTCCCTCAGCCTCCCCCTAACCCAGGGCATTCTATGGGGGCTGCTTTGACCCCTCCCCACTGCCCCAGCTACAAACACCGAAGAGGTGGTAGGTCTTTCCACCCGAGTTAGGCCAAGCAGCCCTGATTTCCCCCAATACTCCCTTCACCCCAGGACCAAGGGAGAGCCTGGCTTTTTATATTTCCCCTCTGTTCCCCATGAGGCTGCCGTCCAAATCCCTACAAAAAGACCATACTTTATTAGATTTTTAAAAACCAGTGCTGAAAGCCTGGTGATCTCCAACTCTGCCCAGGGAAGGGGTTCTCAGGAAGCTGGGGCGAGGGCGGGTGCTCATGTTGCTCTCCTGACCCCCTCCCTGGCAAGCCTTCCTCCTGTCCCACTTTTTCCCCACGCAGCTCTCTCAGGAAGGGGTGATTGGGGAACTGACTGCAAAAGCCTCCAGAAGGAATGCACCTTCAAAATCCAGAAGCCAAATGGAAACCAAACCCCAAGCTCCACACTCTTCTGCCTCAAAAACCAGCCAGCTATATAACGCGCGGGGGGATGGGGAAAAAAGGCCAGAACAATCGCTGCCCCCACCCTCGTCAATTTGGCCCTGCCCTGCCCCACCCCCATTCCTGGGGAGGGGGGCAAAGCTGGGGAAAAAGCCACCGACGCAGGCCTCAAGCGAGGGGGTGTGGTGGTCCCCGGAGGCAGGAAGAGAAGGAAGAAGCTGCTTCCCCTTTGCCCCCCCCCCCCACTCCTGCCCTCTCGGGCCCCAGGGGCCCAGCAAACAGGATGGATGTGGGGGCAGGGAAGACAGGGTCAGAGCACAGGCACCGGCCCCGGTTCAGCTTGGTCAGCTGGGGGAGGGGGCCTTGCCCCGAGACGGCCCCCCTAACCCTGGGGGAAAGCCCTTGAGCGAGGAGGCAGGAAAACCCGCAGAGAAAGCTGCCGTGAATACTTCCTCCTGGAAAGTTTGTTTGGGGTGATTTTTCCGACAATAAGAGGTTAGAGAAGAAGAGTAGTCCCGGTCCCCTATGGACACTCTGGAAGCAGCAGCTACTGGAAACTGGGCCAGTGAATTTTCTAGCCATGCACGACCCCTGCGCCCAGACCCCAGTCAGAGCCACGGGTGCCAGACACCAGCTGGGTGCGGAGCCGGGCCCCGCGCCAGTCCCGCTGTCATCCCATCCCACCTCCGCCGGCGCAGCCCTAGCACGCCACCCACCCGGGCGAAGGGAGGCGCCGCAGGTACAGTACCGACGAGGCCCGGGAGCTGGAGGGCAGGGCCTCTGGACTCCGTGTGCTCACCTGCTCCGCAGGTGGGGCCCGCGGAGCTGGGAAAATGTGAGCTCAGCCCCCACAGTTGGGCAAGCCGGGCGCAGACAATAGGGCCCCACCCAGGCCTGGGGGAGTAGAGAGGGAGGGAAAGCGAGGATGACGCGTGAGGTGGGGTGAGAGTGGCCCCAAAGACACCAGCGGCAGCAAGTTTCCCGAACTGTACATTCCTGACTACAGAGTGAGCCCTGGGACGCAGACGAGCAGGGCAAAGTCTCCCTCGCCAGAGTCGGGGCGAGAGTCGGGGACGCGGCGTCGGGCGAGCTCCAAGGGCCCCAGGTCAGGCGCGACCCCACAGCCACCTGCGCTCATCCCTCCCCGCCCTTCTCAGATCTCCAGCTCACGCAGCCCCCAGCGCAATCGGCCCGAACCTCGCGCCCCCTAAGTGGCCGCGCCCAAGGACCCCAGCGCGCCCCCTGCCGCCGGTGCAGGGTGGCGTTCCCCGGCTCGCGCCCTCACCTGCCCCGTGACGGCGGGGATCGGCCTCTCGGCCGCTTGCCGCCCTTCCCTCGCCCCAGCGATCCCTGCCCCGATCGTCCGCACCTGCGTGTGGAGCCTGGCCGGGCTGGGTAGGGGTCGGGCCGGGCTGGGAGCCGGCGCGGGCAGCGTACTGAGCTCGGCGCGCTCGGGCGGCGGCTGCTCCGGACTCTGGCCAAGGCAGCAACTCAGTAACCGAACAAAAGGCGAAGGGACCTGACAGCCAAGCCACGCCTCTCGCCCCCTCGAAGCTCCGCCCCTAGGGGAAACGCCCACCCGCTGATGAGGGTTCACTGGCTGCCTCTCCCGACTGTCCCGTCGAGGGGCGGAGCCTCGCGCCCAGTCCCCTTCCACCGCCGCCTCTGTTTATCCGCTGGCCATTGGCCCCAGGGACTGCTAGTCGGCTCTGGGGACGGCCTCCAACTTGAGGTTCCATCCTCACTCCGCACCTATTGGCAGACAGAAGGTTACTTCCTCCTGATTGGATAAGGAATTGTCAGTAAGACTGAGGAAAGAGCCAATGGGAAGGATGGGGTGTGTCTTGCCCCACCCTAGCTCTGAGCAGGTGAGACTCATTACTCTCCCCTTCCCCCTACCTGTCCAACAGGTGAGTCAGGAGGCGCCATGGGAAAGGACAGACGCCTTCACAGGCCAACTCAGCGTCAGGCATGATGCTTCTTTGGGCTTATTCACCCTGGCCACAGAGTGGTAATAACATATTTGTGTAGCGTTTCATAGGCTTTTTTTCTGGGTAGAGATTTTTTCCCTCAAATATGGAGTGCTCATGAGATTTAGCATTAGAAGGCCTGGGTTTCAGTTCTGCCACTTAGCAGCTATATGATTGCAGTCAAGTTACTTAATCTTTCATCCTGTTTCTCCTCATCTGTAAAATGGGTACATTAGCTGGATCTCTCTCATGGTGGGGGGAATAAAATTAAAGTTTGCAAAATCACTTGGACGACTGCTAAATGTTAGAATTTAAGGATATGGGGGGGGGGTTAGTTTATTTTTGAGAGGGAGAGAGAGAGAAAACCAGCCGGGAAGGGGCAGAGAGAGACGGGGACAGAGGATCTGAAGCGGACTCTTCGCTGACAGCAGGGAGCTGGATGCAGGGCTCAAACTCAGGAACCGTGAGACCATTACCCGAGCCAAAGTCTGAGCCGAAGTCGGAAGATTAACTGACTGACCCCTAATGATATGGGGTTTTAATTTTTTTAAGCCTGTTTATTTATTTTTAGAGAAAGAGTGAGCAGTGGGGAGGCAGAGAGAGAGGGAGAGAGAATATCAAGCAGGCTTCACCCTGACAGCAAGGAGCCTGACTCGGGGCTCCAACCCATGAGCCATGAGATCATGACCTGAGCCGAAACCAAGAGTTGGTCGCCTAACTGACTGAGTCACCCAGGTCCCCCTATATGGGTGTTTTTTAATTCTCATGACAATTCTGAAAAAAATAAATTAGGATGACAAAAATGAACCTCATCTCAAAGTTGAGGAAAGTGAGGTTCAGAGAAGTCAGAAAACAAGAAAGTGGCCAAGAACTCCATTCTTCTAATTTCAGGACCCACCAAATACACGTTCTCCTGGCGGAATAATAGCATAGACATAAAATGTGAAAGCAGCAGGGAGGGTTGGGGGGAAAGGCAGAAACGAATATTCTGCGCAGAGCCAGAGAGCAATGATTTGGGTCAAAGAGAAAGTATTGGTGAATTTGGAAAAAATCAGGCAGTAGATCTAAAGCAAATCAACACTGGCATAACAATACGGCCCCCTCAGTGGTAGGAGACTGTGGGTTAGGTATCAGAAAGGATGTCCCAGTAGCAAGTTAGGAAGATGAGGGTCTTTCCTTTCTGTGGTTAGATGAATGCCCTCTAGGGGGTGGACAGCATGCTGAGTGCACCAGAGGCATTCACTCATCAACACTTAAATCCTGAGTACCAACTATATGCCAGGCGTCGATTTAGACCCTGGTAACACAGAAAACCAAAATGATCCGAACCCTCAAAGGGCTCCCAGAGGGCTAAGTGTAATGGGCTGGGTCAAGGCACCCCACTTGACCACTTTCCCACCACAGAAAGGGATGACGTCCAAAACAGTCTCACTTCTGAAGCTGTGCCATCCGAGAAGCCTTCCTGGAGGAGGCCAGGCAGACGTGAACATCCTTAACCAGGTACCATCCCACATGCCAGGGCCACTCCCCTTTCCTTAGTTTTCTTTACCCTCCCTCCTCTTGCTTTTCTATGTGTCTTCCTCCCTACCTTCCCCCTGCCCCCCCCCNAGGCAGTAGTGGCCAGCCCTCAGCCTGGAATAGAGCTCCCAACCCTAGGGCTTCACTTCCTTCCTCTCCCACCTCTCCACATCCCCTGCCCACCTCCCCACAGCCACCCCTGCACGCAGACACACACACACACACACACACACACACACACACACACTCCCCAGACCCAAGCCTGGCTTAACTCCTTTCTTCCCCCCTCAGCATATAGGCTGGGAGGACTGGTTGACTACAGAGGGGTGGAACAGAGGGGCACAAATAGGGCTTCAAAATAAAGCTGCTCTGTGTGTGTGTGTGTGTGTCTCCCTAGAATATTCCCTACGTGTCAGCCTAGAACATGCTGCAACACGCTGGCCCCAAAGCTAAGCACTCAGGCTGGGACCAGGTGGAGGCACCACCCACAGCAGCAGGGAAGACTGGAATAAGAGCTGTGTCTCCTCCCAGATCAAGGGATTTTCTGCACATTTATTAAGCACCTACTATTTGCCCACCAGGCACTGAGGATTCATCTGTAGGATACAGAAAAGAATTAGAAAATGATGTTTGTTCCAATGAGCTGTACGTGTAGGGGATTTGATCTCAAGGGGCGAGGAGGAGCCAAGGGACAGGGATGAGAATCACTGTGGCCACAGTCTCGTCAGTAGCTTGAACTTGAAGGGAAGGCCACAGGAACATCTTACCCAGTCCTCTGCCTCCAAGCCTTTAAAGGCAGGAATTTCTCCAACACACCTCCAGGAAGGGAGATTCTCCAGCCTCCCTTACATGATATACATGAATACCCTAGTCTCCTTATTCTAAGCTCCTTCTTATGGCTAGCTTCACTTTGTATTCCTGAATTGTTTTTTAATTTTTTAATGCTTATTTATTTTTGAGAGAGAGAGAGAGCTCTCATGCACGCCAGCACAAGTGGGGGAGGGTCAGAGAGGGAGGTAGACACAGAATCCGAAGCAGGCTCCAGGCTCTGAGCTGTTAGCACAGAGCCCACTGCAGGGATCGAACCCACAGACCTCGAGATCATGACCTGAGCCTAAGTTGGACACTTAACCGCTTAACTGACTGAGCCACCCAGGCTCCTCGACGTATTCCTGAATCTTAAAATTATTTTTCTTGCCCAGAGTTCAGTGGTAGCAGAGTTCTTGAGATGCTAAGAAACAGAAATGGTTCATTCAACCTTGCAGCTCCGTGGGTTCTTCAAGTAAAGAAGGAAAGGGCACCAAAGTGCCTCATCCCAAGTTGCCCCAGAGATAGAAGTCACTGGCAAAGAAGGGTCTGATGAGGGTCCAGTATTGGGGTAGGGGAACTGGTGAGGGGCAGGGGGCAGGGAGGTGCTTCCCTGGGGGAAGGTAAAGGATAACAGCCAGGACACCTTCCTCGGCTCATGCTCCACAGGCCTCCAGGCCATAGAACGAAGTGGAAGGGATGCTGTTGTCTTCTCGGCCTCTGTGGGAGCCCCTTCCCCACATGGCGGCAGGCAGGGACTTACATTTGCACATACCATCTTCTGTACTCACACCTCAGAGATATGCATTGACGGCATAGATTCAGACCCACAAACACCAGGCATGTCAGTGCTCTCTCAGCGTGTGTGCGTGTACACACACACACACACACACACACACACACACACACACGCCATGCGCACGCGCGCACATACCCTTCTCCCCGCCTCTTCTGCCTACGGTGGTCTCAGGGATGGCCACCTCCATAAATGAGGATGGGGTGAACAGATGGGTGGCTAAGCTTTGGGCTAATGATGTTGCCTTTCAACAGCAGGAAAGAAGCTGCTGGAAGTTATTCCTAGTGGGGCAGACTGGAATCAAAGGGAATGTAAAGAGCTAGCGGCATTTTGAGCACGGGCCTTCTCTCAGCCCTAGGGCAGAGCCATCCCTGGACGTGGGGAAGGGGCCTCTGCCTCTGCTCTCATCCTCCCGAGGTGGGGGCGCACCCCTCCACACAGGAACTTGGGGAATGATCCTACACGGCATTCATCCCTCTCCCCTCTGAGACCACACTCTGGACCAGAAACTGGAATTCCCTACCCACAGCTGACCCTGCTTTGGGAGCCTGTAGTTCTCTCATTCTGGCTCCTTCTCTTTTTTTTTTTTTTTGTTAAATGTTTTATTTATTTCTGAGAGAGAGAGATAGAGACAGCGTGAGCAGGGGAGGGTCTGAGAGAGAGGGAGATACAGAATCCAAAGACAGGCTCCAGTCTCTGAGCTAGTTGTCAGCACAGAGTCCGACATGGGGCTCGACCCCACGAACTGTGAGATCATGACCTAAGCCGAAGTCAGACGCTTAACCAACTGAGCCACCCAGGCGCCCCTCTGGCTCCTTCTGACAGTGGACAGCTGGAGCATGCGTGTTATGTGCACACTTAGGCAAAGGGGTGACAAGGGGTAGTTATAGGGGAGGGACGGACACAACCCGGACATGCAGCTGGGGTATCAACACACATGTGCTGGAAGCCCGTGGCAGCGTGCTGGATGTGGGGAGCCAGAGCTGCAAATGGAAGGGCAGGTGGTCCAGGGGCTGGGGCCAGGGAACATTCTCTCCAGGCTGCTGTGTTCTGAGAAGGAGTTGAAACTCTCAATTCCATCTCGGCCTTTCAGATCCCCTTTGCAGATCGTTGTGGGGCTATACTTGTCAAGGTACATCTTACTTAACAGTGTGTTAGCTTGGTTTGTCATTAATTGAGATCTCTGTATGTGAGCCTCCATTTGCCCTGCGGTCCCCTGCCTGCTGCCGCTGGGGTGGGGGGACTTGCTCACTGTGATCCTTCAGGGCTGGGGAGAGGACACTGGCGGCAGAGGTGCCTCTAGCTCCCAAGTGCATTCTGAGAGCAGGAGCACATAGGATACATAGGCTGGTGCTTGGCCGCGGGAGGGGGGCGGTGATCACGATTTTTTATGCTGCCCTTTGTCCAGGGGAGGAGCCTAGAGGCTGGAGACTGCCTACAGCCTGGTCCTGAGGGTGTGTGCCCAGCCAGCCTGGGGGAGGGCTCTTAATTATAGAGGTAGCTCCCAAAAGACACATCACTGGAAGGCGTGTGGGTGGGGATGGAATGTCAAAGGGAAAACAGTGAGACCAGAAAACAGAGATAGGATGGCTAGAAATAGCACAGGCCAGGGTGAGATACCAGGGGCTGGAGGTGGTGGTGGAGGGAGAGGTGGAAGAGAGAGGGTCGGGACCTCTCCAGGGGATGACTATGCTCAGGCAGGTACTCCCTTACTTACCCTAACCCCCCACCCCTCAACAAGTTACAATTCCAGAATTTCAGGGACTCAACAGGGTGGGCTCCAAGCATCAGGATTGTATTCTAGAGCTGTGTCTCCCTGGCTTTCTGAGCAACCCCTCCCCGTCCTGAGAGTTTGGGGGCGGGGGACGCAGCAGGGTGGGGGGAGCTTTGCCACCTGAGTCACCCTCTTGCTGTTCCTTGCCTGGGCGACTCCTGGAACAGGCTGACACAGCTGAGGCCCCACCCGCCTGCCTGCCGGCCCCTCCCTCTCCCAATGAGCCAGGAGAGATGCCTGCCCTGACAGGCG
This sequence comes from Crocuta crocuta, assembly GCF_008692635.1. Taxonomy (NCBI): domain Eukaryota; kingdom Metazoa; phylum Chordata; class Mammalia; order Carnivora; family Hyaenidae; genus Crocuta; species Crocuta crocuta. Next base: position 916,628 of record NW_027532426.1, on the reverse strand, counting down.
CCCTTCCCACGGAGAGGCCACCCCTCCCCTGGCGCATGCGTGTGCAAGCCCGCGCGCGCGCGCGCGCACACACACACACACACACACACCCTGATGGCAGGAATTTCTGCCCTACCTGTAGAGAGTCCTTAAGAAGAGGAAGAAGAAACAAACAGAGCCTTCTTTATATGGGGAAACTGAAGCTAGAGCCAGGAGAGGAACTTCCCAAGTCACCCAGGCAAGGCATTTAGGACTCCAACCTGGTCTCCTGCCCACCAGCCCTCCAATTTAGGTCTCTTCCATCCCAACCAAGGTGGGGTGCAGTGTGTGTGTTGGGAGGAGATGAAGACCAATTTTGTGGGACGTCAGTTCAAAGTGGGACTTCAGGGGGGAAATGTGAGGATTCAAGAGCCAGGGCTGGGAGGTGGGGGCGGCGTGCTGTTAGTGGGGATTTGCTAATCCCAGGTGTCAAAATCTGTAACCTCTGCACACTGCCGCGGAAACCTCCCAGCCGAGAGGGCACCACCCAGAGGCACAGCTGAGTACAGTGCGGAGGCCTTTCCCCCACCTCCCCAGTCTCCCTGCCCCAGACTCCAGCAGGGTGGGGACTGGGGCCAGGGTTTGGAGGCCCCTGACCCTGTACCATAATGCTGTCTTCCCCAAGCCCATGCTGCGGCCACCAGGGAATTTGAGAATTGAGATCCCTGAATATTTCATTAGCACTTCAGCCTCCCGTTGAAGACACAGCCAATGTACAGCGCATGGATAATTTATGGCCCCAGCAGAGAGCCTGGAAGTAAGTGGTGGGAGGGAGGGGCGGGGAGTGTGGGGGGGGCTGAGGCCTGGACTGCGCTGAAGGTGCAGGACAGAAGCCAGATCCATCAAAAGTGTGCGTGTGTGTCTGTGTGTGGAGAGGGGGTGCTCCAAGGCCGGGACATTTCCATTTGTGAGGATACTAATGTAGTACAAAAACAAAATAAAACCAACCACCACCACCAACCAGGTCTGTTAAAATAATTGTGCTAAAGGTTAAAGTCATAGGGCAAGCATTTTCTGACTTCATTCCTACCCTGTGTCTCTGTAACTGTGAGCATAACCTCATTTGGAGATACCAAAAGCTTTCTTCTTCTTCTTTTTTTTTTTTTTTTAAGATTTTATTTTTAAGCAATCTCTACCCCCAGAGTGGGGCTCAAACTTACAACCCTAAGATAAAGAGTCACGTGCTCTACTGACTGAGCCAGCCAGGTGCCCCTCGAAAGCTTTGAAAGGTATGTCCTTCATGGCCATGAAGACCCCTGCTCCCCACACCACCACGGCCAGGGAGAGAGACCAGATTCGCCACTAACACTGGCTGAAACTTCCTCCTTCCTAGCTTCCTCCAGGAAGGCCGCCAGGATTTGGCCAAGTGGTCAAGGGAAAAGGAAGTCATCTCATGTGGCCACTCCTTACTTTGCCCCAGGAACATAATATCCCATTCTTCTAAAAGGAAGGATAAGGGGCTCCTGGGTGGCTCCGTTGGTTAAGCCTCTGACTCTTGATTTCGGTTCAGGTGATGATTTCCCGGGCCTGGTAGCAAACCCTGTGTTGGAGCCTGCTTCAGATTCTCTCTTTCGATCTCCCTCTGCCCCTCCCTTGCTAGCACACACACTCTCTCAAAAAATAAAAATATAAATACGTATATAAATAAACAAAAGGAAAGATGAAAAAGGTGACCCAAAATGGAAAATGTCAAGTCCTCCTGGATTCTTCTTTGGGAGCGACATACCTTAGTGAGTTCTCCCCTGGACTCAGAGGATTAAGGGGTGTGTGTGTGTGTGTGTGTGTGTGTGTGTGTGTGTGAGAGAGAGAGAGAGAGAGAGAGAAACAGCAGGTATGTTCTCCCCCTTACCTCAGTTTCCCCACCTGAGTCATGGGTGCAAGAGGTGCTCCCACCCCAAGGGCTGTTTAGGGGACAGGAGAGAGATGTTATCCTGGCACCCTGGCGCCAAGTGGGACCCAGGCAGGTGGTGATTACAGGTGATGCGTCCACAGGCCGTCCTGGGGTTCGCACTGGGGCTGGCTCTGGTGGGCAGCCTGGGGCCCCAACATACTTCTGTCTCATCCCTGAGTCATCTTGGGGCCAGGCCAGCCTTCTAGCCTCCCTGGGCCTCAGTTTCCCCATCCATGAAGGTAGAGCCATCTGCCAGGGCTGTCCTTGGACAGGAGCTGCAAGACCCGGATGAAGACCCCAGAATAGGGAAGCTGCAGGGAGGTGGGGGTGCTCGGGACCTCTCCTGTCAGGTCGTGCTGCTGGCACCAGTGCCTACTGGACACAGCCTTCTGACACAGGGAAGGGGTCACTCGCTGTCCCCAGGGGGACCCTACTTTCCCAGAGAAAGGGAAACACCAGGGCAAGACTTCAAGAACTGTTTCTCCAACCTAAGGGGGGAATTTTTTCCATGGGAATTTATTGGAATTTTGGAAGAGCCTGTGGGATTTTCCCCCTGCACTGGCCATCACTTCTCAGGATTCAAGAAGGTGCTGGTCTAAATGACCCCCCGCGAGTCTGTCCCCAGGCTCCCTAACTTAGACCCAATTCCAGGGGGCTGCCAATGGTGGGAGTGGGGGCAGGCTCAGGAATCCAGGGTTGCGGATGGGATGCAGGACCTGACTGCCGGCTCTTCCTTTCCCCTTCCCCACCCCTCTCGGAACTCCTTGCCTCCCTCCTTGGAGGCTTTGTCTGCCCATCTGGCCCCAAAGCCAACACCTTTCTCTTTCTCTAGCAGCACTGATTTATTTTCTAATTTATGTTTATTTTTGAGAACGAGGGAGACAGACCACTAGGGGCAGAGAGAGAGGGAGACACGGAGTCAGAAGCAGGCTCCAGGCTCTGAGCTGTCAGCACAGAGCCCAACACGGGGCTCGAACTCACAAAACATGAGATTATGACCTGAGCCACCCAGACGCCCCAAGGGGAGAAAAGTTTCAAACCCAGCTCAGCCACCACTCAATTTGAGGAACCTTGGACAAGGGGCTTTGCATTCCTCAGCCTCATCTGTAGCAGAAGGAACTGGTGATCTATGTCACAAGACCATTTTGAGGGTCGTAAAGAACCTGCCAAGTGCCCAGCACGTGGTAGGTACTCAATACATCATAGTCGTGATGCTTGCCTTAGGACGGGATCTTTCTGGGTCTGGGCACCTCTGTGGCATCTGTCTGGCCCTGTGGTGTGAGGTCATCATCCCCAGTGCCTTTTTGGCCTTCCCTAACCTGCTACCTACCCATTATGCTACAGATGCTGTGACTGATGAGGTGCTGGGTGGGGTGTTGGGGGGGGTGGGGTAAGGAAGGACCAGGTGAGACAGATGTGGCGGAGGCGAGGGCGTATACATTGGGTGGGGTTGGTAGACGGGGCTGGAGGGCCCACGCTGGGACTCGGTCTCACCGGTTTGGGGAGCTGGTCTGGCAATGGGGAGACGCTGGCATCAGGGAGAGGTGGGAGGGGCTGGTGGCTGCCTAGGAAAGGAGAGCTGAGTAAGGGACATGGGGCTGTGGGGCCTGGGCAATGGCCTTGATGGGGGGGGAGCATCTAGGCAGGAGCTGGGGACACCCCCATCCCATAAGCACCTGTCTCCCCACCACACACTCAGAAGAGCCACTCTTAGGCACACCTAGACACATGCAACACACTTTTTTTTTTTAATGTTTTATTCATTTCTAGGAGAGAGAGAGAGAGAGACAGCGTGAGCAGGGGAGGGTCAGAGAGAGAGGGAGTTACAGACTGAAACAGGCTCCAGGCTCTGAGCTGGCAGTCAGCACAGAGCCCGACGCGGGGCTCGAACCCACGAAATGCGAGATCATGACCCAAGCGAAAGTCGGATGCTCAACCGACTAAGCCACCCAGGCGCCCCGCAACACACTTCTTAAATGGCAACCCCTCAGGTCTCCCCTTCCCTCCTACCCAGCTCTACTTTCCTGTCTGATTTATCAAACCATAGAATTTATTTATTATAACACGTATTGCTTATTGCCCACTATTGTATGCCCAGCACCTACACGGGGCTTAGCACATACTAGGTGCTCCATAAATTTGTGCTGAGGGGCGCCTGGGGGGCTCAGTCGGTTGAGCATCTGATTCTTGATTTCGGCTCAGGTCATGATCTCACGGTTTGTGGGATCGAGCCCCATGCTGGGGTCTGCGCAGACGGTATAGAGCCTGTTTGGAATTCTCTCTCCCTCTCTCTGCCCCTACCCTACTTGTGCACGCGCTCTCACTCTCAAAATAAACAAACTTAAAGTAAATAAATGTGTGCTGAGTGAGCGAACCCCTCTAGAAACACATTCATGAATGCACACACTCACGTGCAGACACACCCTCAGTCACCCCCCCAGGCTGCCACAGACATTCTCAGACACGGGCATCCAGGCTCACACCCAGAGTCACACAGCCACGCAGCACACAAGACACAGACCTTCTGGCTCCGGCAAACACACCCTTTCAGACGCACGCCCAGCTGTCCAGATTCCAGAGCTCCTACTCACAGGAGGCACGCTCTGGCGCATCCCAGCTCCCCACCTCCCAGTGCCAGCCCCAAGGGCAGCCCCTCCCCGAACCAGGGGGCGGGGCCTCGGGGAAGCAGACAGCACAGCAGCTAGAAAGGCATGGGGAGGGGTGGGGAGGGGTGGGGAGGGGCAGGGCGCCCCCGGCATCTGGGAGCTCTGAGGAGACGCTACCGCTGCTTTAGGCCCACCTACGTGGAGAAAAGGAGTGAGGTCACCAGTGCCCTCAGCCTTGACCCAGCCCTGCTCCAGACTGACTCTGGCCTTCCCGTCCTCGTCCCCACCAAAGACCCAGGGGAGGGGTTTGGGGTGAGGCAGAGAGTCCTCCTGGGCACAGAGATGGGCAGGGCCCAGAACAGGTCCCCTGACCCGTCGGTGGGGAAGGCGGGGGTGTGGGCAGTGAGAACTGGGCCTTCCCAGCATAGGCTCCGCCCTCCAGCAGGAAGAGCCGCCTCCTACAGCACGCTGCCCCCTGGGAGGCCTGAAACCTAGGAGTCGGGTGGAACTATTACCTGCCTGCCCCGGGCCCAGGGTCCCTCTCCCGGGAGGCCCTTTCTGCCACTTTCTGTTCCCCACTGTGGAACATGGGGGGACACTGGTGAGTGACAGAGCTGAACAGTAGCCGCCTGGCATCATCCTTACCTTCCCAGCTCTGGACTCTCTGCCCCCTGGAGCTGATGCAAGATTGGGCGAGGGGATCTTGTCCCACTACCACCACTAGGTCTCATGTTATCAAACTGTATCCTGTAGGGGCCCTCTGGCTGCTCAGGTGGAGCCCCAACCTATGCTGAGGAATGGGAGAATGGGCAGACAGCAGGGCAGGGCACGCTTGCTCAGACCCTAGAGAACCTGGGTCAGTAAATGCCTGAAAGTAAAAACCGGAAGTAAATGTCCTTAGCCCCCTCCCCATGCTCCCCACACTCCCGCAGGGGAAGTAATGCTGGACTAGGAAAATACAGCACATCCCATGTTAGAAATGGGAACCATTTTCCAGGGACCAGGAAAGGAACTGCATGCTCACGCCCCCTGGCGGCAGATCTGCAATTGCACTGCTCTCACATCTGCCCAGGGTCCACTGAGGCCAAAACTGTGCCCCCTCGCCCACCACGTATTTACAGATGTGGGGAGATGGACGCAAAGGGAGGGAAGGAAGGACCTGCACCCTCAACCCAGGGGAGACTGGACCCCAGGTGCTGCAATTCATTCAACAAGAAACATTTATTGAGCACCCACTGCCAGTGTGCCAGGAACCGCTGGACTCCTGGTCCAGTGCTCTTCACAACACTGGCTGCCCCTCTGCTGTCTCTGAAATTCAGGCTGAGACCCCAGCTTGGAGGAGCAGGAACCTTCTCCTTCAGGAGACTGTCTGGGTGAGGAGAGCACGGGGGAGGAGGTTGGGCCATCAGCAGCTGTAGCACCACCAACTTGGGGTCCAGAGACCCAGAGAGGAGACAGGAGGAACCCGGGGCACAGTGCTCACAGGTGGGATCGGATGGGGCCTGGTCAGCTATGTCCATTTTGCATTTTTAATAAATAGTTCTTGCTGCTGCGCAGGCCGGTGAGGGCGGTACCACTGCGCCTAGGTGTCCCCAGTGCTGCGTGGCACAAGGGTGGCTCTCTTCTCATGCCAGTTCAGGCTCCAGCTCTGAAAAGGGAAGGAGGGAGCATCGGTGAGTCCCCCGCCCACTCCCAAAGAGCATCTGGGGGCAGGGGGGCAGGCAGGAGGAAGGCTCCGTAGGACAGGTCTCGGCTGGTCCTGGCTCTGAGAAGGATGCCATCCCCTCACACACAAGGTGGGACAGGGTGGGTTAACAAGCTAGAAGACCCCAGAGGAGGGGTCCTGGCACTCCAACTGCCTCTGCAGCCCAGTACGTGGATCCTTCTGTGGCCAACCTCCATCCCAGCTCCCACCCCCGCCCTCCACCCGGGCTCGAGTCACTGACCAGCTTCTGCCTCATCACCCTTGGCGTCCGGCTCCTGCCACCAGTCAGCATAGATCCCCTCCTCGTAGTCCCCCTCTCCCTCGAACTCGGCATCGGATGGGGGGTCCTTGGGCTCCACAGGCAGCACTGTCTCTTCCAGCTCCATCTACAGCAGCCCCAGGGGAGGGAAAGACACAAGGTCACAGCAGGCAAAAACCCAGACCTGCTTCTTTCCTGGCCGAGGGGCTCCCCCATCCCATCCCAGTCCCCAAAGCTCCTCCTTCCCCAGTCTCGAGATCCCACACAGGCCTCATCTGAGGGTTTCTCCCACAAGGTCCCGTTCCCAAACTGCCACTCCCTGCGCCAATGCACGGGGCTTCCCCAGCAGAGATTCAATGTCAGCATAAGCACTGCTCTCTCCAACGCCATCCTTTTAAGAATAAATTCCACAGTGGATGCTGCTAGTCCATGCATGCTGTCAGCTCATGCAATTTCTTGGCCAGAAACACAGTTACCCCCACCCCCCACGCTGTGCCTGGATCGCTCTCACTGACTCGCCAACGCCAGGCATCAGCTCCAGGATTTGGCCCTGGCCCTGGCCCTGGCTGGATCTGGAGCCCTCCTCTGGTGCCCAGTGCTGACCTCTCCCGAGCACTGTTTGTGCCTCCCCGACTAGACTGTGAGCTGCTTGAGAAGGGGACCATGCCTTTCATCAACTTACCCAAGCTCCACATACTGTCAGGCAAACAGCAGGCCACAGATAACAGTAATCAAAATGGCTACCATTCACTAAGCACCCGCTCTGGGCCAGCTCTGTAGAAAATGCTTTCCATACTTGATCTCATTTCATGGTCACCGCAATGCTATGACACGGGCATCACCCTCCCCGTTAGAGATGCAGGCACTGAAGTTCAAGAGCTACCTAAGACCTGCCTGGAGGCTGCCCAGCTGGCAAGTGGAGGGGCCAAGTCCAGAGATCACTAAAGCCTGGGTGCAAACAGTGTAGCCCCTCCCCCCATGCATCACGAGCAGGGACATGGGTGAGTGAACAAAGGCGGGGGATGAATAAATAAATAAGTCCTGAGCAGCAACACCTCACAGAAATTCAGACTCCCGAACCCTCATTCAGGATCAGGGTATCACACTTCAGTCCTTCCTTCCTGGCACCTGCATTCATTCATTCACTGGGTCATTCAAACTCAGTTTCCCAATGCCAGCTCTGTGGCAGGCACTGTGGAAAAGCTGGGAATAACCTGGTCCCCATCCCAGAGCACGAGCCTCTGAGAGACTGGCTGGAGAAGGGGGCCGGAGGAAGGGAAACGGATCAGGGCTGCAAATAACTCCAGGTGCAGGGAGGCACAGAGGGTCAGAGTCGGTATTGCAAGCCCAGAAAGCAGAGCCAGGGCATGCAGGGAGGACTTCCTGGAGGAACTCCCATTTGAGCTGGGCTGGGGAGCTATTTGGTAATATTGAGACACGTGAGAAGGAGAACATGAGAACATGGAGTGGGGAGCGAAGCGCAGGTATAGGTAAGGGACAGCTGACTGCCAGGAGGTAGGGTTGAGCTTTGGCACATAGGTCCGCTAGGAAAAGATCAAGGGTCCCCTCCCTCCCATGGCCCAGCCTTGAGAGCAGGTGGCCACTTACCTCGTCATCTGACTGCAGGTACATATGTGCGAACTCCAGCAGCTCCCGGAGCTCCGCCGTCTGATTGTGGTAGAGCATGGCCTCCTGAGAGGAAGGGGGGAGAGTGAGGTAAGCCAGAGCCTGCTGCCAGATGGTGGAGAAGCCGAGTCGCTAAGATCTGGGTCCTCCCACCCTTCTTCAGATCAAGGAGCAGGGAACAGGTATCAGCTCACATGCTGACTGAAAAGTCACAGCTGCTTGGAGTGGTTAAGGAGGATTCTGAAGGCTCTGATAGAAAGAGTTCCTTAATCGATGAGCAATGCCTGCCACCAGTAAGGAAATCGAGGGTGCCCCGTGACTGCCAGTCCTGCCCTAGATTCCTGGGGGTTTCCTTAGCTGGTCCAAGGTAGGGGGTCCCTGGGAAGGAGGGCAAAGGCCAGCACTGAGAGTGGGGAGGGTGGGAGGGGAGCAGGTGGGAACGGATGGGTGTTCCTGCACCTCCCACAGCCTGGGCGTTGTGCCGTCACGGTAGGCAGTACCACTCCCTTTCTGTAGGTGAGGCAACGAATTCACAAGCCATCAGTAATGTTCCAGGCCCGTTCGGCTGGTGGGGCTGGCTCTGAACCCAGGACTCCAACCACAGCCCCATAGTCTTTCTTTTCACTTCCCACCCTGCCTTCCAAAGAAGCCAGCATTTTTTTTTTTTTTTTAACCATGTGTCCCGAGAGTGCCTCTGAAGGCAGTGCCCACCTCGCGGGGCTGGAAGTCCTCCTCTTCCAGGCCCCAGCGAGCCCGGTGGAAGCGGTAATACACCAGGTTCTGCTGCATGACACTGTCGTCAGGGTCGAAGAGCATGTAGCTGGCGGCGCTGCGGGCAGCCTGGCGCACATCATTCACTGCGGGCAGGACAGGAGTGAGGGGTAGCCCTGGCACTTCCCCGCCTTCAGGAACAAGCCCATCCCAGACCTTTCCCCTCTCCCAATTCAGTCCAGTGCTCCTGGCTCCCCAGCTGCACCCCCCCAAATATCTTTTGGCCATATCGCCCCACCCAAATAATAACGCAAGCTAGAATGTACTGGGCACTTACGATGTGCCAGGCCCGTGTAACTGATTTCAGCCTCACCATTATTATCATTCCCATTATATAGACAAGAAACCTGAGGCACAGAGACGTTAGGTAAACTGCTCAAGCCCACCCAGCCGGAGGATAATGGCACTTGGGAATGAGAGCCAAGCAGCCTTGCCCTTCAATCTCTTCACCAACTGGACCCATGAAGGGTCTCCTGGGCCCTTGGTCCTTAGCGCCTCCACTCCAACTCCAGCCTCCATCTGAATCTTGGCATCTTTGCATTGTAGGAACTCTGGAGATGGACCATCCCAGCCCCAGTTGATGCCAGACTCTCCCCCAGATGAGGAAAGTCATAAATCCTGGTGCTGCTTGTCACTGGCCATGTGACCAATGGCCCCTTGAGCTCTCTGAGCCTCAGTTTCCTCGTCTGAAAAATGGGTCCAGTAATGTCAGCCACAGGGAATCAGTGAAAGCATCAAGTGAGATAAACAGATGTGGGAGGGCTTTGTAAACTGTCAAGTGCAGTGCTGTTGTTGGCTCCCCATTTACCCAAGAGGTCCCTGAATTCTCCTAAGGTTGCTCCTTGCTCCTTCCCACCCTCTCACCTGTCTGCCACCCCCCCGCCTTCCCTCCTGTTACATACGAGGGACAGCTCCCCACGTCCCCATAACACTCCCGTCCCCATACCACTCCCGTGGTGGCGCTTTCTCCCTGCCCCCCCTCCCAAGCCCACCAGGACGCTCACACTTGTAGTAGGCAAACTGCAGGTAATGATACATGGTGGCCACAAACTTCTCCACGAAATAGCCGCCCACGTTGGGGGTCAAGTTGGCCTCACAGTCCACCTTGCACTGCAGGGACTCTGCAAAGAGATCTAGGGGGTGGGAGGCAGCGGTGAGGAGCTGGTGCCTGGCCAGCAATGCCATCACAGGAGGTAATACTGGTAAAGACTCTGCCCAGGATACTAAGGGCGACTACTGTGGCCTGGGCTGTCTTGTCACCCCCACAGCTCAACCCCCACCCCCAAAGCAGAGGGAGGTGGGGCATCCTGAGGCAGATGAGGTTTGGAGGTGGGATTGAAGCCCAGATAGAAAAGCTCAGGATAGTTCTTTCTGGCCCCGCTGAGGTGCCCGGTGGTTAGGGATCCACACACCACCTTGGCACCTCTGCACTTGCACTGCCCTCTGCCTGAGGTCTGTGAAACCAACGTCCCCCAGCCCCTTTAGGGATGTCACCACCTCCCTGCACCAATGCCCAGCACCTTGGACACTCAGGACTGTAGCCTGTCTTTTTCACTGACTGAAGGCTCCCAGGGCAGGGATAACAGCTTACTTCTGTCCACCTCCCGAGAACTTCCTGGGTGCTCTATACGCGTGTATGGGATGAACACTTATGAGTTAAGAGGAATTAGGAGTTATGGGAAGCAGGGCTCTGTGGGTGAGAGGGCTGCCCACAGGGGCCTGTAGGGAGAGGGGAATACCTGCTATGGCTGGGTAGAAGTCCTTGAAGTCCACTTGCTCATGGGCCCCCTCGCAGCCAGCCAGACACCGGGCAAAGACGGCCAGGTACTCGGCCAGGGCCCGCTCCATGTCCTCCGTGCTGCCGCGGAAATCCCCGCTGTTGTAGAGCTTCACAGCCCTGAGGAACACGGCCTGCAGGGGCGCGTCGTAGGGGTCAGGGAAACTCCCAACACCTCCCCTCCAGTACCAACCCTGCGGTGGGGTGGTCAGCGTCAGGGCCAGCCCTAGCCCTCCACCCCACCTCGTAGGGCTGCGCCTCCAAGTCGGTGAGGGGCTCCTCGCCGGCATCTAGCATCCCCCGGTAGTAGCTCAGATACTTGGCGGTTAGCTCGTGTTTCGGGTTCCTTTGGAGGAAAGTGTAGGCCGCGGCCGCCGCCTTCTCCAGCCGGTTAGCCTGTGGGACAGGGACAGAGAGAGTCGGACGGGCCAGGGACCGCAGCCCTGCGTGCACAGGAGGGCTTGGCTGTCCTTGGTTGTGCGATCATGCTGCTCCGCGACCGGACGGAACCCGACGCCGGCTCCGAACCACGCGCGCCGGGCGCGCCCAGGGGACGAGACGGGGCGGGGGCGCCAGGGGCAAGGGGCACCGGGCCTAGGAAGCGAGGTGGGTGGGGGGCTCCAGGACTGGGGGCNGGCCGGGAGGGGGCGCCCGCTGGGTCTTAGCGCCGGGCAGCGGCGTCAGGAGGGCGGAGTCGAGGTCTGGGTCTGCTCCCCCGAGGGGCAGAGGGCCCCCTAGTACCGAGTCCCCTACGTTGGCGACCTCCTGCCAGACCTCTTCCCCTTGACAGACTGTAAGTGGGTGGAGGAACGCTTCCCGCAGAGATGGGGGCCCGCAAAGCTCCTCCCCACACAAAGACAGCCCCCCACTTTAAGATCAAGACATTGAGGGAACGCCGCCTCCACCAATCTGTCCAAACCTTGGCATCTAGTTTTCTTTCCATTACAGAGTCCCTTCTGCTCCTTCTCCGCCCCTAGCCCTGAAGAAGTCGCTCCTAGTGTCCCCTCCCCCCCCCGCCCCTGTCCGTGGCGCGAAGGCGCACTCCTGGCTTCACCCTGCACACATCACTCTCGCTGCCGCCCACCCATGTCCATCCCCGCGCGGGATCGTCGTGACTGTCTAGCTTTTGCGGGACCACGCAGCTCGATCCTGGAGAGGCCATCCTTGAGACAGTGGGGATGCAGGGCGGGGAGAGTACCCAACACCCCCTCAGATTCTGGGGCCTCACCAGCCACCTGAGAGGCCTAGATTTGGGGGTGCCAGCGAAAGAAACAGGGATGCCTCAGCCCGGCTTTAGGACCCGGGAGCTCCGGAAAAAAAAGACACTGAACTTTTCTTTTTTCGCTTTTAATGGGAGTCAGCTCCGACTTCTCTGCTTTCCCGAACCTCCCTCCCGGGCCAGGGCCCCAGGACGCTGAGTCCCGGGAGACAGGGAGGGGGGGATCTGGAGTCCTTTGTGGTGCATTCCTGGACTCCAACACTCAGCCTCACCCCCTCCTCCTATTCCACCCTCCGTCCCCCGCCCCGCCAGCTCGGTCTCCCCTGCCCCCATTCCACGTGGACCAGCCAGGGCGGGGGTGGGGACCGAGGACAGGAAGGGGGGGAGCTAGCTCCGGGAGGAGGGGGAAAGGAGGTTGTCGGCGGCTACTCCCTCTCTCGCCCTCACTGTCGGCGGTCCCAGCTCCAGGCACGATGTTCCCCGCGGTGCCCCGCAGCCGCTCCTTCCTCCGGCTCCCCCTGCTGCAGTTGCTGCTGCTGCTGCTGGTGCAGGCAGTGGGGAGGGGGCTGGGCCGTGCTAGCCCGGCCGGGGGCCCCCTGGAAGATGTAGTCATCGAAAGGTACCACATCCCCAGGACCTGTCCCCGGGAAGTGCAGATGGGGGATTTTGTTCGCTACCACTACAACGGCACTTTCGAGGATGGCAAGAAGTTTGACTCGAGGTAATGGGTTGGGTGCCCCCAGACTCGCCACTCCCCTCGGGGCCAGGCTCTCTTCATCCTGGGGATCCTTAATTGCCCTTTAGGCTGTGTCTGCATCTCCTACTTACTCCATGATCTTCTAAACCCTAACACAACACCCCGAGGATGGCGGCTCCCAGACCTTCCCAAAGACAGCTCTGCCTTCAATTTCAAACCCTCACCTCTTAACCCCAGTTTCTTTTACAACAAACTCCCCACATTCCCCAAAGTGTCTGATGATCACGGTGAAATGCTCTCTTTACTTACCAGTGTTTTATTTAAAGACATGGCAGGGAGGAGGTTCTGGTCTCCAGGGTTGGGGGGGAAGGGCATGGCCCCTGCTCCCTGTGAATCCTCCAGTGGTCTCAGCCTGGGACCCCCTCCCTTTCCACCCAGGCTGAATCCCTTCTGGTTCCAGCCCCAGGTTTCAGTGCCTTTGTAACCAGAGAAGAGTCAATAGAACTTTTTTAGAGGCGGTGGGGGTTATGAGCAACTAGCATGTTAAAGAAGGGTGATCATTATAGACAGCAGGATGGATCTAGGAGTGTAGGGCATAGCTCCGTGTAGGACAGATGGGGACCCTATCTGTCTACGTGTCACATGGTTGGGCATTGACCCCCTGGGCTCCACTGAGGGTTCTCATACCTCCCTCTCTGGGTCTCCCTGCACCCCCCACCTCCCTCCATCTTTGCTCTATCAGACCAGGGCAGCCGCCCATCTTGCCAGGCTTGGGGTTTGAGGGATGGGCTTCTGATCTGATCGGGCCTTTTAGTCTGGGCAGGGCTACACGTCAGCCTCAGTTAAACCTCAGGTCCCAGTCACACACCACATCCTAAGAAGTCAGTCCCCCTTAGACCCTTTCCCAAAGCACACAACTCAGCCCACAGGGAAATTAGTGGCCATGGCTTTGGAAGGCAGGCAGTGTATTAAGAACATGAACTCCAGAGTCCAAGACCCTGGGTTCAAATCCAGCCAAAGACCATGGAGAAGGGATTATGTGTCTTTAAGCGTCATGTTCCTTATCTGAAAAAATGGAGATTAAAAACAATCTGAAAAATTAAGTCCTCCCTTCCTAAGGCTCAGGCAAGATGATGAATGAAAGAACTTCGCATAGTGCTTGAAAATACCAAAGCAAGTTCAGGGAACATTAGCCTTGGCTCTGGGGAGGACTGGGTGCCCTTATCATGTTTAACTGGTAGGAGCTTTGTGTAGTGCTTGGGCCCTCACAAGAGCACTGTGAAGGAAGCAGCTCAGTGGGCAAAATCAGGTATGCACGGTGGCCAGGAGCACCGCCCAAGTCAGGGAGGGGTTGGAAGCAGAGGATGACTTCCTTGGTGGGATTCTAGAACCCTGGCTGGCCCCTGTTCATGCAGTGCTGAGCTTGGAAAACTTTTCTAACCCCATAACCCCTTTGATCAAAATAAAAATCTCTCAGGGCACCTGGCTGGCTCAGTCAAAAGAACACGCATCTCTTGATCTTGGAGTCATGAGTTCGAGCCCCATGTTGGAGGTAGAGATTACTAAAATATAAACGAAATAAACCTAAAAAAATAATTTAGGGGTGCCTGGGTCGGTTAAACGTCACTTCGGCTCAGGTCATAATCTCACGGTTCGGTTCTTTTTTTTCATGCTTATTTATTTATTTATTTATTTATTTCTGAGAGAGAGAGAGAGCGCGTGNGGGGGGGGGGGGGGGGGAGGCGCAGAGAGAGAAGGAGACAGGATTTGAAGCAGGCTCTGTGCTGAGAGCCTGTCGTTGGGCTCAAACGAACCATGAGATCATGACCTGAGCCAAAGTCAGAGGCTTAACCAATTGAGCCACCCAGGCGCCCCTCATGGTTCAGTTCTTGGAGAGCCCACTTCGGATCCTCTGTCTCCCTCTCTGCCTCTTCTCCCCTCCCTCACATGTGCATGTTCTCTCAAAAATAAACAATTACAAATATAAAAAATAAAATAATTGAAAAAAAATTTTAGGGGCTCCTGGGTGGATCAGTTCGTTGAGCATCCGACATTGGCTCAGGTCATGATCTCATGGTTCTTGAGTTCGAGCCCCGCATTGGGCTCTGTGCTGACAGCTCAGAGCCTGGAACCTACTTCGGATTCTTTGTCTCCCCCTCTCTCTCTGCCCTACCCCCACTTGTGCGCACTCTCTCAAAAATAAATAAAGAGTAAAAAACATTTTTTAAATAAAAATCTCCCATCCTCCCTAACTTCTGAAAACTTAAAACTGTGACTAAAAGCAAATAAAAGCCCAGGGTGCCTGGGTGGCTCAATTAGTTGAGGATCTGACTCTTGATTTGGGCTCAGGTCATGATGCCAGTGTGGGATCAAACCCCATATCAGGTTCTGCACTGAGTATGGAGCCTGCTTGAGAAGCTCTCTCTCTCAAATAAAAGCCAATAAAAGTCAAGAGATACACACTTCCAATTATAAAATAAATAAGCCATAGGGATATAATGTATAGACAACAGTATTGTATTAACTTTGTACAGTGACAGATGTTAATTAGACTTATTATGCTGATGGTGTATGTAAATGTCAACTCACTATGTTGTACACCTGAAACTAAAATAATCTTGTATGTCAATTATACTGCAACAAAAAATAATAACTAAAAGTAAAATAAAATAAAAACAAAAGCCATGGCAATTTTAGAATAGGCCTTTTCAGAATTGGAAACCAGCCCCTACCCTCTGCCAGCTCTGCTTCCCTTTCTTTTCCCGGGAAAGACGGATGGTGCAGTGACACGAACACGGAGTTCAGCAGACCACAGACTCGCTGTGTGACCTTGGGCAAGTCATTTAGTTTCTTGTCTCAATTTTTGTCATAAGAAAAGTGAAACCAGGGGCGTCTGGGTGGCTCAGTTGGTTAAGCGTCCGACTTCAGCTCAGGTCAAGACTTGCCTGTCAGCTGGGAGCCCACTTCTGATCCTGTCTCCCTCTCTCTGCCCTCCCCCACACATGCTCTGTCTCAGAAATAAACATAACATTTTTTTTTTCAGAAAAAGGAAAACAATAATGCCCATTTCCCAGGGGAAAGAATTAAGCAGGTGATTGTAAAAGGCGAGCGTTTATCTGGCACATCGTAAATCCACAATAAATGTTCCGCTTCCCATTTGCACCCCTTTGCTGTCAGCAGAGAGTGGAGGTCCCAGGCCTGCAGGGACCTCCCCGGCCCCCGCAAATAAAAGCTCCTGGCCTCCTGGGGGGTCCCTCCTGTGTGACAGCCCATCCTATTAAGGTGGGAGTCATGGCTGACATAGGAGGGAGGCTTGAAGAGGAGACAGGAGCACCTGTGTATAGGGAGGGGGATTGAGTGTGTGTGTGTGTGTGGGTGTGTGTGTGTGTGTGTATGCATGCACACGTGCACCTGTGCATGTATGCGACCGTGACCAGAGGCCACCGTCTCCCATCTGTTTCCGCTCTCCCCCAGCTATGACCGAAGCACCTTAGTGGCCATCGTGGTGGGCGTGGGGCGCCTCATCACCGGCATGGACCGAGGCCTCATGGGCATGTGTGTCAACGAGCGGCGACGCCTCATTGTGCCTCCCCACCTGGGCTATGGCAGCATCGGCGTGGGTGAGAAGGGTTGGGGCACAGGCATGGGGACCGAGGAGACCAGGAATCAGAATCAAGGACCCCAAGGCCAGAAGACTGAAGCTCAGAGAGGGAGAGTGACTTGCCCAAGGTCACACTGCATGTGCAGTGCGAATAGTGGCAGGTCTGGGAGTGGGATTTCAGTCTCCTGCCCCGGAGCNCGCCTCATTGTGCCTCCCCACCTGGGCTATGGCAGCATCGGCGTGGGTGAGAAGGGTTGGGGCACAGGCATGGGGACCGAGGAGACCAGGAATCAGAATCAAGGACCCCAAGGCCAGAAGACTGAAGCTCAGAGAGGGAGAGTGCCTTGCCCAAGGTCACACTGCATGTGCAGTGCGAATAGTGGCAGGTCTGGGAGTGGGATTTCAGTCTCCAGCCCCTGGAGTTGGGGGACAGGGAATGACAGGGCCCTGGGTGGAATCAAAGCTTGACTAGGGAGAGGGGGCAGTGGGAGTGGTGGAGGAGGGGCCAAGCAGGACGTTCACGTGTCCATTCCACCTACCACCTTTGAGACCACGTGAGGGCTGGAGGGAGTTCTGGGCCCCCAGGGACTGTGGCATGGTGAGGGGTCTGGGGGAGCTGCACCGAACATGACTGTGGCTGCTGGGCCCTCACAGCGGGGCTCATTCCCCCGGATGCCACCCTGTACTTCGATGTGGTCCTGCTGGATGTGTGGAACAAGGCAGACACTGTGCAGGTGAGCACCCTGCTGCAGCCAGCGCACTGTCCCCGCACGGTCCAGGACAGTGACTTTGTCCGCTACCACTACAACGGCACGCTGCTGGATGGCACCGCCTTTGACACCAGGTGAGGGCTGGAGGGAGTCCTGGGGGGCTGGGGACTGTGGCATGATGTGGAGTGTGTCCGAGTCCCGCTGGCCTCTCCCACCTCCCACAGCATCACTTCTACCTCATTCTCCGCAGCTACAGTAGGGGTGGCACTTATGACACCTACATTGGCTCCGGCTGGCTGATCAAGGGCATGGATCAGGGGCTGCTGGGCATGTGTCCTGGAGAGAGAAGGAAGATCATCATCCCTCCATTCCTGGCCTATGGCGAGAAAGGCTACGGTGAGGACAGACAGGGACTTGGGGATTCCTCAGAGGAGGGCTGCCACATACAGTTGTTCAGGTTGTGTGCTGCACAAGGGCACTCAGCCAAGGAGGCAATGAAATCTAGCTCTTGGTGATGATCTCACTAAGAAGGGGTGCTTTATTCTGATTCACACAATCATTTAGGACGGGCTGGTGGTGGCCCTGGGGAAAATCCAGCTCACACCTTACAGGAGGAGCAAGAAACAGGGCTGCTGAGGGTAGGCAGGGGTCTCTGGAGAGCAGAACTGGCACCTTTTTGCAGGGTGCCCGCATGGGCCTTCCTGAGTCAAGAAGGAGCCCTGGTTGTACCACTCGTATGGTTCAAGTCTATCCCTTCCCCAGGGACTGTGATCCCCCCACAGGCCTCCCTGGTCTTCCACGTGCTACTGGTTGATGTCCACAATCCGAAGGACACCATCCAGCTGGAGACGCTGGAGCTTCCCCCTGGCTGCCTTCGGAGAGCTGTGGCTGGAGACTTCATGCGTTACCACTACAACGGCTCACTGATGGACGGCACCCTCTTTGATTCCAGGTGTGTGTTTGGAGGGGGGGGGTCTGGAGGAGGAAGTTGGGGGCTGGGAGGAAGGCACAAGAAGCTGAGGCAGGGTCTGGGGTCACCCCGGGGGACAGCTGGAAGGGCAGGGGCTCCTTTGACCCCCCCCAGCCCGCCCTCCCTGCTTTGTCTTACAGCTACTCCCGCAACCACACCTACAACACCTACGTGGGGCGGGGTTACATCATCCCCGGGATGGACCAGGGGCTGCAGGGCGCCTGCATGGGGGAGCGCCGGAGGATCACCATCCCCCCCCACCTCGCCTATGGGGAGAACGGGACTGGTAGGCATGTCCCTGTGCTCTGTGCTCACAGTCACCGCCTCAGCAGCCCCACAGACCCCCTCCCGACCTCCCCACCAAGGGCCATTCAGCCGCCGCTCTGCCCCTCTCACCATGAAACCCATCACCCACCCACCTCCGGCCACGCGGACTCCATCACTTTCTCCAGGGGCCGCCCCCACTTCTCCCTTCCATACTGGAGAAGGGCAACCGACTCCTGAGTTGGGGAGGCGGAGGTGGCTATGGAAGGACAGAAACAGCGTAGCCTTAGGAAGCAAAGAAACCTGGACTTGAGACCCAGCTTTGCTGGAAGCCTCAGCGTCCTCGCCTGTAAAATGGGACTAATGACATTGGCCGCCAGGGTACATTACTGGGAGGTTGCAAGATGGTGTGTGTGAAGGGCTTGCTAACCGGCATGGCCCTCCCCTCCGCTGCCCCTCTCCCCAACAAGAGGTACTGAAGAAGAATTGACCCTGGGGACAAACAGCCCAGCCTCATTTGAAAACACAGGGCAGGGGAGGTCTAGGGGCCTCCGTGGAGGCCTGAGCAGTCCCTCCTGGATTCTGAGCCGATCCACTCCCCGTTCTGGCCCCAGGAGACAAGATCCCTGGCTCCGCGGTGCTGATTTTTGACGTCCACGTCGTTGACTTCCACAACCCTGAGGATCCTGTGGAAATCAAGATACTGTCCCCGCCCCCGGAGACCTGCAACGAGACCGCCAAGTCTGGGGACTACGTTCGCTACCACTACAACTGCTCCCTGCTGGATGGCACCAAGCTCTTCTCCTCGTGGGTCCGGGGCAGGGCCAGGGCTGGGCAGGTGGGTGGGCCCAGGCGCGGGGGAGTCCTCCCGCGAGCACCTCCACATGTGCTTCCTTCCTAAGTTCCCGTCCAGCGAGCAAGGGGTAGGGCATGAGGAGCTGACACCTTACCGGCGGGACAGGGAGGGCAAAGCTGGCAGTCGAGGGGGCTGCTGGCTCTGTCTGTGGAGGGGACACCAAAGCAGGGAGAGGGGAGCCCTCCAGGCCACCCTTCAGGATGAGGACGACGTCGTGGGTCCCGCGCTCTGCTGCATGGGGCGGGCACCAGAAGTGACTGGGAACCTGGGCGGGCTGGGCCACGCTGGGGTGTGAACTGGCCCGGGGACGAGGATGGGTGCTGAACCGGGACTCTGCTCTCCCCCCAGCCACGACTACGGGGACCCCCAGGAGGCCACTCTGGGGGCCAACAAGGTGATCGAAGGCCTGGACACGGGCCTGCAGGGCATGTGTGTGGGGGAGAGGCGGCAGCTCGTGGTGCCCCCGCACCTGGCACACGGAGAGAGCGGAGGTGAGGGGCACACTGGGCCTTTGCCCCCCGCCCGCCTCGGGCCTGCGCGGCCGGTGGGAGGAGTGAGGGAAGCCTTCCCAGTGGTTCTGGAAACACCCCATGTGCCCAGTAGGGGAGACTGAGGCGTGTGGGCTGCGGGGCACTCTGGGCTCAGACCCTGGCCTGACAGGGCCGCTTCCCTTCTGTCCTCCGTCCCTCCAGCCCGGGGTGTCCCTGGGAGCGCAGTGCTGCTGTTTGAGGTGGAGCTGGTATCTCGGGAGGAGGGGCTGCCCACAGGGTACCTGTTTGTGTGGCACGAGGACCCTCCCGCCAACCTGTTTGAAGGCCTGGACCTCAACAAGGATGGCGAGGTGCCCCCGGAGGAGGTGGGTGAGCTCACTCCCAATAACCATTCCCATGCGGTCACCCCAGCAGAAGCCACCACTCTGCGTGGTGGCATCCAGCAAACAGTATACATCTGTTGTCCTGCCTGTGCCTGCTTCTGCCCCTGCGCTGGGTCGCTCACTGTGCCTTCTTCGTGCAACCCTGCCCGCCTCGCCCCTCCCACCATGCTGCTGACCTCCACACCCACTCAGGAGGCTCTTCTCTCTGTGCCTCCCTGTGCCCCAGGGCCCTTCCCGAGGCCACCCACTCAGGCGAGACCCTCACTCCCCTCTCCCCTTGCTCTCTTGGCTCCTAGTTCTCCACCTTCATCAAGGCCCAAGTCAGTGAGGGCAAAGGACGCCTCATGCCTGGGCAGGACCCGGAGAAAACCATCGCAGACATGTTCCAGAACCAGGACCGTAACCAGGATGGCAAGATCACCGTCGAGGAGCTTAAACTGAAGTCGGACGAAGACCAGGAGCGCGTCCATGAGGAGCTCTGAAGGGCAGGCGCCTGGGCCCAGATGCAAAGGCCCACTTCTCGAGGGGGTGGGGGGACAGTGGGCGGTGGCGCTGACCTTCCCACTCACCCTCCCCTGTGCCGGCATGTGCTCTAGGAGCATCTGAAAAGCGGTCAGAGATGACTGGTCTTGCCACCAGCCCGAGTACAATCCACAGCACAGACCTCTATTCAGTTTTTCCCTTCCCAGCCCACAGCCCTCCCTTACACGTTTTTGGAGTCACAAAGCCAGTCGGTGATTGGTGGAGTCTAGGGGTGGGATGGGGCCACTGCCGGCCCCTCGCCCATGACCCCCTCCGCGTCACCAGACGGTGAACATGGCCGGCCGAGCCCATCATTTCTTTATTTCCCCAATCTTCCCTTTTATCCGTACTTTTCTTTGCCATCCCCAGGCATCCCCTCCAGCCCCCATTCCTGTGTCGAAGCGGCTCCCAGGAGCATGAACCAGGACTCACCAGGCCCTCAGCCTTCCTCTCAGCTCTGGCTGGCTTCCAGGGAGGGCAGCCCCCCGACCTGCCCCATCCCCCGTCACCTGTCCCCCCACACCTATCCCATCCCCCCTCGCTACATCCAGTAGTGGCCGAAGGCCCCTGGGGTGCCGCAGTCAGGTCTGGGCTTGGCATGGCCTTTCATCCCTGAAGAGGGCTGCCTTCTCTGAGGGGCAGAGAACAGGAAGGATGCGAAGGATCCTGGGATGGGTCTCAGGGCTGGGAAATCCTTGTTTCAGGACGGAGTTAAACTCGGAAGAGGGGCTCGTGTGGGGTGGGCAGCGCTCGGCACACTCAGGGCTAAATTGGTGTCAGATCCCTTTCTCTCCTTTGTGCCAAATAAAAGACTAAACCAAACACCTCAGGCTGTGCTGTCATTGTGCATATGGCGGGGAGGCCCTTAGACCCAAAGACTGGGGAAGAAAGGGGAACAAAGCAGGTGGTCTCTCTGCACCTCATCAGTTCAAGACCCCGTGTGCCTAGGTCTCAGCCCCCTGCCTCCTGAGGCCTAACCAGGGCCCTGCACAAGGAAAGGGAGCCCCAGCCTGCCGGAGGGAGGGTGCAGACAAACAAACCAGCCTGCCGGGAAGGTGTGGAGAGAGGATCCCGGTCTCCTAACCATCCCAGCTGACCGGAAAGAGGCGGTCTCTGACCTTAAACACGACGTATGGAACTCGGGTTAGATCACACTGCACAGGGCACAATCCTCTCCTCCATGCAAACTGGTCCCAGTACCAGGCTAACCCTGCCTCTCCGTGCTCCTGGCGGCCAGCCTTTACCACCTGCCAGATCCGCCCTCCTGTCTGAGGAAAGGTGACAGAGTTCCAGTCTCCAGTGTGTTGAGGGAGGGGCTGCTCAGCTGGCGGGCAGGCCGTCTGCCCCTCCCCCACCGGGCCAGTGCAACAGAAATGACCTGAGCCAAGAGAGGATGGGAGAGCAGGGCAGTCTTGGGAGAGAAAAAGATGGTGCTCAACTTTTTGAAGTTTTTGAAGGGAGACAGGAAAGAAGCTAATGATGCAAGATGACAGCAGAACTCACTCCCGCCTCACTGTCACAGAGCGCCTTCTCCGTTCAGGTCCCGGTCTTGACTCTCCTTAATCAAGTCACCCATCTTAGTGGCCCCGGATCCCTTTGGGGGTCCATAAAGAGGGAACTCTGCAGATAGGATTGGCCAGACCCAACTGATCATAACGGAATTTCAAGTTTAATGGATACCTCAGCATAGAGTCAAATGATTCCAGGTCAGAAACACACCCTTCCAACCCTGCCTGCCCACCCTGATCCCCAGGCACATTCCGGCTGTGCTCAGAGGGCCTTGTGTGTGAATTCACTGCTGCTGTTTTAAAGATTTTATTTTTTAAGCAATCTCGACACCCAACATGGGGTTCGAACTCATAACCCCGAGATCAAGAGACACACGCTGCACTGCCCGAGCCGGCCGGGCGCCTGTGAATTCGGTGGTTTTGAAATTCTGTGCCATAGAGCCCTAGTGACTTCCTGGAGATTCCTGCTCCGCCCAGACTGAGAGGCACGGGCTCTGCCCCGCACCCCCTGAATCAGAACAGCTGTTTTTTCCCGTTTTTATTTGGATCTGTTTCACACATGAGATATGAAGAATGGCTCTCCATGTTTAAAAATCCGGGGGGGGAAAGAACCCCTGGACTCGATGGGCCCTGGTTAGGGTGCTAACACCCTGCAGGTGCCATGTTCACCTGGTGGCCCCCTCCCCCACGGAGCCTGGCTTCGGGGAGCCTCGGCGCTGGGAGGGTGAGGGAGGGGCACGGGCTCAGCAGCTGCACCACCTGGACTGTTCTCTGCCTGCACTGGGAGGAGCAGCGCCCTCTGCAGGGCGGCCTCTGGGCGAGGCTCCCTCCTCCCCACAGCCCCCCACCCCGCGCCTGCACTCAGGAGCCCTGCATCTCCATCCAGTCCCCGCGGTGCAGGATATGCTGCAGCAGCCCGTTGACCACGTCCAGCGTCTCGTCCTTCTCCAGCACGATGTCATAGGAGTCCATGTAGCGTTCCCGCCGCTCTTCCACCTGCCCCGGGGAAGGGAAGGTCCAGAGTCCCCAGAAGGCCCGGACTTCTGCCTCTGCCTCCCGGATACCCGGGGCAGGGGAAGGAGGGCCTTTGAGCTGCAGCGCCCCGTTACAGGGACCTGCCCTTCGGATGGCTGTGGGTACAGGTGCCACAATGAACCCTTGGCTCCGTGTCCAAAGGACAGTGCGAGGATTAAAATGTAAATGCCAGACGTTACTTCTAACCCATCTGGACTGCATTTTCACAAGGCTCAAGCACTCTGGAGGTCAGCCCCTGCTGGCTGAGGGGAGGCCTGGGGGCCTTCTAGCCTGACCCCATACCGTGCCCCCTTCGGACCCTAAGTTTTCAGCCCCTGTCAGCCTCTGGTCGGTCCTTGTGTTTTTGTTCTCTACACTGTAAACCCGCCTGAATCCTGACATCTCCCATCTCACTTATACCTTACAGGTGGGACCTAGAAGGGCTGTCATCAGCTCTACCGGATCCTAAACTATGTCACCTTGGGCAGAGTAACCTCCTTGCCTCAGTTTCCCCATCTGTAAAACGAGGCCTATCGGTCTCTACCTCACAAAGTTCCTGTAGGGATTAAATGGGCTAAAATGCCTGGTACGTGGTGGCACTAAAGAGTAAGTGCAGGCTCCGGTGGCCTTATCTCTGAGTCCCACCATCATGCCACGTGCCGAAGGCAGCCGTCATCGCGGAGTATCTCTTTTGTTTTCCTGTGAATGTGGCTTGTAGCTTTCCTTAGTACCTCTGGTACTTGACAGTGACTAGCAGGCAGAAGGTGTTTGCTAGGCATTTGTTAACAGGGATTGAAAATGAAGGAAGCGGGGTGGGGGGTGGGGGCGCCTGGGTGGCTCAGTCAGTTAAGTGTCTGATTCTTGATTTCAGTTCAGGTCCTGATCTCGTGGTTGGGTCGAGATCAACCCACATTGGGCTCTGCGCTATTAGCAGATTCTCACCTTGCCCCTCCCCTGCTCAAGCTCAGGGACTCACATGCGCTCTCTCTCGCTCTCTCTCTCTCAGAATAAATAAACTTAAAAAAAGATTCAAAAAGACAAAGAAGCAAGCCACAAAGATAAGGTCTGGTCCCATACCCACCTTGTCATTTAGGAAGCCAATCTTGAGAATGTTCTCCACACCAGGAACCCCATCGGCCATGGTGAGGTCCCCCATGGAGTCCCCCAGCAGGAGGATGTTGGTTTTGCCCTGAAGCTGCTGGAAGTACCCAGAATTCTCACAGACGGAGCTGTTCTTGTTGTAGGTGTGTATGAGTTGGCCCTTGAATCCCTGTAGGAAACCCTAAACAATCAAGAGACAGACAGAAGGGCTAGAGGGACCCGGCTAGAGCCAGTGTCCCACTGTCCCTCTGTCGCAAGAGGAAAGGGAATCCTGGAAGCCACAGAAATGCCAAAACCTCGCTGTGGTCTACGCTAGGGGGCAGCAAACTGGGTCCTGTAGGCCAGACTGGGCCTATTTTTCTAATTTACGTGTTACTGGAATACAGCCAGGCCCATTTATTTACGTCTTGTCCGCGGCTACTTGTTCCTTCACAGCAGAGTTGAGTAGTTGTGACAGAACATAAAGTCCACCCCACAAAGCCTAACGTATTTACTGCCTGGCCTTTTACCAAAAAAGTTTGTCACCCCTGATTTAAACTAACAAGGGCCGTCAAATATTACTGATCGCCTCCTCTGGTGGAAGCACAAAGCCCATGAAACAGGCACTGTCAGGCTACATGTGTGCTACCCCTCAGCTGTGGGTCGCGTCCTTGCCACATGTTAAAGGATGAAAATTCCAGCCACTGGTTTTCAGGGGAAGAAGTCAGAGCAAGGGTGAGTCGGAGCAGCTGACCTCTGGCTCCAGGAAAACAAGTCCAAGTCTAAGTCCTTAAGTACCTAGGATGGCACAAGGCCTGGGACAGTGACATGGGGCCTGGCTGTCAGCTGTCAGCCAAACACCAAAGGGTAGGTCTTTCAGAAGTAACCGTCTCTAGGGGCGCCTGGGTGGCTCAGTGGGTTAAGCATCCGACTTTGGCTCGGGTCACGATCTCACGGTTTGGTTCATGAGTCTGGGCCCCGTGGCAGGCAATGCGCTGACAGTTCAGAGGCTGGAGCCTGCTTCAGGCTCCCCCTTCCGGCCCCTCCCCAACTTGTGCAAGCGCACACGT
The DNA here is from genome assembly GCF_008692635.1 of Crocuta crocuta. Taxonomy (NCBI): domain Eukaryota; kingdom Metazoa; phylum Chordata; class Mammalia; order Carnivora; family Hyaenidae; genus Crocuta; species Crocuta crocuta. The sequence continues at coordinate 891,590 of NW_027532426.1, read as the reverse complement.
GTGCTCTCTCTTTAAAAAATAAAAACAAACAAAAAATGAAGAAAGAACTGCCTTGAACTGGCATAAAGAAAGAAAGAACTGCCCAAGGGCAAGAAGCCAGCATACTCTCCCTCCCCAGATCAGGGTTAACGGTGCGGGTGCGGCCCCCAGGGCTGGCGCCCCCCCACCCCTCTTCCATCCCCAGCCTAAACAAGAGCAGGCTCACATCTTCGTCAAAGTCCATGTAGTTAGACACAATGTGGATGTTGGGGTGGAACACCTTCATCTGTCGGATAATCTCCTCTAGGATGTCACCAATGCCCGCAGAGAAGATGAACAGCGGAACATTGTTCTGGTAGAGGGTGTTGAAGAATGTCTTGTATCCCTCCCTGAAAAGAGATGAATGGATTCTGCCTCTTCTTCCGGTCTTTCTTTTCTAAGGGGTGATACAGTTTTCAATTCTTTCTTTTTAAAAACATTTTATTTTTTATTATTTTGTAATGTTTTATTTATTTTTGAGAGAGAGAGACAGACACTTAACCCTAAAACATTTTAAACTGACGTATAAAATATGTATAGTAGGGGCACCTGGGTGGCTCAGTCGGTTAAGCGTCCAACTTCGGCTCAGGTCATGGTCTCATGGTTCGTGGGTTCCAGCCCCGCGTCGGGCTCTGTGCTGGCAGCCGGCTCAGAGCCTGGAGCCTGTCTTCGAATTCTGTGTCTCCCTCCCTCTCTGACCCTCTCCTGCTCACGCTCTCAGTCTGTCTCTCTCAAAAATAAATAAAACATGAAAAAAATTTTTTTAAAAAGGGTGGGAAATCTTTCAGCTGTATCCAGAGGGGAAAAGCAAAGCCTTCTTTGCATCAGCCACTCATGGTGCTCTGTCTCTTCTGACTCTCCCAGCAACTAACTCCCCTCCACTCCTTCCTAGATTCTTTTTTTGCGAGCAAACCAGTTTCAAAGAGTTTCCAGGGCAAGAAGCTCACCTAAGCATGGCATTGGACTCTCTAACCACCTGGGCGATTTGAAATTTCTGAATCTTCTGCTGGCACAGGAGATCATGAGCTTTGGTCCACCTAAAAAGGACACCCCACAAAAGACCAAGTTAAAATCACTAAGTAAGTAAAGTGTCCTTTCTCTTTTCAGGGCCAAGTGCCCTTCTGTAAAGATTAATGGAGGCCTCATCCTATCCCCCCAAGTCACTTCCTGAAGCCTGTGGCTGTCCTTAAAAGGAAGAGGGTAAGAAAGCCACACTACAGCCACAGGAACAAGGGTTGGGTGAGCTAACTGCTAAAGTCACAGCCCTTCTGAATCCCTCCCTCGGTGACCCCCACGTTCTGGGGAGCTGGGGCTCCGTCCAGCAATACGGGTTCCTACAGGAGAGTTATCTCCCAATGCACTTGTCCCTCCAAACCAAGGGGCTTCGGCCTCATTCCAAGGACTCTCAGTGGGACCCCACTCTAGCAGCAGCCACAGGTCGCCCCACCGTGGCTGGGCAGTTTGTTCTAATAGGTAGACCAGTCCACCGCGAGGGCCAGGAGCGTTCCGTCACTTACCATTCCACCATATGAGGTAACTTCTCTTTGATGGTCCGGTGTGGGTCAATCTCAATTGGGTAATAGTGGTGAAGGAGCGCCGTGAGCTGGACACCCAAATGAAGACAAAAGCCGTTAGGCCGCATTGAGTTTTCCCCAGCAAAGTCCTACAGTTTAGCGTGAGAACATAATCACCTAGAAGACGCAACTCTGTGTAAGGGAGTGACCGATCTGCAAGGCTGGTCATCCCTTTGCACTCATCCTTAGAGCGTGAGGTCTAAGAACCAAGACCTTGTGCTATTAGGTGAGAAGTTACTAGGATTTTGTTGTTATCGCTAACTCAGCCAGCAGGGTTTAACCAGTAGGAAGGGATCAATGTTATATTTCCCCAAATGGGATATACTTTTTCAGGGGGTAGGCAAGGTAACTTTAGGGGATATGTGGATAAACACTTCTCGTTTTAGTAGTTTTAGATTCATTGTAATGCATATGAAGGAAAAAAAAAAAACCCTAGCATATCAAACTCATGCTTTCACAAAGATTGTTTCTTCTCTAAGTGAACTGCATTCAGATTTTTATTTTTATTATATGTTTTTATTAAAAAAATTTTTTGATGTTTATTTGAGAGAGAGAGAGAGAGACTGCAAGCATGCAGGGGATGGGCAGAGAGAGAGGGAGACACAGAATCTGAAGCAGGCCCAAGGCTCCAAGCTGTCAGCATAGAGCCTGACGCGGGGCTCAAACCCATGATTTGTGAGATCATGACCTGAGCCGAAGTCCATCACTTAACCCACTGAGCCACCCAGGAGTCCCCTTTTTAAATTTTTTAATGTTTATTTATTTTCGAGAGAGAGACAGAGCACAAACTGGGTAGGGGAAGAGAGAGACAGAGTCACAGAATGTGAAGCAGGCTCCAGGCTCTGAGCCATCAGCACAGAGCCGGACACGGGGCTCGAACTCACAAGCTGCGAGATCATGACCTGAGCCAAAGTAGGATGCCCAACTACCCAGGCACCCCTCGGATTTTTAATAATAGGCCAATTTAAAGTAAAATATGTAGTAAAAATCACCAAGATATGGGAAACATCATGGAAGTGGAAGTAGAAATATCATGGAAGTCAGGTTTGGGCCATAGCGTGTTAGCGGATACCCATCACCATGCCAATGTTGGGTGGACCACGTCACAAGTGCTTACATGTGCCTCCTCTTACTAAGATCTCCTTCCACAGGCCAGGACCTTTGACTGGCTAGGGAGGCCACTTTGGGGGCCACGTGTCACACAAAGTCCTGTCAGTAACAGTTCCCAATAAAAATGGGAACTGCCTGGGTAAAGAACTTTCATTTTAATAGATGCACAATCTCAGAATACTAAGAGATCAAATATGGAGTCCCTGACCACAGTTCCAAAAGAGACTTAAATATGAAGATCACAGACAAAGGGAGAAAGCTCCCGAAATGTGTTGAGGTTCTCAATGTATGTGTTTTTTGGGGGGGGGAACAACATTTTTCTAAAAGCATAAGAGAATTCAACAGAATAGCATTTTTAAAAAAGAAAAAAGTCTTCATCCATAAGCTTTGCTTCATGACTTTTTTCAGGAGGTCCTCAGCACCCAGAATCTTAGTCTTCCCTGGCCTCGTTATCCTCGAGAGGGTACCCTGCTGCCTTATTTGTGCTTTCGGGAAGCTGATAAGACCAGACATGTAGAAAGCACAAAAAGTGACTTGCCAAAGGTAATCGGTGCTGGCGCAAGAACTTACATTAAGCTAAGAAGAGTGCATCTCCAAAGAGACAGGTTTTAGAAAAGTAAGTTAGCTATAATTTGTTGCCCATCTTAATAGCAAGTAATCATGACAGAGTATTGAAAGAGCTGACCAATGACAGACCGACAGACCACTTAGTATGCAACTCAGTGAATTTTCTAACGAAGTGAAGCTAAAGGATAGAGTTATTTGGCAGCAAGAGCTCAGCAAACCGCAGAGAAACGTGCAGCCAGCCTGGCTCAACTCTTCATATCATCAAAGAAAGAGCACAATGCAGTGAAACGCGTTTGGGACAGAATCGGATCTATGCGAAAACCAAGCTCTCCATGTCTTGCATATGACCCTTGGAGGACTTGCTTATTCTTTCCAAGCCTCTGTTTTCTCATCTGTTAAATGGAGGTAATAACGGTTCTCTCCACCCCTCAGAGCTGCGGGAGGATGAAATAGAAAATGTTGAAGTCCCTTGTAAACTCCACAGCTAGCAGGAGGCAGAACATCTATATTCTAACCACCAATCATCACGTGTCTTGGACATAAAGGAAACATATAAGAACAGCAATTTTTTTAAAACTAATCTTCGAAGGTCTCTATCCTGGAGTCTTTGGTCCTGACCGAGAACCATCTGACGTAGTACCTGAGGGCCATCTCTGAACAAAGAAGGGGAGTGACGTACCTCATTCCGGCACTCCTCACTGATGATCTTGCTGTTATCCAGAATGTCTGCAAAAACACAGAACTCCTTTTATTTGCCACTTAGAATCCACCATCTTGTCAAGCCCAACAAAGCAAGCTAGGATGTGACTTACTGTAAGAAGAAGGGCATCGCTTTCCGTTATATGCAAACCTGCTCAAGGTCATGTCAAAATCAGAAATAACCTAAAATGCAAAAGAGAGATGCCATCTACACAGGCTCCTTCCAGTGTAGCACTGTCGGGGAAGGGGGGGAGGGGGCGGCGAGAAGGGAGGTTATGCAAGGCAAAACAGCTCAGTGCCCAGTCTGTGGGCAAAGCCCTGCGGGAGTCCTGCAAGGCCAGAGGGGGAAGGCAGAACTCATCCTAGTTAGTAGCCTGCTAAGCCCGAGGAGGCCCAGCCTCTTGCCAGAGGCCGCAGGAAGAGAATCAGGACTCTGCCTCTTGCCTTGCCATCTCTATTCCCTGGGTCCTTCCCAAGGTGACCCATCACCACATCTGCAACTTCCTGGGGAGCCCGCTGACCCGGCTGGTGTGGAAATAAGGCCCCGAGGCCTGGCGCTGGGTGCTTTCGACCTAATTAGAGGAAGCAGCAGCAGGTCAGGGCTGACAAATTCGCAACCTAGGTTTCCCCGGCAGGTGGGCTCTAACCCAGGGCAAATGAGGCGGAGCAGCTTGCTTGCTCCCAGGCCGCTGGCCGTTTCTAGGGGCAGAGGGCGTGCAGTGTCCGCAGCAGCACGGGCAGGCCCCCTGGGCAGGTCACCTCCCCAGCCGCCCCACCTCGCCCCGTACCTGTAAGCGGTCTCCCCCGCCCTTGCGGAGGGCGCCCACGATCTCCTGCACCCGCCCGGGCTGCCGCATCAGGACCGTGGCCTTCATCAGGGTGCTCACCTGTCCCGAGACCCGAGAGAAGCGCTGACCCCCACGCCGCGCTGGGCCCAGANGCGCCCGCGCTGGGGCACCCCAGGGCTGGGAAATCTGTTGAGGAGGCTGAGGGTCCCAAGAGTTGAGGTTCCCGGGTACCACTGTCTAGAGCAAAACCCCTGGCCAGAGAGGTCGTTTCCTGTCTTAAAGTTTGCATGACAAGCCGCAGGAAGGGAGCGGATCTGGAAGGAGCCATTGAGTGAGTTCTGGGAGACACCCAGAAGGTGCTTAACTGGGCTGCTCATCACAGAAGAAAATGAGCGACTGACACAAGTCCACAGGGCAGGAAGGCCCTAGACAGCTGGGCCAGCGTGAGCTCTGACCAGCTTAACTCCCTTCTGCCTCCTCTGACTTGGCTTCCTGGAAGGCAGTGTCTGGGGAGTGGAGTGCCCAGCAATGGAAGAAGGTGGCTTGACGCTACACTCACACGGAACTGGACAACTGAAGTGGGCAACAGGAACTAGAATAAATAAAAACTCATATATGGTGTGGGTGATCACAGTCCTATTCCGGATTCAAGGGCTCGGAAGGTGTGGGGTGGTCTTCAGCCTGAATGGTAGGGGAGGGGAGAAGGAAGGAGGACAGGGACAGGAGAGAGTTCCAGAATCTGAGAGCACAATCCTGAGAGTGAGCTCACTGCGGGCCCAGAATTCTGGAACTTGGGCTGCCCGATGGGCCCTATATGAAAGATGTAGTAGGGAAAAGGAGCGACAGCAGGCTAAAGGGACCCCCCACAACCCTCTCGACACCCTAGGAGAGCAGCCTCTCTCCGCTGGTCCCAGGGTGGCATGGAGATGGAGAGCACGGCGGCCTCCACACGTTTCCACCAGCCTCACATGGAGAGGAAGATGAGTGCGATGACCTGTGAGATCTTCAACGAGCTTAGACTAGAGGGAAAGCTCTGCGACGTGGTCATCAAGGTCAATGGCTTTGAGTTCAATGCCCACAAGAACATCCTCTGTAGCTGCAGTTCCTACTTTAGGTATAACAGGGTTACCAAACTAAGCGGAAGGGAGACTTGGGCTTATTCTGAGACATTCTGGTTCATTTCATGTTTCCCAACCCATCATCTTACCTTAGGGACATGGTCACAACGCCAGGCCACTGTAGCCTGGTTCCTTTGTCTTCTGAAGAGGCACACCTGGGGTCGGGCCTCTTTTCTCTGGTTTGCAACTAGATTTCCACCAACTATTGGTGGGCCAGGTGCTTTTTTCCCTTTGAGTCTCAGCCTAGCGTACCTTTGGGAAGGCACCCATACTGGATTTCCTACTCAAACCTAGAGGACAGTGCCCCTTCAGCCGCCCCTTGTGCCCTTATCCCAGTAGAGATGATCTCAAACAGGGTGATACATTAACAAGAGTTGAGGAGTCGGGAAGGAGGATGTGGGAAAGCACCAAGGAAATACTTAACAGAAGACAAAGGGAATTTGGGCCACCACCATTGTAACCCAGGAAGTGGCAGAGCTTTTTTGTTCATGAGCTGAAAATGTCTGAGTAGTCGATTCCAATGAACATTATGATAAATGGTGTCCCATCTGTTGCCAAAAGTGCTCATTCACCTAGACCTACAGAAGGGCCTACAAAAAGACCAGATAGTGAGTATTTTAAGCCCTGCAGGCCATACAACCTCTGTCACAATGACTGAACTCTGCCTTTATAGTGGGAGCGCCTCCATAGACGATACTAAATGGAAGAGCATGGCTGTGTTCCAGTACAATTATTTATGGACACAGAAATTTGAATTTATTACAATTGCCAGGTGTCACAAAATCTTTGTATTCTATTTTCCCCATTAAAAAATGTAAAAAACATCCTTAGCTTGTGGGTGGTACAAAAAAGAAGAGGTGGGCCGAAATCTGGCCCAGAAGCTATAGGTTTGTAGACCGCAGCTCTCATCCATATTCCCTGAAACCACCTAGAAAAAGGAAGCAAAAATTTAATAGGGCAGGGATTTCTGTTTTAATCCACAACTTAAAAAGTACCTAGCTATATAGTAGAAGCCCAATAAATAGTTTCGGGAGAGTGGTCATTTGTTCATTCAATAATTATTTATTGAGTGCCTGTTTTGTGACGGCCACTATTCTGGGTACTGGGAATAATGAATAAAGAGATGCACATTTCTGTTCTCATGAAGCTTATCTTCTAGTAGGAGGAACAGGCATTCAATAAATAAAACACATAGCAGATTAAGTGCTGAGGGGGAGAAAAGGAAGGTACAGAGAGGAGGGTGGTGATTTTAAATAGGATGATCTCTTTGCTGACAAAATGACATTTGAGCAAAGACTTTAAGGGGATGTGGGAGTGAGAAATGAGGTCTGCGCCAGGGGAGCCTTCCAGGCAGAAGCAACAGCATGTACAAAGGACCAAAAATGAAGCACCTCTGGTGTGTTCAAGGAAAGCAGGGCGAGTGGGACTGGAACGGAATGGGGGGGTTGGAGGGGGAAGGTAGGAGGAAGTGGCCAGAGAGATATTACTGGTCCTGATCTCAGAGGACTTCAGTACTCCCTGAGAAGGGCTTTGTATACCGCTCTGAGCCAGAAGGGATGTCAGTGGAAGGTTTTGAGTGGAAGAACATAAGCTCATAAGGAGGTCGGGTTAGGACTGTAAACTCTGGAGGCACCAAGGGCCGAAGCAGGGGGATCAGTTAGGAGGTTACTCTCAATCATCTAGGTAAGAAATGATGGTGGCTTGGACCCAGGAGATAGCAGTAAGAGGTGAGGAGTGATCAGATTCTGGGTTATGTGTCGATTTAACAGTGCTCATTAAAAAGGCCTTATTGCGCCAGCTTAATTTCCTGAAGGAAGGCAGAGTTCGGCTGGGACTTACTCGCAGGTCTAAATTCCAATTTTTCCACACACAAAATGGGGGAAAGTTTTACTTATCATGAAGATGAGAAGAGTGTCCAAAGTCAAAGTTCTTGGCAAGGTTCTCTTGCCCGCGTATAAAGCTCACACTCTGCTCTCCCCTCCCCTTCCTCATGCCAATTTGTTTCCAGCATACTTACCATGCACTATTTGGGAAATTTCCAAACTCCTCAACAAACAAAGGTGGGGGAGAAACTGGAGAGAAATGTTTCAGTGGCTACTTGTTTCTTTCTTTCTCTTTTTTTCCAGAGCTTTGTTTACGAGTGGCTGGAACAACACTGAAAAGAAGGTATACAACATTCCTGGCATTTCCCCTGACATGATGAAGCTAATTATTGAATATGCATACACCCGGACCGTCCCTATCACACCGGACAATGTGGAGAAACTGCTGGCTGCTGCAGACCAGTTTAACATCATGGGTATTGTCAGGGGTTGCTGTGAGTTCCTCAAGTCGGAGCTGTGTTTGGATAACTGTATTGGCATCTGCAAGTTCACAGACTACTACTACTGCCCCGAGCTGAGGCAGAAGGCCTACATGTTCATACTGCACAACTTTGAGGAGATGGTGAAAGTTTCGGCCGAGTTTCTAGAGCTCTCAGTCAGTGAACTGAAGGATATCATTGAGAAAGATGAGCTCAACGTCAAACAAGAAGATGCTGTGTTTGAGGCCATTTTAAAATGGATTTCTCATGACCCCCAAAATAGGAAGCAGCATATTTCAGTTTTGCTTCCCAAGGTCAAGTTTAGCTATTTTTTGTGGGATGCTTAATTGCTCGTTTGGTTCACTTATCCTGGAGGGGCTGTGCAAAGAGCCATATTCAGATGCTTGGGAGATTCTGGGGCTGTATTTACATACACTTACATAGAAGGCATCTCCTACTATTCTGTGGAACTGTGCCATTTTCTTTGCTCTTGGCATTGCTAGTTCCTTCTACCTGTTATATTCTTTGGCCAAAATTCTCCTTGGTAGTTGGGGGAAGGAGACAGCAAGGCCTTCAAAAGAATTCTAAATGGCCTTCCTTTCACCCTTTCTTATTGTGAGTTTCCCCAAAACCCAGGCAGAAGTGGGACTAGACACCAAACCAGGAGTATTGTACACAATTGTAGCCATCTGGTGCTAATTTGTGTTATTTTATACAGAGAAATGTAGATATTCAATGACTGTGCAATTGCCACAGCCTTTTCTGGTCTAATAGAACTGTCCAGTGGCCAAGGAAGGGGCTAGCTCTGTGACCATGTGAGGTGCCTTCTATCTAGCTCATTCTCGGCATCCAAATGTATACCACATCCAAAAAACAAGTATTTAAAACTGTGAGCTGTAAATTTCAAACACAAAGTAAACTCGGACCCTGCAGCAATTCAAAGGCAGACTGTAAACAGGGAGCTAAGGGTAGGGGTTTCCCAGGTACCTTCACCTCATCTGACTTTCTGTGTTTCCTTCTCAGGTTCGCCTGGCCCTAATGCATGCGGAGTATTTCATGAACAATGTTAAGATGAACGACTATGTCAAAGACAGTGAGGAATGCAAGCCGGTCATTATTAATGCCCTCAAGGCCATGTATGATCTAAACATGAATGGACCCTCCAATTCTGACTTCACCAACCCACTCACCAGGCCCCGCCTGCCCTATGCCATCCTATTTGCAATTGGTGGCTGGAGTGGTGGGAGCCCCACCAACGCCATTGAGGCATATGATGCTCGGGCAGACAGATGGGTGAATGTCACTTGTGAGGAAGAGAGTCCCCGTGCCTACCATGGGGCAGCCTATTTGAAAGGTTACGTTTATATCATTGGGGGGTTCGACAGTGTAGACTATTTCAATAGTGTTAAGCGTTTTGACCCAGTCAAGAAAACGTGGCATCAGGTGGCCCCGATGCACTCCCGTCGTTGCTATGTCAGCGTGACAGTCCTCAGCAATTTTATTTACGCCATGGGAGGATTTGATGGCTATGTGCGTCTTAACACTGCTGAGCGCTATGAGCCAGAGACCAACCAGTGGACACTCATTGCCCCCATGCACGAGCAGAGGAGCGACGCCAGTGCCACCACCCTCTATGGGAAGGTAAGAACTGGGAGGGGGCAGGGCAGGCCCGGAAGTACTTGTTTGGGGGTCAATGGAAAATAGATGTGGCAGCACTCTGCAGTACTGACTCCGTCCTCAAATGACTCAGTGCCCCTTTGTAACTAACCTTTTAGGTTTCACTCACTAAAAAGCAATACTTGCAGGGAGCCTGGGTGGCTCAGTTTGTTAAGCGTCCGACTTCGGCTCAAGTCACGATGGTCATGATCTTGCAGTTCATGGATTCCAGCCTCACACTGGGCTCTCTTGTCAGCATGGAGCCCGCTTCAGATCCTCTGTGCCCCCTCCCATCTCTCCCTTTCTCACGCTCTCAAAATAAACATTAAACAAATAAAAAAGCAACGCATGCACACATGGGAGAAAGATACTCAGATTGTGCAGACTGGCATCAGAAGGGTCCCTTCGCCACCACCATACGTACACGCTTTCTTTCTGCTCCCCAGAGGTAATGATTTTAATAACCTTGGGCCTCTCATCACACAGGTCTACATATGTGGTGGTTTTAACGGAAATGAGTGCCTGTTTACAGCGGAAGTGTATAACACTGAGAGCAATCAGTGGACAGTCATAGCACCCATGAGAAGCAGGAGGAGTGGAATAGGCGTAATTGCTTACGGAGAACATGTATATGCGGTGAGTTTATCTTGTACCACAAAGAATTGATAGCTCTAGATTTTTTGTTCGCAAATAGGTTTACCCTAGTATCAGTAAGCATTTGAAGAGCACTTTTTTCCACGGAAAATAGTGGAAAGTGGGAGGTATGAAATCGCTGGTTCATCCCCACCCCACCCCCAACGAAGGCCTCTTCCTGGTGAACAGAAGCGATGGCTAACAGTCAACTATGTTTCCCTTGCTGTCCATAGGTAGGTGGCTTTGATGGAGCAAATCGACTTAGGAGTGCGGAAGCCTACAGCCCAGTAGCTAACACGTGGCGCACAATACCCACTATGTTTAATCCTCGTAGCAATTTTGGCATCGAGGTGGTAGACGACCTCTTGTTTGTGGTGGGTGGCTTTAATGGCTTCACTACCACCTTTAACGTGGAATGCTATGATGAAAAGACAGACGAGTGGTATGACGCCCATGACATGAGCATCTACCGCAGCGCTCTGAGCTGCTGTGTGGTGCCAGGGCTGGCCAACGTCGGGGAATATGCAGCTAGACGGGACAACTTCACAGGATTAGCACTGCGAGATGAAGTAAAGTACTCCGCTTCGACAAGTACCCTACCTGTATGAGCCTCTTCATTTAGCTAATAAAGAGTCTAAGCAATAAGAATTACCTCCTTTTTTTTTTTTTTTTTAAATAAATGCAGTGTTTAAACTTGTAAGAGTACTGGAAAATGTTCAACTTAAGGGAGCCAAGGGTTGGATGGATGAGGGAGTAAGAGGGACGGAAGAAGGCATCTGTATCCAACAGTGCGTCATCAAAAAGGGAAACTCACACAGTGCCAACCAGCTCTAAAGAAATATGTTTATTTAAAACTTACGTTGAGACAACTGATAGCTTCAACACAGAACAAGATAGCTTTAGGAACATAAAACAAGCTATTTTACAATGTAATGTCTCAAAGCGTCCTAAATTCTACATCTCCTCTGCCTTAAAGGGAGATAGCCAAGATTATACTTCGAGTAGAGTAGGGGCTTGGATACTGATAGCCCAACAAACTGTGTATCAACTTGAACTACATATGTATTTTACAAAAAACTCAATGAGCCCTAGCACATGGACCATAATCTTCAAACATCTAGCAAGCGTAAATTCTCACAAGTGCATTATGCAGGAGGATTGAGTGAATAAGTGCTCTACCATGTGTGCTCTAGTGTCAGACATTTGGAGTGATGCTCAGAGAGCATCAACAAAGAGCAGTTATTTGGCTATCTAATGAAATTCCTCGAAGCAAGATGACTACTATATTAAGTTATTGTAATTGTACTACGTCACTCAACTATGAGCTGTTTTGTTTCCAATGACCAGAACACGTTATAATGTAGGCATTATAAGAACAGAAATGGACTGTTCTCAAGAAAGCAACAAACTGGAGTGACGGACTGTGCCAGAATGTTTGATAATTAAAGGAGAGACCGAAGTGTTTCTCAAATATTCTACAGTTAAATGGCAGCCGAGAAGTACCCTATTTTGCTAATGGAGGTGGAGAACTTGCTTCACAATTCTGTAGACTTTCAAAAGACAGGAAATGTGGCCAACATACCCGTTTAATATAAGCTTAATTTGAGGAAAGTACAAAAAAGTCCCTTTATTTATGTTTGATTAGGCCAAGGAACTAAAAAATACATTTAGTTTACTTGTCTACCTACAGTATAGTGTCTTATTAGAATTACGAAGCAGAGAATGAAGTATTTAAACGTATGACATGCTACACTAGTCAAGAAACAGAGAAAAAAGTGTGACCTAGAAACCGCCTTACCAGGAGCCTGAAGAGTTTAAAAAGCAAAAGCATACAAATCTTCGACACTCTTTCCAGCTTCAAACTTCTGTTCTATAGATTTAAAAAGTCAGTATTTTAAAAGTTTTTGGTCCCAGCAATACTATATAAAACTAAGGGATAAAAACAAAATGGATGTCAATGACTTTTGATTCTTTTTAGCAAAGTATTTTTGAGTTGGCACAGCAAAAGCAAAGTTGGATATACAAGATATACAAGACACCATGCAAACGGCTGCAAGTGAGATGTATTACTTAAACACGAAGCTCATGACTGACATTCTCAATATATACCAAGGGTTTGTTTTTTTAAAAACCACAGTGGGGTAGGTGTAGTTCAAGGACCTCCATTCTAAGGTTTAAGTCACACTAGAGGTTACATAAAGGTATTACTTTTTGGTATTAATCAACTCCTCTCTTATCCTTCCACAAAACAAGACAAAAGCAACAACAACAACAGTTTTGCTTGAATACATGTTAAGCTGTCTTTTTAAAGGCTTAAACGACCAAACACATTCTTTAAGATTTCATCAAAAAGAAAATTTCCTTCCCAAAGGGCCATTTTAGGCTGCTTTCATAATCAAAAACCTTTCCAAATACTCTGGAAGTTATTTCCAGTTTAGAACTTCAGAATGTCAGCCTTGAACAGATTTAAGCAAATCTGGTTTTCTTCCCTATTAACAAGTTAGTTAGGATATTTCAGAAACACAAGTTATTGATGTGAAGTCACACATGTGAATTCAAATATGAAAATTAGAAATTCAGGAATCAGGAAAACCTGCACACATCATCATGCAAGGAAGGACTTACCCCTGCTTCTCAGCCATGGCCTAGGCTGCCTGCTGAGTTAAAAAACAACAGTTTCAATCAGGTTTTCAAAACCAGATTATACCTAAATCTTATGAGTTATAATTTGTTGCATCATGTGAAAAAAGACCACCCTCCAAATAACTTGGCAGTGGCAGTGTCAGAAGACAACTCAGAGATAAGATCCAAAAACCTTCCATCACACCTTCTGGACAGAAACTGCCATCCTGGCGAGCTCCTGAGTTACTTCAGGGCTGCGAGGAGGAGGTGTGCTAGGCGGTACCGTCTACAAGAGGTGAAAACATCACTCAACAAGAGCTTCTCTGCCTCACCTGCACAGACCTCTCACAACTAAGAATTAGCACCTCTCACAATTCAAATGGCTTTTATTAAAATCACTACAAGCGGAAATTGATAAAATGGTAGAGGTGGTATAGGATAATATATCCTCATACAGAAATACGACTTGAAGTTTACTACCCCGACTCCAATCTAAACTAAACAGTTTTAAAGCAGATTTCCAACACATTTATTGAAAAACTCTGTCCTAGGCAAGGACACCAATTTAGAAATTCCAGGAAAGTTCTCAGTATAGAGTCCAAAGGCTAGATATTAATTAATAGTCTTGCAGCAAACTGAGAACCAAAATTTCTGGTTGTGCTTTTTTCCTTTTGATGTTTGATACAATAAGGAGGTTAAGTATAATGGTCTAGGGAAAAAAATAATCACTGTGCTTGGAATTCAACTTCTAAAACAGTATCCTGGAACGTCTAAGAAGATGACATTCTGAAAGAAACCAGAAATATATATAATGGAGCCCTTTTGCAAAACATTAGAGCCGGAGTCCTTTATGTTAACTGCGGGCTCATTCGTATCAAGTTTGGGAGTGTGTTAGAGAATTGGAAGAATGCATAAAAATAAATAAAAGACAACAAAAGCAATACATTTTTAAGAGCCTTAATTATGCACCTAAATTTGATATTCGAGGCTCAGGCAAAGTTTGAATAAAAGTCTAGGGCAACTGGATAAACTACTAGGATAGTCAGGGATGAGAAACAGTAAGGCTTCTCTTACATGACATTTCTCTCAATTGTCACTTTCTTCCCATTTTGAGAAAAGTTTCTTTCAGAAAGTAATGAGGAGGATTCTATACAATATACTTTAGAGCACAATTTAAAACTGAAGGCATCGAGTATTGATTGTCATAGGCATTATTTACACTCATTAACTTATCCTCAAATACGCCTGCAACTCCTGAAAAAGGTGTTTACATGTTTTAATGCCTTTGATTGCTCCGTCTACCCTAATAATACTATTTTTCTTCTTAGAGAAACAAATTTCATATATATAACTTCCTCTGTATTAAATCAATGAGCTAAAGATCAATACTCTTGCCAACTACCATCATCTCAGAGTGATGGCTCCAAGTCTAGAAGAGTTGCTGAAGAAATGGAAAATATTCAAAAAATAATGAGCCAATCACAAATTTCTCACCAGGCATCTCTTCTAAAAATAAACAAAATAGCATCTCTAGATAAACACATACAACAAAACATCAATGCAAATATTCAGAAATCATCTTGCCGAAATATTGTGCTTTTCCCTTCCAATCTCAGTCTCACTATTGCACATACCTCCTGCAGATGAGGGCTGAATGCCTAAGTTCTGCTCTTTTCGAAATCACCAATCGTTCAAGAAAAAAATTAAAAGGAATATCAAAGTAAATGTGCAAATAAAACTGCTGCTTAAAGCATGTTCGGAAACATTAAGTCCCTAAGACAGAGGGGTTTGAACCTGTTGGCAGAACAGCCAAGTAACGCTACGTGGTTCTTCCACTTGTCATTAGTAAGCTCTAACTTGGCTAGCACATCCACACAAACCAATGACAGACGAAGACTGCAAAGCAACAAAAATTACCACAGAGTAAATTGTGTTTCCCACTCTTCAGTTTTTAACTGTGTTTCCTTTATATGGGGCAATAATCAGGTTAGGTGGAAAATAAGTTATCGACATACTTTTTCAAGTAACAGTCTGGGTGGGGATCCTCAGCCTCACAAGGCAGGTACAACTGTTTTAAGCCACACCTCTTTGAGCACCTAGCATTCAATCTGAGAGCTTGGCACTCTTCGCATGTTTAGGGCGTGCCGATGTATTTCTTGCATCTGCCTGATGCGGTCCTTCTGCCACATTAAGTTTTGAGGCATAGGGTATCTCTGTGTGCCATGTAAGTACCGGTACGGGATCCTCACGTGGCAAGCAGTGGCTCTACAACGTGGCTGTGGCATGGGAGGAAGAAGCATCCACCGCTTTCTTTCAGCACAGTATCGGTAGGCTTCTTTGCGGTACTGTTTGTCGATATCATCGCTGTTTTTCCAGCCTCCAATGATGAAAACGTCATCTTTGTAATAGCAGATAGCTGCTCCTTCGATGCTCAGGACCTCGGGCGGTAAGCTCTCAAGGATCTCATCGGAAACTTGGCTGGCAATTTTCCTTACTGCCTCTTCATTTTCTAAAGAATAACTCTTGGGACAGCATGATGCCGTCTGGTAAAAGTTTGAATTGACCACAGACATTTGGAAAAAGCAGTAATTGTCAATAAGGGGCAAAGATTCCACATCTTGCCACTGCCGAGTCTCCGTATCATAGCAAGTAATTACTGCCTTTAAGCCATCTTCGGTGTCCCGGTCCACGGGAGTGCGGGCAGCGATGTACACAAACCGGTCTTCAATGGCTAGCGCTTTGACATCTCGAAGGATCTTTGGTGCCGATTCCAAGTTGTGCCATTTGTCAAGCTCAGGATTATAAACGGTCACGTCTTTGAAGCCAGGGCTAAAGTTACCATGTCCTCCGATGCTGTACAGCTTCCCTTTGACTTCTGTTAGCCCAAAAGAATGCTTCCTTGTCATCAGACTACAAACATGTTCCCACGTATTCAAATTTGGGTTGTATCTTTCCACAGTTTTAGCAAACCCTGGCTCCATTGATCCAGCAACATATACGTAGGACTCTGTTACTGCAACAGCATGTCCATCAAGATGATTATGAATATGGGGCAGGTTTACCCATCTGTCCTCATCGACAAAATATCCCACACATTCACTTAAATAATCCCCTCCTTCTGACACGCCTCCAATAACCATGATCACGTCCATGTTTTGCCCATAGCGAGGTAATAGTGAGACATGAGAGGCAGGATGCTGGAAGGTGCCAGACTGTATGTTTTCAGCTCTCAGAGCATGCCTCTCCACTGCATCGGCCACTAACTTGACGCAAACTTCATTATTGGCCACCAGCCTCTCTGGTTTCACATGCCGAGTAAGGTAAGTAGGTTTCATCTGGGACAATCTGAGCAATTTAAAAAGTTCTTCAAAGTATCTCTCTCTCTCTTCAGCATTTCTCTGAACCCACTTCAAAACTGTTTCAAAGAGAACCTCTTCGGAATCAACCGTAATTTCCAAGTCTGACAGCCAGTCTCGAATGAGATGGAAAGGTAAAGTATAAAATTCTTCATCCTGAATTACTTTGTGGAAATTTCTCCGTATCATATCTGCAGCTTTCAGAGCAAGCTGGCTCAGGGTATACATGTGAGCTAAGCTATGAATGGCCACACAATTAGAGAGATGCAGTTTTTTCTTGAGAAATTCTCCACAAAATTCTTTTAAACGAATTAACAGGAACCTAAAATCAAGAAAAGGAAAAAGAATTTTCAAATGTGCATATTTAATGTGACTGCATTTTGGGAACATCTGAATTATATAAATCGAAATGGTAAGTTTCATCTCACTTTATGCCCAACATCTGCAAAGGGGTGAAGCCCCCCCCCCCCAAATTAAAAAGGATAACGCTGGAAAGCAAACTTATTGTTTAAATAATTTTTTAAGTTCATTTATTTATTTTAAGAGAGAGAACAAACAGGGGAAGGGCAGAGAGACAAGGGGACAGAGGATCCGAAACAGGCTCTGTGCTAACAGCAGAGAGCCGAACGCAGGGCTCAAACTCATGAACCGTAAGATCATGACCTGAGCCGAAATCAGATGCCCACTGACTGAGCGCCATTATGCTGAAAAGTATATTTAAAAGCATACATAAAGCCATCTTTATATATATTTTAAGTTACGTATATTATATAATTTATATTTAATTATACATGACACATGTAACATACATACAATGGAGCTTTTCATTATGTAGGGTTTTCTGGAACATATCCTTTAATAAAGTACAACAGTCAGAGAAAGACAGATACCATAGGATTTCACACCTATGTGAAATTTAAGAAACAAAACAAACGTGCAAAGGAAGAAAAAAGAGAGAGACAAACCAAGAAACAGACTCTTAACTACACAGAGCAAACTGATTGGGGTGTGTGTGAAATGGATGATAGGGATTGGGGAGTATACATTTTTTGTGGTAAGCACTGGGTAATGCAGACTTGTTGAATCGCTGTTATGTTATACACTTGAAGCTAATATAACACTATATGTTAACTATACTGGAACTAAAATTAAGAACTTAATAAGGGTGCCTGGGTTAAGCGTCCGAGTCTTGGTTTCAGCTCAGGTCATAGTCTCGCGGTTTCTCTAGTTCGAGCCCTGCATCAGGCTCTGCGTGGGCAGCACGGAGCCTGCTTCGGGTTCTTTGTCCCCCTCTCTCTGCCCCTTCCCAACTTGCGCTGTCTCTGTCTCTCTCAAAAACAATTAAATAAACTTAAAAACAAAAATGTTAACAAAAAATAAAGCACAATAGCGCCATAGTTTATTTTTATAGGCAAAGGCAATTCCCAATCCAAACTTGTCTATGCTATTCCTGTCCGAATCCTTTGTCAGTCACCAGCCTTTTCTTTGAGGCAGGGTCTCAGTAGAGACTTTATTAAGCCTTGACTAGATGGTACGGGAACTGTGGCTCCTGGGAGGCTCTGTCTGTTCAAATATCAGAAGGAACAGCAGTGAAGGCCTTGTGTTGAAGGTTTTAATCTCCTCTTCACCAGAACTTTCTCCTTGAGCAGCAGATGATGGGGGGACGGGATGGCAAGGCAAACTCAAACAACAGTAACGAACATATGAAAGGGGTTTGGCATGTCACTGACTAGCAGTTGTCTGCCCACCTAAATTCATTTGAAGTTAAATACCACAAGTTTCAGCTAAATCCATAAATCTAGCAGAATTCAGTCCCAAGGATGGCAACTTTGAGACCATGGCTGTAACAAGAGTAAGTCCCCAGAACTGAGTCTATCAGTCCAGGCCCCTCAATTCAGTAACCATTTGTTATTACAGTTATCACGCTTAGTACCTATCTAACTAGGATATAAAGATGAGCAAGATAGGCTTCCTTTACCATCTTTAGGGAACATACCATCTTAGAAGACAAAGACAAGGCAGAGTGGTTAAGAGCTCTAGTGGCTCTCAAAGATGTCTAGGTGCCCTGGGTCACTAGATTCCCAGGCTGCTCCCACCCGCTCCCTGGAGCTCCTATCTCTGGCATGGCACTCCAAGTAATTCTGACACATATTCCCCTGGATAGGGTGTTTAGAAACATTGCTCTATGAAAATAATAGCTAATGTATACTCGGCATGTGCCATGTGCTTGGCACTTCCTATCATTTCCTTCTAAGTGCCTTGAAGATAGGTTATGATCAACATACAGAGTACATGGGCGGTAGGGAGAGGGCTCTTGCCTCAGAGCTGATGGGTGAGGTTAGATATGATGGTTGCAAGGCATTTAGTGCCCAACACAAGGCAGCTAGCTGCTCAAGCAGCAGACAGATGGACAAAAGTTCAACTGCCTGAGGTGTTCTCGCCTAACCCCCAACTCCCCTATAAAGCTGGAGCAAATCTGAAAAATAAGCCCACGTGACAGACACAAATATAGCTTGAGTGAGTCCAATGACCCTTCTCTACTCATTTTCATTCAACAAACCTCCCTCTCTCAAATCTACACCTGCCCCACCCTACCACACCCTCTCATGAATTACCCAAACTTGGGCTATGAGAAAAGAAGCAACCAGAAACTTCATCCTACCACCACCCAGTATGTCTGCAGCTGTACCCTATACTCTGCCTTCCCGGTCCAATTTTTCCATTATTAATACAGATTCTATCTCCTTCTTGATTTCAAGGACTTTGCTCTTGCAAGAATTCCCCCACTCCTGTAACATCAAGTCCTCCTCTTCCACTGACTCGTTTTTCTTCAGCACACAAACAAGCTCTAGTATCTCCTATCCTAGGGGGGGAGAAAAAGACCTCCTTGGACTCTCCTCCAAACATTTCCATGTGTATCATTATTGTGACCCTCTTTATAGGAATACTTAAATGGCTTCTGTGAATGCCATCAGGACCTCTATATTGCCAAATCCAGTGATCAGTTATGGTTGACAGTTGACAGGATGGGCTACTCCCTCCTCTATGCTTTTTTTTAAGGCTTCCTGTGAGGCACATCTCCTCTGCTGGTTCCTCTTTAACATTAAAAAAAATTTTTTTAATGTTTATTTTTGAGAGAGACAGAGACAGACAGAGCATGAAAGGAGGGGGTGGGGTGGGGTGGGAGGGAGAGAGAGGGAGACACAGAATCCAACGCAGGCTCCAGGCTCTGAGCTGTCAACACGGAGCCTGACAAGGGCTCGAACTCATGAACCATTAAATCATGACCTGAGCTGAAGTCCAATGCTTAACCGACTGAGCCACCCAAGCACCCCCTCTTTAACATTTTGGAACCCTAGGGCCCAATCCTGCCCGTTATCTGTCTACACTATCTCCCTAAGTAATTTTTCATCCAGTCCCATGGCTTTAATTACCATCTCATATGCCGTACTCCTCCCAATGTTCTTCTATCCAACTGACTACTCAGACACTTCCTGGACCAACACCAAACTCCTGATCTTCCCAAACTTGCTTTCCTACACTCTTCCACATCCTCATAAATAAATAAATAACTCCATCTTTCCAACTGCTTGCATCAGAAACTAGCAGTCTTTCCCCTTACACTGTTATCAAATCCACCAGCAAATTTGTCCCCTCTACCTTCAAAACACATCTAAAACTGAATCACTTATCTTTACTTCTCCTTCTTCAATCCAACCCTCTATCACCATTCCAACAACGTCCTAATCTTTTTGCTTCTGTCTTTGCAGCCCCTTACTGCGCCATCCTTTTCTCAAGACAGCAGAATTCTTCAAATCAGACTGCATTATTCCTCTGCCCCAAACCTTCCTGTTTCATTCAAAATAAGAGCTCAAGTCCTTCGCCAGGCCAACAACCCCTATGGAATCCGGATCCAACCCCCATCACCACACTGGGGCCTCTCCCACCCCTCTAAACCTGCATCCATTTGATCCAGCCACGCTGCCTCCTACTATTCTCTAACATCCAGATAAGCCCCACCTCAGGCCTTTCCACCTGTGTCCTCGACCTCACCTCCTTCAGTTCTTTGCAAAATGTCTTCATGAGGCATTCTCTATCTACCCAATTAAAAAACACAGCTCCTTTCCACCAGCACATTCTATACGCTGTATTTCTCATCAAAGCTATAACAATCGTCCAACACGCTATCTACGTTATTTATTGCCCATCTACCAGTGTGAGTGCAATGAAGAAAGGGACTTTTGTCTGTTTTGTTCACCACTGGAATTCCCAGCACCTTAGAACCTAGTGTCTGATCTGATGCATTAACAGGCACTCAATAGGTATTTGTTAAAATAATGTACCTGGTAACATAATATTGCCAAAAGAGAGTCCTCCACGTCTCTAAAGATGGCATTCACCTGCCTCCTAACCAGTCTCTGAAGCATCTGTTCCTGCTCCGTACAATCCGTTTTCCACTGCAGCAGCATCCTCTTTTAAAATAATTAAATCAGAAAGTTTCTTTACTCAGCTCCTCACCTCACAGTAAAAAACCAAATGCCTTATTCTAACACATTTCACAAAACCTTCACCCACTAGACCCAGCTCCACTGGGTATTTCCTTCAGTTCTTTAAGCGGAACTGGATCCTGACTGAGGGCCTTTGCGCTCTCTGCCTGGAATGTTCGTGCCCCATCTTTGCAGGTCCAGTTCCTTCTGGCCGTTTAGAGATGGATCTAAACGCCCCCTCCTCAGAAAGGTCTTTCCTCTACCCAAGCACTAGCCTTTCATCCTTTTTAAATGTCAACACAGCGCTGATCGCAGGCCGACTTTCTTTTTCATTGCCTTTGTCCCTCCACCGGGATCTGAGCTCCCTAAGCGCAGGGCGCCCCCGTCAGGCCGGCTGCATCCCCAGTGCCCCGCGCAGTGGCTGCGACACCCGCTCCCACCCGGCACACAACAGGCGCTCAACAAGCATCAAACAAACGCATTTCCTACGAGCTCCCCCGAGTCCCACCCGCAGGCCCTGCCCCGCCCCCTCCCCGGGATGCGGCCCTCAGTGAGCGAGCATCTCCACCGCGCCGCTCGCGGCCCTCCGCATCCCGCCTACCTGTCGGCCAACTCCAGCACCTCGTGCACGCTGCCCGTGCTGACTCGGATGCGCCCGGTGTACATGTATTCGATAACGGCCTCCACGGTGTCTGGCTCGGGCCCAGGCTCGGAGCTCCACTTGCGCATCTCCACCCTGCCCGAGCGGGACTCCGAGAACTGGCCCGAGAGCAGGGGCGTGAAGTACTCGGTGGCGGCAGCCAGCACCGAGCGGTGGGCCCGGAACTCTCGGCCTCCCGCGCCGCCGAAGCACAGAGTAATGTCGCAGAAGAGGCCCTGGCGCCGTTGCTCGTTCTGCCGCCACGACAGCTCCGAGCAGTGAGAGCTGCACTCGAAATCCTCGGCCTCCGGGCCCGGATCGCCCCCGCTCGCCTCCATTGCAGATATGCCAGGCCCAGACCCGAAGTCAACAGTGCCGCTGCCTCGGACCTC
>NW_027532426.1:855336-869607 GCF_008692635.1 Crocuta crocuta | reverse complement strand
GCCGCGTCCGACCTCCGCAGTCTCGGAACGGTTCAGCCGTTCTGGTGCGACACAGAGGAATTCTGGGAATAAATAGTGGGCGCAGGGCGGAGCTGGGCGCCGCTGGTGTGCGCACGCGCGGCCGCTCCCGCCCTGAGCCGCGCCACGGTGGAGGGTGGTTAACACTGCGCCCCCCTGACCACTGTCCCACGTCTCGGGTCTCCTTCCCGTCAGAGTGGCACGCTCATCGTGGTCATTTTGTAGGACAAAAGCCACCCTGGATCATCACCCGTTGTTAGTGTCTCGGGTGGCGACAGTGGATTTTTAAAGATTTCAGATGGCTTTGGAGTAAACAGTAAAAAAGACTTAAGACCGAGCCCCAGCTAAGTGGACGAGGGCGAGCAAGTTACTTGGGGTCTCTGAACCAATTTACCTGCTATAAATGGGATGGTATCTGTTAGGAGAGCGCTTAGAAATGCTTGTGTTTCACCAATGTTTGGTCCATAGTTACTGTTCCAAACACTTGTTTAAAAGACAAATAAGTCACTCTGTGGCTTTAAGCAAGGGAGTGGCTCAATTAGATGCATGTTTTAAAATATCACTGGGGGCTGGAGAAATAATGAAAAAGTGGCAGTAGGGGCATTAGCATACAGATAGATCAGAGGAGTAATGAAAGGATGAATGCATAAGATGTGACAACCAGAAGTGGAAGAAAGGAAGACTCCTGAGTGTTTGGCTTAAGCATTTGGGTAGAGCTTTGGTTCCTATTCACTGAGAATGGGACAGGTACAGATTCAGGGGAGAAGATAGGGTGTTTTTTTTTCCCCCAACATTTTTAAGAAGTTTATTTTTTTCAGTAGTCTCTATGCCCACTGAGCCAACCAGGGGTCCCGGGGCCCCCTTGTGGGAAGGGAGGGTTGAAGTTAGTGTTTTGATTAGGGGTGTGTGTGTGTGTGTGTGTGTGAAGAGATGGATGAACATTTTAAAATGACATGTAGTGAAAACTATTAGAGAGCATGGTTCGGAGGAAAGGACATGGAGGACATGAGACCGTAGTGTCTTCATTGTTACTATATAGTTTATTGAAACCAAACAGATAATACAGAGAAGAGACTGAGGTGGCAGCTGCCAGAATCATGCTGGCTTACAGATGCGAACTGGCTGGAGAGACGAGTCCTTGAACCCACACTTCAGTAACAGACTGATAAATCAGTTGCATAAATACAGAGAACATGGAACAGGAGACATTTCACAGCTTTTTGCTTTGTGTTTCCATTTTAAACATATGTATGTTACAACTTTACATTTTAAATTACTACTCCATGTATTTTGTGACAATGGCTAGGGATGCAATGGTTCCATCCCCCTGACATAAACAGAGTTTGGTCTGCAACATAGAACATTCCAGTGAGATACCAAACAAACCCTTAACACAAAATGTACAAAAAGATCTTTAAAAATCAGATTAACACAATGCTCTTCAGGTTCTATGAGGAGGAAAGCAACATGGAAAACTAACATTGGGGATGCTTTAATTGATAGTAACTTGAGGTCTTAAAAGTTTCATTCCCTTCCTCCAAGGGAAAAAAGAATTAAAGGAAAAAAGAAAGCAACGTCATAACACCCTACAATTAGGAACACTATCCTTACAGTGCTTAGATGCTTCCATATAATAAATACAGCAGGTAGCAGAGCAAACGTCACAAGTACTGGCTTGGTTTTTATTTCTATGCTTATAAAAAAAAGTACTGAGCTTCCTTGTGTGGAATGAACAGTGTTAGCCTGTGGGTGTCTTCAGTGCCTGTATATCAGCATCTGTTTACATTCCAGGCCCGTTCTCTAGCAAGTTCCAGTGCTAGCTGTGCGCACGCTACTTCCCAGGGGAGGAGTTCGGGTCTTCACTTTACTGCGATACGGTTCCTGGCTCAGTTACATGCTCATGTGTTCCGGAAGAACATATGAAATATCATCCCAAGGGTGACGGTACAGCCCCTGCTTCAGCCTCTTCTGATCGAGATAGTGTCCTGAAATGTGGCAAAGGCATCTTTTTGTTAAGATCTGGGGAGTCTGCTAAAAGTCTGGCAAGTAGAAGAGGAGGAGGATGGAAACTCTCATACAAAAAATAAAAAATGAGGAAGTAAACCCAGACCCACTGCACCGGGAGACACCGGCCTGGCTAAAAGGCAACTGATGGATTTCATTGTTTTCATGGACTAGCAATCAGTCATTTCCAAGAACAAAGGAACCGTGGAACAAAGATAAAGGGGGGAGTTAAAGTAGGAAAGGAAGGATTAGGAACAACAATGAAGGTCATGTGAGATCTTTCTCGTAGAATAAGGTCCTACAGCTGAACCATTGGGGGTGGGAGGGGCGGGGGGAGAGGGGAACCAAACCAAACCAGATTCTTAATAACAGCAACTACCACCAACTCACCAATGAAGCCCATACTTCTTCCCAGCACAAAGATGCCATTGAGGGCTCCGATGTCAATATATTCATCAGCCTCCTCCCTGCAACACACAGTCAACCTGTGGTTTTAACACGGCCCATGGGACCGCCCCCCCTCTTCCCCACAGACACTACAACTTCTGCCCAGGAACAAAAAGCTAGATCTCTTTAGTATCAAAGTAGAAAAAGGGTGCCCTGGGTGGTGGGAGTAGAGACAATTTTTGTTTTCTTCTTTATACCTGTCCATGTTTTCTAAATCCTGTGTAATGAGCACGTATTGCTTTTAGAACTGGAAGGGAACAGCAAGCATCAATAAATGTAAAAAAGAAGAAAACTGAGGGGGGGGCACACCCGGGTGGCTCAGTCAATTAAGTGTCCCACTTCAGCTCATGTCGTGATCTCACAGTTCTTGAGTTCAAGCCCCACATCAGGCTCTGCTTGTGGTTGTCTCTCTCTCTTTATCTCTGCCCCTGTCCCACGCCCATTCATTCTTTCTTTCAAAATAAATAAACTTAAAAAAAAAAAAAAAGATGAAGAAAATGGCCACAGAGCTCACCGAGTAAAGGAGCCACAGTTTCTAAGCATGTCTACAAATGCAACTCCAATGAAACCATCTACGTTCAGGATAAGATTTGGTTTCTGGAAAGGCAAAACATTCAAAACACTTATCACTATTTCTCATTTTTTCTTTGTAATTTTCCACAATTACTACTGCTAACAGAACTACAAATTCTGACCACAATTTAAAAACCTCCCACCAAAACATCCCAGCTTGTTAGGAAAGAAAAAGTCAGCCCAGCTCCCAATGTTTAGCAAAGGACCCAACCCCTAGTAGGCACTTAGTATGTGTATCTGTTGAACTTAGTAGTACAACAGAAATAAAAGTTCCCAGACCACCAGGTTTGATTTTGGCTGCACAATCAAAAGGTAGGCTGCCTCTTCTGTTCCCCAAGAAATTCACCCACAGCTACGATTTGGGAATTAGGGATATTTTCTCTTTTACCTTCGAGGTGGTAATCTTCTCGACTTCCAGCGCATAGTCAAGCAGGGGGGTGGCGGGGAAGTGCTGTTTGACATAATCTTTGAGGATCTGCACTCGCATGTCTGGGTTGTTTATCTAGAAAGTGACACAAAGTTACAGAGGAACCCACCCTGACAGCCATTAAGAGACCTGTTGGGGGTGCCTGGGTGGCTCAGTCAGTTAAGTGTCTCACTCTTGGTTTTGGCGCAGGTCATGATCTCACAGAGGATCGTGAGTTCAAGCCCTGTATTGGGCTCGGCACTGACAGTGTGGAACCTGCTTTGGATTCTCTTTTAAAACTTAAAAAAAAAAAAAAAAAAAAAAAAAAAAAAAAAGACATGTTGGTGCTCCTGCCACAGATGGACTCAAATGTTTATATTTTATCCAGGAGGTGTGTTTCAGGGACCTGCTCCCTGTATCTTGATTCCGTGAGGCACAGATTGTGACCCTGCTGTGGGGCTTACGGTTTCTAAAGTCCTCTTGAATCTCACTTGAGCCTCACAACCACCTTTCTAGGTTCTCTCTTTTATGTTACAAACAAGGAACTGAGACCTGGAGATGTTAACTGAATTCTACAACAGACCTCAGTTTAAGCAGGAGGCGGCCAGGGCTCACCTACTCTCCAACCAAAAGTCTTAGGTTCTAGCCACGAACCATGCCGCCCACGAGTTCAGCGGCCTCGGCCTCCTCCATCTGTAACAAAGTTCTACAGAGTTCTTAGTTTTTAGACTTGTTGGTGTGGGGCAGTGAAGCATCCCTGAAATCTCCAGAAAAGCTCCGGACCTTTTCTGCTAAGAGACCCACACTAAACCATCATCAGTCAGTGGGGCAGGGAAGTGGTTCGGGTGTCAGCCGACTCCCAGTACTAAAGTGACCTCAGTCCCCCGCCCAGCTCCCACGCAGATAGCACCGCTCCAGTCCACGGTGCAGGGCCTCTTTCAGACAGTTTTGTCTGACCTGTACTGCCCCACTCAGGCTTTTGAGTTCCTTCCTTTCTGGAGCCCATACTGACCCGGCGTGTCTCTTTGCTAAGGGAGGAAATGACTGTGGCTGCAAAGCCTGGATGGAACATCCCTCAGAACTGACCGTGATCCCTGGTTCGCATGGAAAGCTGTTTGCGGGCGTTCTGTATTATAATGGAGAAAGAGCTGCCTGATCTTTGACATCTGTCAACACGGCCAAAGCTCTGCACACTGAGTCAAGAGCCTGGGTGTTCCCAACTAAAACAACGCCTCCACCTGCAGCTTAGTCCTTAAGGGGAACCACAACTTACCGATTTCACTCGGTGACCAATGCCCATAATCAGCTTTCCTTCCTTCTTCATCTTGTTCACAAACTCCATAGGGATGATGCCGCTGTCAAAGGCCTTGCTGAACATCTTGGCAGCTGCATCCAGGGCACCCCCAAAGCGGTCCCCCTGTAGGACAAGCAAGCCCATGTGCCCTGAGCTGGAAGAGACTCCCTCGGCTTCACAGACCAACCCGGCATGCCCTGAGCCGCCCCAGCACCGGGTTTTACACGCTGAGGCTCCTTCTTGAACCCTTTGACAGCCAAGTGCGTGTCACTATAACCACGTGTCCCCTGCGGATCTCACCTCCCAGGAGACCAGTACTCACAATAGTGAGCAGCCCTGAGGTGAGGCTGGAAACCAGGTCCTTCCCAGCCCGAGCACAGATGATGGTGTTGTGAGCCCCCGACACGGCTGGCCCGTGATCTGCCGTCACCATCAGGCACATCTCGATGAACTGACAGGAGTACTTGGGCAACCTAGAGGGGAGGAAAGGGGCACCAAGAGGAGGGTCGGAACAGAGGTGACCCGCAGAGCCAAGCTCCTGCTTGCTCCCATCTCCTGAAACAAGCCACTCACATTCAAGGAGGGCAGCAACTTCCCAACCCATGTCAACTACTGTATCAAGCAACTCTCGAAGCAAAACTTCCGATTCTTGAGCAGCTCCTAAGTTGCTGATACCAAACACTGCTTTTATTTAATTTTAATTTTTTTAAATGTCTGTTTATTTTTGAGAGACTGAGAGAGACAGAGCATGAGCAGGGGAGGGGCAGAGAGAGAGGGAGACAGAATCCAAAGCAGGCTCCAGACTCTGAGCTGTCAGCACAGAGCCCGATGCAAAGCTTGAACCCATGAACTGTGAGATCATGACCTAAGCCGAAGTTGGACGCTTAATCAATTGAGCCACCCAGGTGCCCCCAAATACTGCTTTTAATACAGAGCTCGCCACCAGGGTTTGACAATCTCTTTTTTAGACAATGGCTTTGAGCATGAGTCACTGTAATAGAATTTAACCTGTACTTATGGCTTCCTTCTATGTGCCAGATGGAGAAGTGAGATTCCTGTCCTATTCCCAGTGTACGAAGCCCCAGGTCTCCTGCAGTGTTCAACCTCTCAACTGAGATTAGGAACGAAGTCTGGGAGTGCCTGGGTGGCTCAGTCGGTTAAGTGTTCGACTTCGGCTCAGGTCATGATCTCACTATTTGTGGGTTCAAGCCCCACGTCGGACTCTGCTATAAGCTCAGAGCCTGGAGCTTGCTTTGATTTCTGTGCCTCCCTCTGTCTCTGCCCTTCTTCCACTCGTGCTTATGCTCTCTCTCTCTCTCTCTCACAAAAATGAATAAACACTTAAAAAAATAAAAAAAAAAAAAAAAAGAATGAAGTCTGGAGATACAGGGACGCAAGAACAGATGGGGAAATCTATAGAGGTATTACAACACCGTGAACTTCTGCCAGGAAAGGCCCCAAACAGGGCCAAGATCCATCTCTACAGCTGAAGGCACAACATAAACCAAGACACTGACCTGGGCTTCTGCCCAGTGCCGCCCCGAGCCAGGGCTCTGTGAATTAGGTCTCGCTGGCCCCCTTGCCCAGCTGTCAGTCCCGGGCGAGGGCTATGTTCGGGAGTTGCAGAGAAACCAATTTTTCTAACCCTCGGGCTGATAAGAGAGAGAACCTAATACAAGGTATTTCATGCCTGTTTAGCAATTCTACCAGGCCTGTACTCTGAGCTACCAGACCCATCCAGATCTTTCTCTCAAGAGTCTTACATTTACTCTCATTTCTTTAAGAGTCCCAAGGACAGGGGCTCATCCAAGATCCCTGATGAGGTCATCACTTTCTACTTAGTTGAGACTGGCCTTTCTGTCCTTCGAAGACCTAGGAACAGCCAGTATCTCTTCCGACCTTGCAACTGATCTGTGGCCACAAAGATTAGTCCTGGACGTATTTCCCCAAGGCTACCCACCCCCCCATCAGGGGAAAATCCTTAACGCCGAGTCACAGATGGCAGGGTCCAGCCATCTTCTGACCTCCACACCTCACCTTCTCTGGAACCAGAGGAGGCCGAGGACCCCGCCAATGCCCATCTCTTCCTTGAAGACCTCGGTGATGGGCATGCCCGCGTAGATGAGCTCCTGTCCTCGCTCATCACAGATGCTGGTCATGAATGAGGCAGGTTTGCGGATCAAGCCCAGCTCCTGAGCAAAGATGGGGGCAGGAGAAGCGGTAGGGTATGACCACAGAGGTTTTTCCACGACCACCTCACTGTCTGCACTGCCAGAACCAAAACCAAACTCCTCCCAAGAAAGAAGCACAAAAAACCCTTTCGTTGGATCACTTCAGTTGCAGAAAATAGGAGCGCCCTGTGCAATTTCCACCCACAGGTTTGTTTTCACCTCACAAAGATGTCCCATCAGAAACGAACCCAAGCTCACCTGGCTTAGGAACGCAAGAATGAATCTAAAGGGAGATTTTTCTAGCATTCCACATTCAGCTGCCAAGCCCCCACCAAAATGTAATAAGCAGGCAGCTGTGTAAACAAGGGATCCCCTCGAGATGTCCCACACCCAGGTGAAGGGACTGAGCTGAACTTCCGGGTTGGGAAGTACAGCTGGGGCATCATTGCCAACTCTGCATAACTCCGTTTCTCCAGTGATCCCCGATCAATTTCCGTTGTAAAATGCCTTTCTGCTTCAGTGTTTGTCAGTTTAATGGGCATCTGTCTGGCCTTTCTTTCTCCACTTTTATCTATATACATAGATACACAGAGAATACATAGTGTTTTGTGTACAAAGGTTTTTCATAATGATATATTGCCCCATAATGGTCTGTAATTTGCCATTTACTCAATGAATTTGAGCTCCGTAAATGTCGACACATACATAGATCTGGTTCATTCCTTTTAACTGCTGTATGATAACGAATCTTATGGCAAAACCACAACTTAGTGGTTCTTCCACTGATAATCATCAAGTGGAAAAATCTTGAACACATTTCTGTGAATGTGTGAGCACGTCCCCGAAATAGCTTTCTAGATATGGAATTGAGCCATCAGATGTGAGAACTTTTTTTTTGTAGTAGCCTCTACGCCCAACCTGGGGCTCGAACTCACTATCAGATCAACAGTTGAACTATCAGATCAACAGTAGCACGCTCCACAACAGAGATAGCCAGACACCCCTGGGTGTGATCGCTCTGAAATCTGAGATTACCCAATGGCCTTTCAGAAAGGGTGGTGCCAGGTCCCACCCCCACCCCCAAGGAACAAACTCACAAGCTTCCTCACCCCCTTACAGACACTACATATTATCAAAGAATTGTTTTCTTCCTTAACTCCAAAATGGGAAAATTGGGATCACAGCTTTTAATTTGGCTCCTTTTTATAATGAGTGCTATTGTGCATTTTTTCACGTTGAAAGGCCATTTCCTACCCATTTTTGTAGTGGTCTTTTAAAAATTGATTTCAGGGGCAGCTGGGTGGCTCAGCTGGTTGAGCGCCCAACATCGGCTCAGGTCACAATCTCACAGTTTGTGAGTTCAAGCCCCACATCGAGCTTGCTGCCATCGGCACAGAACCCGCTTTGGATCTTCTGTTCCCCTCTCTGTCCCTCCCTATTCCTACTAATGCTCTCTTTCTCTCTCAAAAATAAATAAGACATTAAAAATAAATAAATAAATAAATAAGTAAGTAAATAAATAAAAATTGACTTCAGTGAGTTCCTGTGTACTTCAAACATTTAGACAAGCAGGTAGAGTGGACATTCTACTTGACCCCGAAGCCCCTCGCAAGTGCAAACAACTCTAGAGGGCGGTATCTGTCCTCAGCCTCCGTTTCCAGGTTGGGCCACATGCCTGTGGGACATACATGCTGCCATTCGCCCTCTTGGGCCCTGCATCTGTGTTACCTGCTGGTCGGGAGTGGCAGCTCATAAGCTCCAGCACATAAGGAGGGGCTGGACTCAAAGAATAATCATTGCGGAGTTTTTTTCCCCAATCTACGTTCTTGGAGTAGAGCTGCCCTCGGGGGGCATGGTTTGGAGGCCAGAGCAGTGATTACAGGGTTGCTCCAGCTAGCAGGGCGGGGCCTGGTTTCCAGGTACTGCAGCCAATTAGACCCCCCCTCCCCCAGCCCAGAGCTCCCCCCAGTCCACCTCGCCCATGTTCTCCGCGTCACCTACCCTGGCCCAGGAGTAGTCCATTGGCACTGTTGGGGGTGGCACCTCCTGAGCAGGTACAATGACTCCTTTGGCCACAAGATCTTCGTACACAGACCTGAGAGGTGCGGGGGAGGGGAGGAGAGGAGAGAAGACATCCGTCTGCATTTTATGCTTCGGGACTTTTCTAAGCCATCCCAGGAACGCTCCTCCATCTACCCCCAAAACTCTAGGTTTCCTAGCTCTGCAGCCCCTCCCGGCAATGCCCTACACCAGGTGGATTGCTACAGACTAAATGACAAAAGGTTCTGGCCAAGATGTCCCCCACCTCCTCCAAACCCATGGGGCTTTATGGAAAGATGAATCTGGAGGCCAAGGAAGGACAGAGGGGAGGAATGGGAAGACACAATGGATTAGCCAATGACTGTTTCTCAACCGATTAAGGGTGACACCTTCTAAATGTTTCTATGCTCATCTCTTTTTTAAGGGACAGCCAAGCAGGTGGCTCAGAAAGCGAACCTGTTTTAATAGCAATCTGAATGGCCTGTGACTATTGTGTTTACACACAAAACAAAACAAAACCCGAAAGGCAGGTAAAGGTTTCAGACCATCTGTACAGTTACACTCCACACCTAACACCTCTAACCTAACACTCCAGCACGCTGACATGCTCTGTGGCACCTCTGTGGCACGGGGCTGCTAGCCTCAGGGTGGGGGTGGGGAATCCGGAAAGGGAACGGGAGGCTGGCATCTTCCCCGCAGTCCACTCACTGGATGATTTCTCCAAGTTCATCGAAGCTTGGGGGCACAAACACCCCTGCCTCCTTCAAAGCCTGGTTCTTGGCTACTGCGGTCTCAGAAGCCTGGTGGGCACAAGCTCCGGCATGGCCAAACTGGACCTGGAAGACGACAGGGAGCTGCGTTACCTGGCTTGTGAATCCCTCTGGAGGGAGGACACAAAGGCTCTGTACATCAGTACCGATTACAGGCCGGATCCTGCTGAACACCCTACAGCAAATCACTTCATTCAAGTCTCACACAGGCTCACTCAATAGGGACGTCAAATGACTCTCAATTTGTAGAAGAGGAAACTGAGGCACCGAGAAGTTCAGGAGCTTCCTGGAAGGGTCACACAGCTGGTGTGTATCGGAGCTGGAACACAAAGCCTGGCGGCCCAAGTCCCCCTGCACCTTCACTCAGCTCCCCCTCCCCCGACGGCAGGGGTTGAGGGGAGGAGGATGGAGAACGGCGGGTAGTTGTGAACCACCGGCTGGTAGTTGTGAACCACCGCGAGCAGTGAAGGCACACGCAGGCAACCTGAAGCTGAGCTGATTCTCACAGACAGGCTGACTGTCCTCTGCGTACTTTGTATAAAATAGGTCCAATAAGGAAAAAAAAATCTCATGTAAAAATACAAATTCCTAGCTTCTTCTTAAAAAGTCACATGGTGGAGGAGCACCTGAGTGGCTCAGTCCATTAAGGATCTGACTCTTGGTTTCAGCTCAGGTCATGAACTCAGTTGCAGAGCCTGCTTGGGATTCTCTCTCTTCCCCTCCCCAGCTTGTATTTGCACTCTCTCTGTCTCTTAAAACAAATAAGTACATTTAAAAACATTTAATTCAAAGACAAAATAAAACACCTTGAGGGCCTGTCCTATCCCTGGGGTGATGAGGGGTGCCCAGCCAGAAACACAAGAGTGAAGTCCTTGCCCTCTTGGGGGGTGTCCTCAGCATAGTAGGGGTACGGAGGTGGAGGGCTAGTAATGGAGAGCTGGTTAAGAGAAACAATGCAGGGGGAGGGAAGAATTATTTTTGGCTGCTGAGGTGGAGAGAACAGTCAAGAAGAATCAGGAAGAGCTTCATGGAACAGGTGAATTAAAGAATGGGAATGGGCATCTGTTAAGACCTGTATGTGCCAGACCTTTTCAATTACTTTCTTACGAGAGTCACACAACAATCCAGAATCAACCCCATTTTATAGCTCAAGAAACTAAGGCACGGAGAGGCCAAATGACCTGCCCTAGTCACACAGATCCACTGAGAGCTGATTCTAACCTGCGAAAGTAGAGGTCATGTCTGAAGGATGGGCGTGATTCCATGACCTCCGCATTTCCTCTTATTTACTTGGAAAAAAAAAAAATACTCGCACCATTAATGAACAAAATCACATTATAACCATTTACTGCATCCTGCTCTTTCATTAGTTTGTGTAACGTAGTCTTTCTACATTAACATATCAAGATCGACCTCATTCTCCTCCTGCCTGCCCGGTTTTCTATCATATGGCTTCGCGATGATGACATATCCCCTCCTGCCCAGCACCAGCCTGCCATTACAACATGGCGAGTATCCTTGCACGCACACGGCAATATTTTTGCACACGGAGCCCTATGATAAATCTGCAGGAACGGAACTGCTGGTTCGAAGGAGGGGTGCGTTTTGCAACTGCACCAATATTGCCACTGTGACGCGGGTACGGAATCTCAGGGGAAGGCAGGCATTCCAGGGAGAAAGAACAGGGTCGCAGGCTTACTGGCGGGGAGGGGGGAGGGCTCCAGCGTAGGGACTATCACTGTTTCAGGAAGCCTTCTGGCCAGCCGTTACCTTCATCTGCACCCAGCACATAGGGCTTCACACTCAGAGCCTACCCCGCTATTGATCGCTGATCAGTGACGAGCGTTGGTCTCCTCAGTTTTGTCATCACCAGATGGGCCACGTTCAAGACAGAGGGGCCTGGGAGCTGGAGTACTGGGGCTGCGGCCTGGCTGCCACACTCAACAGGTGCCAGGTGGCCAGGAAGCGCTTATACTGGGCGCCAGTGAGCTGCACTTACTATATGCCTCTGGGCACTTTCCTGTGCAGCCTCATGTTAACGCATCCAGAACCATCCAGAACAAACCCGGCTTGCCCTCCAGCCTCTCCTGGCTCCCCACCCCAGCAATGCATCTGGGGTGCGTGCTCTCCCTCCTCCACGTCCCTCTCGCTCAGCAAACTCCTTCTCAGTATAAGCGTGATCTTCCCTGTGAAGCCATCTCCACTCCTCCAGACAGAAGTGTGCCCTGCACCAAGCAGGGACCCAGAACTGGCCGCCTCCCTGAACTGGATTTAACCTCCTAGAGAGCAAGACCCTGACCAGACCTTGTGGTAACCAGGCAAGTAGTACAGGTTCATCGGAGGAACCAGCTGCTTTATGAGAACTACACGGTTCACCTCGAATGCCCCCTTTGGCCTTCCTGTCCAGGAGTGACCTGTCCCAGCCATACCTCAGACGAGAACATGGTGGCACAGGTCCCAATGCACCAGCAGACCACAGGCTTGGTGATGCGGCCCTCCTTGATGCCCCGGCAGATCTTATATTCCTCAGTGCCCCCGATCTGCCAAGGAACAAGAAAGAGCCCTTAGTTAGTGAAACCCATCCAGACTTGCCGTGGGCAGCACCGCAGCGGGAAAATCTGTCCCAAATCAGGCAGGGCTCAGAGGCACCAAGAGTCCTGACCGTCAGCTTGGCTAGAAAACGAAGACACTGGCTTTGGTCAAATAGCAGCCTGGAAAATTGAGATGGCGTGCAAGGAAGAGTTGTAAAAGGGCACTGGGAACCCTCTGGATTCCCTGGGACTCCCCTGGGAGTCCCTGATCCCTGATCTAACCAGGATCTAATCTGATCAGATCTGACCTGCTCAGAGGTACAGGCAAGGACAGGGCTTCTAGGACTTTCCCAAACTAAAAACGTGCACTTCCGGGACACCTGTGTGGCTCAGTCGGTTAAGCATTCGACTCAGGTGGTTCAGGTCTCGCAGGTCACAAGTTTAAGCCCCATGTCAGGCTCTGTGCTGACAGCTCAGAGCCTGGAGGCTGCTTCAGATTCTGTGTCTCCCTCTCTCTCTGCGCCTCCTCCCAGGGTGCTCCATCTCTCTCTCTCTCCCTCTCTCTCAAAAACAAACAAACATAAGAAAACAAACAAAATAAAAGTACACTTCTTACTCTAGCTATGCACTTCCCAAGAGACCAAGGCCAGCCAAAAGCTTTATTGGCACTAAAATGTCTTGTGACACCAAGAGGCAAGGACTTTTTCAGGAGAAAACATAGCAGTGTTAACAGTGACAACTTCTAAGCCCCAGAGGGTAGGTAGGGAACACGATTACCAGGGACGGTCACTTTAACTTATATATAAGCAGGGGTGCCTGGGTGACTCTTGGTTTCGGCTCAGGTTGTGATCTCACAGTCGTGAGTTTGGGCCCCGGGTCGGGCTGTCCTCACAGCATGGAGCCTGCTTCAGATCCTCTGTCTCTTTCCTTCTCTGTCCCTCCCCTGCATGCTCATGTGCTCTCTCTCTCAAAAATAAATTAAAAACAAAATTAAAAACAAACAAACAAACAAAAGAGGGGGAACTGGGTGGTTCAGGCCATGATCCCAGGGTCATGGGGTCAAGCTCCATGCTGGGCTCCATGCTGTGTGTGGAGCCTGCTTAGGGTTCTCTTTCCCTCTGCCCCTCCCCCAACATGATCTCTCTCTCTCTCTCTCTCTCTCTCTCAAAAAACCCAAAACTCACCTCTCCAAGCACCACAATCATTTTGACGCCTGGTGTGTCCTGGTAACGGAGCACATGATCCATGAACGTTGAGCCTGGGTACCTGGTGAGGGCAGAGAGGACACATGGGGTCAGGGGGCTTGGGGAGGCGTGTGTACACGTGTGGGATGCATGCTAGCCCCAGGAATGCTCTGGGGTTCTTCGTGAGCATGGTGTCCAGGGAAGGCCAAGAGATGCCTCAAGAACAATGGGGGCGGGCTGGTAAGTAAACAAGGCACAAGGGAAGAGAAGGAGGGGAACGGAGGTTTGCTTGGCACTAAGAGACGCCTGGAGCACATTTGGGGGGGGTTTAAAATATGGCTGCGGAGCCCCTGGGGGGCTCAGTAGGTTGAGCATCTGACCCTTGATTTCGGCTCAGGTGGCGGTCCCAGGGTCGAGTCCCACATCAGGATCTGAGCTGAGTGTGAAGACTGCTTAAGATTCTCTCTCTCCCTCTCCCCCTCTGTCCCTCTCTCCCTCTGTCCCTCTCTCCTGCTCACATGTTTGCCCTAAAACAATAAATAAGATATGGCGGCAAGTTCTTTTAACAAGGTAGAACCTTGTGCCTCTCTTGAATATGGGTCAGACTTAATGCTTCTAATAAACAAGATGTGGGGGCGCCTGGGTGGCTCAGTCAGTTAAGCGTCCGACTTCAGCTCAGGTCATGATCTCACTGTTCATGGGTTCAAGCCCAGCGTCGGGCTCTGTGCTGACAGCTCAGAGCCTGGAGCCTGTTTCAGATTCTGTATCTCCCTCTCTCTGACCGTCCCCTGCTCACACTGTCTCTCTTTCTCTCTCTCTCAGCAATAAATAAA
>NW_027532426.1:829513-855139 GCF_008692635.1 Crocuta crocuta | reverse complement strand
CTGTCTGGTCCTCTGTCTTGACTTGCTCTCTCGGGGCGATGCCGGCCATTGTGTCCTGAGGACATTAAGCAGCCTATGGAGAAGCCCACAGAGGACAGCCACCTTGTAAGCCCTGTGCATGAGCCACATCCAGCCTCAGGCCCACCTGCAGCATTGCTGACACCTCACACTCCACTGCAAGCCACCCCTCCCGTAAGCCGGAACTGCCCACTTGAGCTGCCCAGAGTCCTGACCACAGAAACCGTAAGGACAAAGGTGGGGTTTTCTTATTGTTGTTCTAAATTTTCATTCCAGAGAGAGAAAGAGGGACTTGATCCCTTGACCCTGGGATCATGACCTGAGCGGAGATCAAGAGTCAGACACTCAACCAACTGAGCCATCCAGGTGTCCCACAAATATTTTATTATAGTTTGAAGCCACTGGTTTGCATGATTTTTTTTTTTTTAATGTTTTATCTATTTCCAGGAGAGAGAGAGACAGAGACAGCGTGAGCAGGGGAGGGTCAGAGAGAGAGGGAGTCACAGACCGAAACAGGCTCCAGGCTCTGAGCTGGCAGTCAGCACAGAGCCCGACACGGGACTCGAACCCACGAACTGCGAGATCATGACCTAAGCGAAAGTCGGACGCTTAACCGACTAAGCCACCCAGGCGCCCCTGCATGATTTTTTTTTTTAACACAGCAATAGATAATAATACGGTCTGCCAACTGATGTCCCAGGATTGGCAGGCTATTGCTAGGTCTATATACATAGGTCTATATACATAATTGACCCTTGAGCAATATGGGCGTTAGGAACGCTAACCCCCCACCACATGCAGCGGAAAATCCAAGTATATCTTTTGACTCCCCAAAAACTTAACTACTAATAGCCTATTCTTTTTTTTTTTTTAAGACATTTATTTATTTTTGAGAGAGAAAGAGACAGAGTGCGAGAGGGGAAGGGGCAGAGAGAGGGAGACACAGAATCCGAGGCAGGCTCCAGGCTCTGAGCTGTCAGCACAGAGTCCGACACAGGGCCCGAACCCATGAACCATGAGATCATGACCTGAGCTGAGGTCAGATGAGCTCAGATCATGAGACCATGACCTGAGGCGCTTAACTGACTGACCTACCCAGGCTCCCTCTAATAGCCTATTCTTAACTAGAAGCTTTACTGACTACATAAACAGTTGATTAACATGTTATTTTGTGTTATGTGCATTATATACTGTATTCTTACACTAAAGGAAGCTAAAGAAAATATTAACAAAACCATATAGAAAATACATTTATTGTACTGTACTGTATTTATTTTTGAAAATCTGCATAGAAGCAGACCTGTGCAGTTCAAACCCGTGTTCTTTGAAGGTCCTCTATATTTTTTTATTTTCTCCTGTCACAGTTTATAAAACGATTGTTTAAGGCCAAGGATGCCTCTCTGCAGATCTTCAAGAGCATTTTATTTTTTTAATTTTTATTTATTTATTTTTTA
The DNA here is from genome assembly GCF_008692635.1 of Crocuta crocuta. Lineage (NCBI taxonomy): Eukaryota > Metazoa > Chordata > Mammalia > Carnivora > Hyaenidae > Crocuta > Crocuta crocuta. Next base: position 853,667 of record NW_027532426.1, on the reverse strand, counting down.
AAATGTTTGTTTACTTTTTTTTTGAGAGAGAGAGAATCAGAGCATGAGCAGGGGAGGGACAGAGGGGGAGACACAGAATCCAAAGCAGGCTCCAGGCTCTGAGATGTCAGCACAAAGCCTGATGTGGGGCTTGAACTCACGAACTATGATATCATGACTTGAGCCAACGTCAGACATGCAACGGACTGAGCCACCTAGGCACCCCTTCAAGAGCATTTTAAATCCCAAGAGGAGAGGGTAACTGCCCAGACTTATTATTTGAGCCGGAGCCCATTGTCAGGGAGCACCAGGGACAAGGGTCCCCCAGGCCATAGCCGTAACCAGCTCTCCCGACAGCGTCTGGTTGAGGCAAACAGCAGCAGTGGTAATAATAAACAGCAATGGCTCGCACACCTGGGTGGCTCAGTGGGTTAAGCGTCCGGCTCTTGATCTTAGCTCAGATCATGATCTCACAGGTTCGTGAGTTGGAGCCCCATGTTGGGTTCTGCATTACAGCATGAAGCCTGCTTAGGATTCTCTCTGTCTCTCTCCGTCCCTCCCCCACTCATGCTCTCTATCGCTCTCTCAAAACTAAAATAAATGTTAAAAAAAAAAGCAATGGCTAACACATGCTATGATATTAAGTACTAGGCATTACTTATACACAATATAATCCCTATCGATGACCTACTGGTTACTATTATTGTTCCCACTAACAAAAACGATGAGTATGCTCTTCGTGAGATAATAAAAAATGTCTACTAGGTCTCTGGCCCCCCAGTTCCTGATGCAGAAGCTCCTAAAACCATCATATCTTCTGAGTGACCAGGGTGCTATAGAGAGCTCCTGAATCTGCTGGAATTTCCTGGGTGACAGGAGTGTCTTGTTATTACAAGGCAACTTGGTAGGTGCCTGCAGAGCTCCTGGATGGGGGCTGGTCTCTAGAAGACCAAGCCGTGAGGCGCCTTGGGTGGTTCCGTCAATTAAGCGTCTGACGCTCAGGTCATGATCTCAGGTTTCAGCCCTGCATCAGGCTCCACACTGACAGCTCAGAGCCTGAAGCCTGTTTTGGATTTGGTGGGTCTCTCTCTCTCTCTGCCCCTCACCCATTCTTTTTCTCTCTTTTCTCTTTCTCAAAAATGAATGAACATTAAAAAATGTTTTAGAAGACCAAGATATGACTAGAGTCCTGGAATTTTCACCCCTACTCACCACTCTATGAGGAAGGGAGAAGGGCTAGAGATTGAATTAATAATCCATCATGCCTACATGATGAAGTCTCCATAAAATTACCTAAAGAAAGGGGTTTGGAAACCCTGTGGGCTGGTGAATACATCACAGTGCTAGGAGAGTGGCATGCCCAGAGGGGGCATGGAAGCTCCATGTGCTGCCCCCTATAACTTGCCCTATGCAATTCTTCCATCTGGCTGTTCTAGCAAATTACCAACCCAAGAAGGGAGGGGGGGTTGCAGGGACCCTCAATGTATAGCCAGTTGCTCAGGAATACCAGAAGCTCAGACTTATGATTAGCATCTGAAGTGGGGGCAGTCTTGTGGGACTGGGCCCTTCACCTGTGGGATCTGGTGCTAACTCCAGGTAGATACCATCAGAACTGAAATAAACTGGAGGACACCCAGCTGGTATCTGCAGAGAATTGGAGAACTGCTTGGTATGGGGAACAGAATCTCAACATTTAGTAACCAGAGTGTGAGTGGGGTCAAGGTAGAGAGTAAAGAAACAGTTCTTCCTTTCACTATTACAGACTACAGTTAACACCTGCTGAGTACTTGCTAAGTGCCAGCCCCTGCATTAGCCACCTTCTAGAAATATGACCTCATGTAATCCTCTCGACAACTCCATGAGGCGGGTGCTATTAGTTTATCCACGTGATCTATAAGGATCAGAGATCTCCAGGGAAGGTAAGGGACCTTCCCAGAATGCCTACCTGGTAAACAGAGACACTGGGATTCGAACCCCACCTGTCTGATTTCCGAATTAGTCCTGCCAACCCCCGCACTCTGCTGCCTCCCTATGGCCACAACTCCGAGACAGCAAACAGAATTACCCCCAAAGCCCAAATACCTTTGAAAAACACCTTTTCCTGTTTTCTTCTGATACTATGCCCATGTCAGTCCTGAGACAGGGTAGAGATGGCCCGTTTCACGGATTGAACTCAGTGGCAGCGAGCAGAGGTTAGAGGATCCCACTGCTCCATCTTCCGGCCTGCCTCTCCCAAGTGTGAGAGGCCCGCCTTGGCCCAGCTGCTCACCTGTCCCCACCAATGGCCACACCCTCATAGACGCCATCCGTGGTCCGAGAGATGATGTTGTTGAGCTCGTTGGACATGCCCCCAGAACGTGAGACGTAGGCCACGCTGCCAGGGCGGTACAGCTTGGAGGCCAGGATGTTGTCCAGCATCCCACCTGTGTTCCCAATCTTAAAGCACCCAGGCTTGATGCCCCCAACCTGCAAGGCCAGAAACAGCAGTCAGGGAGGAAGGGGAAGCTCTTGATTGGTCCCACAGAGCTCGGGAGCATCCCTAAGCCCAATACTGCCTGCTTAACCCTCTCTGGTCAGGACGGGGAGAAATCGTTACAAGAGTTAACACCTACACACTGGGTTTCCGGCTTACGAATCTCGTCTCTCCCACAAGAGACATTATGCAGAATAAATGAGAACCTTACTTGTAAAATGCGGCTTACTGCTGCACATTCAGATATGTATACTCAGGGTTAAGTTGCCTTGGCTCTAAAAGGGTGACAGCACCCATTAGACTATGACACACAGGTGTGTGCCTTTGCTCAAAACCAGCCCCTGCCTCTAAAATGGAAGGCCGCTTGCCCCATTTAAAAATCTTAGCTTTGGACAAAATTTTTAACTCAACCACTAAGTAAAAACAACAACAAAATAGTCACAGAGCGATTTCTATGTTGAAGACCTTTCGGCAAATAAAACCCATAGATTTTTCTTTGGTTTATGATTAAATAAATAATCAAAGATCACTCTGTGTTTGTGTGAAGGTGGACAAACACAGAAAATCTCCCATTTAGTCCCTTAAAACTATAAAAGTGCCATGGCCTGGTGAGAAAGCACTTTGAAGTAGATACGCATTTTCAATAGGTACTCTCTGAATCTTTTCAACTTAAGAGGGAAACAGAAGTCATCAACTTAGCTTTCTGTGGGCCCAGAACTTTGTAAGATAGCCTTGAACTTAAAAGACTTGGGTCACCTGGGTGGCTCAGCCAGTTAAATGTCTGATTTCACCTCAGGTCATGATCTCATAGTTCATGAGTCTGAGCCCCACGCAGGCTCTGGGCTGACAGCTGGGAGCCTGGAGCCTGCTTCAGAGTCTGTGTGTCTCTCTCTCGGCTCCTCCCCCATTCACACTGTGCTTCTCTCTCAAAAATAAATAAACATTAAAAATTAAAAACAAAATAGGGTGGCCTGAGTGGCTCAGTCTGTTAAGTATCTGACTTCGGCTCTGGTCATGGTCTTACGATTCATGGGTTCGAGCCCCGCATCCAACTCTGTCCTAACACTGAGAGCTCAGAGCCTGGAGCCTGCTTCAGATTCTGTCTACCTCTCTCTCTGCCCCTCCCCAGCTTGCACTCTGTCTCTCTCAAAAATAAATGTAAAAAAAATTTTTTTTAATACAAATAAAATTTAAAAAATAAATTAAAAAATATAAAATAAAATAAATATAAAACAAAACAAAACAAAATAGGTTTCCAGAAAAGGACACTCACAGTGGCAGGTCCAATGATGGTCACTCCCTTCTGGTCTGCCTTCTTGATCAGCTTCCTTGTGAGGGCCTCAGGGATGCCTTCAGCTATGATGGCAATGGTCCGGATCTAAAGAACAGTCCCTTCCTGTTAACTCTGTGCCTTAGATGAAGCAACGAGGCAACAACCTATACAGGACCAACCGTCTATGCCCCCTTCCAGGCTCTAAGAATGAAGCAATGTTAATAGTATGCAACCCCTTCCTCCCACAGGCCTCTGTTCCCAGCCTCCCCACTCCAATCCTCTTCCAAAAAGACAGGCGTAGACACCCGAAACCAATCTCCATTGGTTAATACCACAGCAACTCAGTAACCAAGGAGGAGCAAATGTTTCTGAAAACCCCCAGCCATCAAAGTGGCTATATTCTCTCCCATCCAAAACCCTCAAGGCTCAGACCCACCTGTTCCCCACCTGTCCTGACGCCTGCTCATTAAGCAAGTATCTATAGCTTTCTCCACTGTAACCCTCTGAGTCTCTGACTCTATGTCCCAGGGCACCATGGGACATGAGCTGTTTCCACACTCAGACCAGAGCCTGGGTTGGGGGAGAAAGCCAAGGTGGAGGGTGGGAGAGTTGGACAGAAAAGATTGAGAACCATCTCTATTTGGCTCTCAGAACTAGCAAACTTTTTCTGGCTTCATTGGTCACGTGATCTCTGCAGTAACTACCAAACTTTGCCTGTGTAGCATGAAGGCAGCCAGGGACAATACGTAAATGAGTGAAATATGGCTGTGTTCCAATAAAACTTTACTTATAAAAACACACAGAGGCCTAAGTATGACCCTTAGGCTTTAGTCTGTTAACTTTTGCTCGAGAATAAAAAAAAAACAGCTTATTTTCAGCAGGTGTGCTTTTGTTTTTGCTTCTGAGATGGCAATGCAAGTTTACATTCTCCAGTCGTAAGCCGAACTAGGCCAGTCTGGGATCAGACAATAATTTTGAACAGAATCAATATTTTAATCTATAAAGACACGTACAAATCAGTAACACAAAAAAAAACCTCAACAGAAAAAAAAGAAGGGAGAGCAAGTTATAAAATATAAATGGTCAGCAAATGTTTTTAAAAGCTCATCTTAATGATCAAAGATATGCAAATTAGGTAGAATGCCTATCACTTGTCAAATAAGTGTTTTTATAATACAGACATTCAAGTGTCAGCCAGGGTACGGGGGAAGCAGGCATTCTTGGACTAGTATGGAGTTTATGTCCAGACAGTTTTTCTGGAGGGCACCTGGGCAGGATGGATCAAAGGCTTTCAAATCTGTACGTTCTGATGCAGCAGTCTGACTAGTCTATAGACATTTGTGCTGGGGAGATCCATGCAAATGTTCATCTAAGATGCTCACCACAAGGCCTGATAAAGCAAAACCGATGTTGCCAATAAATAATTACTGATCTAGAAAGAGTAACTGAAAAAAATGAATTATAGGACTTAAGTTTTCTCTGTAACAAGTATGTAATGACTTCCTAAGAAACTGCTTTTGGTTCTGTTGTCAGAGCCAGCTCTAGCAGCATAGGGAGGCTCTGGTAGGGGTAGACGGTCTTGAACGGATTCTGTTAGCCTAGGTAAGCAGCCTTGTCCAGCTTGCCCGCCCTCGGTTACCACCCTACCTTCCAAAGATCAAGTGTATCCAACCACTTTTAATCGCCTGCCAGTCCCGAGTGCCCAGCCCTTTACTCCAGGCAGCGGTGCTGGCAGACACTGTTCAAGGGCTTTCCCTGCTTCCCCACCCCAGGGCTTGGTGATCTACCTGTGCATAATTCATGGTCTCGATGGTACTGTCATAGGCTGAGCGGAGAGAGGCAAAGTTAATCAACACGTCTACTTCTGGGTGTTTCTTCATGGCATCAGCCATGTTCTTGAAGACAGGGATCAGGATCTCCTTGTGACCCCAGTAAAACTTCTGCTTGTGGTCCCCGCTGTGAGAGAGGAGGAGGAGGGGTCAGGACACCCTCAAACTGTCAGGGCTGGGGGGGAAGCCAAGGGAGGAACTTCATCTAGAAGGGGGAAAGACAGGGGGGCTCTGCCTTCAAAGAGTTCCAACCTCTGGGGAAAAGATCCCCCAGGAATATGGATCGCCCCGGTCTGGCAAAGGAATAATCTTGCGGGCTTCCCCCAGCTGTGTCTTGGTGAGGGTGAGGAGATGAGGAAATCACACTTGGCAGCCACCTCTAGCTTCCGGCTGGGGGGGGACTCACGTGAAAGGATACACCATGGCGGCCACGGAGGGCTCATCTCGGGAGCAGACGTAGTCAAAGTCCAGCATGCCTTGTACAGCCCGGGTCTGCATGCCCCACACAATGGCCTTTGTGTGGCGGCTGAAGAGGGTGGCACTCTTCCCTGGTGGGCAAAGACACAGCGAGTGCACCCATAACACACACCCCCAGGCAACCCACAGGGGCTGCCACACCCCTCCATGCCCAGGTCCGGGGAGGGGGCTCATCACCACAGCAGAGGAACGTCAAGAGAATGGGGTTCTGAGAACCTGAGGAAGAGGTGCCTCATTTTCTCTGGAAAGAGGTGACAGAGAGAGCTAAGGGGACCTGCCTGGCCGGTAAAGAGCTAGCAATGAACACAGAAAGGACTCCCACGCAGAGAAAAGGCCCACAGGCAGAGAGGCTCCACAGGTCCTGCTCACCTTCACAGGAAAAGAGTATAATCAGCATTTTGCTTACGTGCAACTGAAGACTTGGTAAATTAGTTTAAAAGTCACTGAGAAAAAAAACAATAAGCTCCCCAATTCTAGTGGCCGCAGGATTTTAAACAACCCAACAATCACCAGCTCTAAATCTGGACATAAACCAGCTCGGGTCAGGATCCAAATCTTCATGATTCTAGGTCATGTAGGTCCAAAGTAGAGGCTGGGTATGGCCTTATGTCTACCTGAGATCCTGGTCTAAGCACACTGGCTTCTTGGCACCTTCCCACCTTCTCTGCGCTATCCCTCCTCCCCTCCTCCCTCTGGCCCTTTCTGATCTGAACAATGCTCTTGGCTGGTCCTGCTAGGCAGAAAGAAAAGGCAAAAAAGAAGGGGAGAGAAAGGGGTCAGAAAATGCTCCCACGGCCTGAAGGGAAAGGTTCCTTCATCACCCTGCAAGCAGGTGACCTGACTCTCCCTTCTCTGCAAGTCCTGCTGGAAGAAAGTAGCCCCCCAGGGAGGTTCCCAGCTCCCCCAGGGAAATCAATGCACTGAGCTCCATGGCCATCTGGTATTAATTAACCTAGTGTACTAGCGCAGGCTTTGCTAATCAGGTTCAAGGTCTGATTAAATAAATTTGAGATCAGTCTCCCAAGGTATGTAGGGTTCTCATCCCTACGCAGGCTTGCTTCTTCCCTCCCAGCTGTAAGCTTCTAAGAACAGAAGGCTCCTGCTGTTCCAAATACCTCGGACTTACTGTCACCGGACCCATCTGGGTTCTCATGAGACTTGGGATCACGGAACAAAGGAAGTCACCTAATCCGGTTCCCTCACCTCCCAGTCCCAGGAACCTGAAGCTTGGAGATGCCAAGTGACAGAGATCCTGTCATCTAGCATCAGAGCCAGATTATATACTAATTTAAGATGCAGCTCAACTGTGCAAGGGAGGAAGGGGGATATAAACCAGGGTGGCCCAGCCACTCCCCACCCTCGGGAAGGGGGAGGCCTAGACGGACCCAAGTCAGAGTGTGACCAAGCACGCATACACACATCTGTCTACCCAAGAGACTATACAAAGGGGACAAAACCTGGAATCTCTCCAAGACCAACTGTACCTCCAGCATGAAAGATGCACAATTAGAGCACAGGGAAGGTTGTCATCCCCAGCTCACCAGCAGCAAGGGCCCCAGAGAACCCCTGCTGTAGGACTAACGCTCCCACCAGCTCCCCTACAAGCTGCACTATCCATCCTCTCCCTCCGCAGTCTGGCTCAGGAACTAACAGTAAGATAAGCCCATCCCTTAGATGGAAGAGCTCTCAGAACTGGAGGAGATCCCTGTTCTCTCGGCACAGGGCCAAGGTCATTCAGGTAACAAAGGATCTCACCAGAGACTGGGAAAGAGGGATTAAAGGCATATGGTCAGAGGACTGCATTCCTGGCCTTTCCAGGGAATACCTGACCCTAGCCTAGGTGCCCTTCCCCTCCCCTTAGCGAGGGATCAAAGGTCATCATCAGAAGTTTTTCCCTATCCCCCGGGGGCAAAATCTCTCATAGCTGTGAATGTCAAAAAGTCAAGCAGAAGCCCCAATGCTTTGAAGCAACGAATCCATTCACTTTAGTCAATAGACCCGTGTGTGTTTGAGTGAATGTGTGAGTGAGCACTGGAAATGTCCCTTGTAAGCAGTGACCTCATTCACCAGACCAAACCCAGATCCCTTGTACAGATTAATTGGACAGCCGTCCAGGCTTCTACTTCCCTCCTTGTCCAGCCTGTCTTCCACCAAAACTCAGAGAAATCTGAACCCGTGGCTGGCACTGAGAGCTCAGGGATGCAGCGGGCAGTGGTGAGGCTCGGTGGGAAAAGGAAGAAGAGACCGTGAGACCCAGATGGGAATCGGGAGGGCTGAGGCTGCCTTCTGTGCCCCGATGTTGCCACCCCACCCCACTTCAGCGTCCCTGGCTCCCTCCTTCTTGGGACACCCCTCCGTCTTCAGTAGGCGCCACCCCTACTCTCTAAGGTGCTGGGCCTGGCTCTTGCTTCTGCACTCTCTGCCATGTCCTATCCTGAGTGTAGAGCCAGAGACAGCCGGCCAGAAGAGCACTGAGTGGGGGTGGGAGTGACCAGGCAGGGGTGGGAAGGCGAGGGAGAACAAGGACTAAGACTCGTGGGCGGGTGGGGGACAAAGCATACAGTAAGACTATAACCCGCTAACAAAGCCACACACAGAGCTGGAGCGGGGCAGGGGCATCCTACCTTGCAGGGATCTTGGACTTGGGACTGAATCTGTCAAAGAAAATGACCAAAGTAACTGAATCACTCACTGGTGGCTGAAGGCTTTAAAGGGAGAAGGTGGGAAGAGGGAAAGGTCCCAAGGACACGCCTCATAGGGCTGACGCCCTCACTAGGTAAGTCTCATCTATTTCACAATAAACAGGAGTGAAGCCAACAGAAGAGCAGAGGGTGCTGATCAGCACGGCAGAAGAAAGGGCAAAGGGCCAAAGGGGCAGAGAGGGGGGCAGAAGGAGCAAGAAGACTTGAAGGGACACCAAAAGACCCCAGGCCGAGGGGAGGGACAGCCGGCCCCATCCCCCCCTTATAACGTCAATCCCGTCTGGACCCCATGAAGCACAGTACGACGATCAGGTTATCGTAGGGCTGGACCTGTCCTTCTGTGGACAAAGCTGCTGGTTTGGGGACTGCAGGGAAATAGTGTACAATCTCGAGTGCCTGGAAGCCAGTGAAACAATTTCCCAAAATGCCTCAAATGCAGACTGCCTGGACTGGGAAGGGGCTGCATTAGCCCAGTGCTGACTGGCACCGGCTATCTAACACTGGTTGCAAGGGCTGGGTGGTGGCAGGGGTTGCATCTGATGAACCAGAGGACGGACAGACAGAGGAGGCAAACTGCAGATGGGCAGGTAAATGGCGTGTGCTCTTACAGGAAAAGCTTACAGGAAGGGGGTCGTTGTAGGAACCCCACAGGGTTGGGCAGGCAGGAACTGCTGTGCGGGTGCCTGCTCTGCTGTACTGGCTCCTGATCTCCACTTAGAAGTGGAGTCTGAGAGGGGCACCTGCGTGGCTCAGCAGGTCAAGTGTCTGACTTCAGTTCAGGTCGTGATCTCATGGTTCATGCATTCAAGCCCCACATTGGGATCTGTGCTGACAGCTCAGAGCCTGGAGCCTGCCTCAGATTCTGTGTCTCTCTCTTTCTCTGCCCCTGCTCCACTCATGCTGTCTCTCTCTCTCTCTCAAAAATAAACATTAAAAAAAAGAGGGAAGGGAAAGGGAAAGGGAAGGGGGAAGGGGAAGGGAAGGGAGGGGAAAAGGGGAAGGGGAAGGGGAAGGGGAAGGGAAAAGGGAAGAGGGGAGGGGAGGAAAGAACGGAGTCTGGCAGACCTTGCCACCCCCAGGTATTTCAGTCGCCCTGTCTCCTCTGCAGCTTCCCCACCCGTCTCACACATCCCCACAGGAAGTAAGGGGGCAGAGGGGAAGACAGTGGGGAGCAAGGCGACCCAGGCACAGCATAGGGAGCCCAAGGGAAGGCTCAGGAAGGCTTGACTCTTCAGGTCCTTGTGTCCATTTGGCCCATGTGCCATGCACAGTCTTATAGCACAGCCCAAACCATGTTCCAGTGGGCCGGCAGGGCCTGAAAAGGACAGACAGACAGAGGGTGCCTGGACCTGCTGGCTGACACTTACCTTGTGGCATGGCAGGCTTGGCCTTCTTTGCGGGTGCCACCTCATCAGCCCTGGACTCAGAAAAAGATGCCGTCCTACTGGGGGCTGGAGTCTGGGATGGGAAGCAGAGAGAAGATAAAGAGTCACAGGTAGCAACTGGGGAAAAGAACTATTAGTCCTTAAGCTTTGGGTCCTTAAGGCCCCAAAGAAATCAGGTAACAAGAATCATCTACAGCACTATCCTCTACTAAGTGCTTCCAAAAGTACCACTCTAACAACCCTCTTGAGGAAGGAATTAGTATTATCCCATGTCACAGATAAGCAGACTGAGGTTCTGAGAGAGTAAGACATCTGCCAAGGTTTCTCCCTCAACAGGATTTGAACTCATTTTGATTTAAAACCCCATGGTCTTAGGGCACCTGGCTTACTTAAACTGTGGACCATGCAACTCTTGATCTCAGGGTTGTGAGTTCAAGTCCCAAGTTGGGTAAAGAGCTTACCTAAAAAACTAAAATAAAATAATAAAACCTGGTGGACTTTCCATTATATCGCCTTGATTGGGCAGGAAAAAAACGCAGCAGGGATATAGACACCAACCCGTCTTTCTCCAATGCCCCCAGGTGACTAGGGACAGAGGAGGGGCACCTGTGTCCTGGATGGGAAGGAGGTAGGAGGGGGCAACAAAGATGACATGGCAGGCTTTAAGGTAGAGAAGAGGGGGCACCTACCGAGGTACTCCCACTGGCATTGAGGAGGAAGTTTGCAGTGTGGGCCGCTGTGGGAGGCTGGTTGGGGATGGGCCGGTGGCCTAGGGCCATGCCCACAATGGCTGTCATGTGAGTCTCGGTTCCAAAGACATGGATGGGGATCCCAGTAGTCTTCCCTGTGAGAGAAAAGAGAAGAATCCATCGTTCAAGTCTTCCAATAAGTGTCCAAGTCCCCATGGCTCTGCAAGGGCCCCTGCCTGGCATCTAGTGCCTTCAGCACAAGGCCAATTATCCAGGACAGACCAACCATCATATTTTCACCACCAAACAAATCCTTGTAAAGGCCACCTGCTGATAAGAAGAGCAAGAGCTGGCCTTACTGACACCCTGCAGTGCAGCCACGGGCACTGTCCTGCTGTGGGCAGCGAGACCCTGGCCCTCCCACCCCTCCACCTCGGCGTCCGCCCAGCCTGGCCTCTGTGCCTGAGCTCCCGGGCTCATTTCCACAGGGCTCCAGCCCGGCTCCGTCCTCTGTGCGGAGCCCACTGGTCACCTGCCACCGCCTCCTCCACCTCACCTGCCACTTCGCTGGACACATCCCTGTCTGACAGCATCTTCTTTTAGTAACTGTTTATTTAATTAATGTTCTGTGAGTTTAATGACCGGACCGTTACTAACATTCACCGTGCTGTCCTGAGGGCTGGGCCCATGGCAGGAACCCAGCTGTAGTGAAAACTAACCCTAACCATAACCCTAACTCTTTAGGTGATTTAGGAAGGTTCCTATTTGCCATGGATACCAGATCTGCAAGCATGGGAAGACGGAAAGCTTTTGCCCCTCCAATCAAAGGGCACAGCACACGTCTGTCGCCCCTCCAACATTTCACGTGAATCCCTGCTCCCCACAGAAGTGCTCCTAACAATGAAGTCTGCACTTTACTCAAGACCAAAGCTGCGGGTCATGAAGTTCAAGTGTCTCAGGCTTCAGGAGGTCAAGTTAGCAAGACACAATTTTAGTCCAGACTGAGAGGAGATCCTCAGCTTCTGGAAAGCTCTAAACGTGAAGTCTCATGAACCTACGGGAGATACTCAAACTGCAGAAGGGGGGAAGGAAACCAAAATGGATGCTACCACCCTCTAGCCCCTCATCTTAGCGAGGGACAAGGCTCTCGGTTGGTTGATACCAATCAACCAACTTTCCCCACTTCTCTCCCACTGCCCGAGTGGTCTTCACCCTGCTGCCCTTGAGCCCGGGTTCCACCCAGCACCACCCAGAACAACGCTTCTAACCCAAAAGCAAGTTGTGTCACTCCCTCAAAGTCTCCCAGAGGTTGCCAGCCCAGGTCCCCGCACCTGAACCGGCCCCACATAGCTCCCACTGGCTCCCAGCCTTACCTGCTAACAGCCTGCCCTCGGCCCCTGGGCCCTGCCTGCTGGTCGTGCACACCAGCACGCTCCCATCCAGGGCCTTGGGACTGGCCCTTCCCTCTGCAGACACTGCTGAGTGCTCCCTCCTCTCCTCCAGGTCACCGCTCAAATGTCACCGTTTGGCGGGGCATTCACCAATCACCCCATTAAAACCAGCACTGTGCCCTCCCACACATGCTATCCCTTTATTCAGCTTTGTGTGCCTTCATGGCACCTAGCGCCACCTGACATTACTGTCAATGTTCTCAACAGCACAAGGGCTGCTGTCGGTCACACGTATACCCAACAGCTGTAACCCCAGTGCTAGGCACAGAGCCCGCACAGAGCGGGTGTTTCATTAAATGAACAGCTGAATGGAAATGCTTTATGAGCCATTGTGAAGTTCAGGTCGGGCCCTGCATCAGAGAAGCACGCAGACTGGAAGTAGAAGTACGTGTCCAAAGTGCCTGACAACCCACCCTCTCATAGAAGTCCCAGGGACACAGGCCACCACAGAGCGTTGGGTAGAGAAAAGGTCACCATCTTACCGACTTCTCCCATCACCCGCAAGCCCTCCTGATAGTTGGGGCCACCTCTTCGGACAAAGATCGTGACCTCATGCTCCTTCAGGGGACCCTGGTAATCTCGAATGGCTCTCACGATGCCCTGGAAGCAGGAAGGGACGACAGACATGTGACTAAAAATAAGGCAGTCAGTTATTTATAATCATGATGAACAAGCATCACAGCTGTACCTAACTAGGGTTGCTTCCCACGAAGAAGCATGGCAGCCCAGCCGTCAAGAATGTCACACGTGAGGACTGGACTACACACAAGCAACCAAAGGCCCAGGACATGCAACCACTTGTGATGCTGCTGAGGTAGAGTTGGGAGTACCTGGGAGTCACACCCCCCAATGACTGGGGTGCTGTCTCCAGTCATTCTTGTTAACTCTTATTGCAGCCCAGGGGGAGGGAGGGATCTGGACCAGGGTCCTCTGCAAGCATTCTCAGAGGTATGGAGACACAGCCCACTTAAACATCAAAGTCCTAGTAAAGCTTCTTCCAGCAATTTCGGAGAGCTGCCCTTGCCATGGGTGTCAACTCCAGAAACAATCTGGGAGAATGAACAGGTGTGCACTAGTGTGGCCGCTCTGGAGTCAGAAGTCTAATTTCTGTCACCTAAGGCATGCTGCCCAGTTCCTGCTCCAGACGTCACTGCTCTTATCGACAGGGCCGCCTTTGTTATAGGGTTGCTCGGAAGTTAAAATAAAGCTGCCAAGGTTTGCCTGTTTCAGATTGATCTGCTGAATCAGGACCAATTAGAGAGACTTTGTTTTAGGAAAGACATACAAGGTCTGGTCCCCCACTTGTTGAGAGCTCAGTCTTTCAAGTCTGATGTTTATTTATGCATCATTCTCAAAACACATATGTTACCAGAAGGGACACTCACTGACCATCAGAAAGTACAGAACAAGAAACAGCCTCCTGAGGTGGCTGCTCGGAAGAGGACGACTATCGAGCCAGGTGAGTTCTGTCGCCCTTCCTGACCAGGAGTCACACTCGGACCTGTGTGCCCACACCTGTGACCTAAGCCCAGGGACCGGGCTGACAGGCCTCGGCTGGATGAGCAAGAGCCCCCCAGGTCATCGATCCATTTTCCTCATTCTGACTTTTTGGAGAAGACCCAAATCCATTCCAGTGTCTTCTGCGTCCCCAACAAGGGAGCCTGGGACAAGAGCCCCTACTCAGCTGGGTAAGCCATTAAAACCTGCTTCTGCCTCAAACCTTGCTTGCGGAAACCTTGCTTCTGGGCTTCTCCCAAACCCACGTTCCCCCGAGACTGCACGGTCGCCTGTGGCTGGTTACCTTGAATGTGGCAGCCACATTGGTGAAGTTGGCAATGCTGCCTCCAATGATGAGGATCTTGCCTGTGTTTGGAGTCAGAGAAGATCAAAACGGCTTAGAAAAGTAGATGCAGACATCTTACCAGAAATCCAACAGAGGGAGTTCTCTCTTCTTTAAGCAAGGGGCCCCCAACTGTTCGGAGGCATCAGTGCAGAGGCTGGGTGGGGCGGGGAGCAGGCTGGCCCCTCCTGACGTCCATTCAGTCTTAACCAACTCAGCTCTCCATCACCCACGCCATTGAGCAGGTGGTTAATCCAAACCCACAGAACCTCTATGCCATTCTTGGCTGGCACTGAGAAACCCAGTTTAGTTTCTGGATACCCCTGGTAGGAATCTCTACTGGCTCAAAGGAAAGGGGACTGGTATGCATAGCCCCAAACCCTGGACAGACGGTAAGGCGAAGCTGGGAATCCCATAGCCCAGAGGGTAAGTGTAGAAGTGGGCCACTGAGAACTGAGTTTCTAGAAGTCTGTAAGTAAGAGCACACTGCTGCCTCTTCCCTCATACCTGCTCACAGGGCTTTACATACATATTGCTTCCTAGCCTCCCCGGAGCCCCCATCTGACAGAGGCCACACTGCCACTGTACAGTCGGGAGAAAGAGGTCCAGAAGCTAAATGACCAACCCCAGGCCGCAAAGCAGCAGGGTCACAACCCCAGAGCCTCCTTGCCCAAACCTGCTCCCACCGCGGCACAATGGGCCATCCTGGGGAAGAGGCACACGTCTCTCACCATCTGGGTGCTTCTCCCGGGTCATGAGGGAGAGGATAGTCTTGGCATAGTCATAGGTCTGCTGCTCGCTGGGGGCACCTGAGTACTCGCCGTAGTTCGCCAGCTCATTGACACCCCCTAGGTCGCAGATGGTATCACTGTCAGGGAGACAAGGAAGTTAGTACAGCTTCAGACTCCAGTGGCTGAAGGTGGGAGGCTGGTGCTGATGAGCGCAGGCAGATGCCCCCAAAGCCCTGTAGTCGGCCTATGGAACCAACCTCTCGGGCCTCAGACCCTCAAAGGCCACAGAAGGCACACTTGAAGGTGAATTGCATTGCATCAGGCTCTCCCAGGCAGTGCTCCCTGCCAGCCCCAGGCCACAGGCGGGCCCTTGATCGACAACAGTAAGTAAAAGGAACAAAAAGCACCTCCCAACACAGAGAAAAGTCACATATCCCAGGAGTCCCTGCCTGGAGAAGGAAGATGGTCACAACTAGCAGAGAGCCCAAGCAGGCATGCAAGGGACGTGGCAGATTATCGCCTAGAAACGGGCAGATGTCTACGGGGCTTTAAGTGAAAAACCACTAATTGCAGCAAAGAGTATGGAATGTGATCCTAGTATTCTTATAAGCTGTTAGAGTATGAATACTCATACAGGCATTACAACAGCCAGAAAGACACACAGCAACACATTCTCTGTGGTAACCTAGTAGCAAGAGGGATAGGGAAACAGCCCAGCAAAGTTTACTTTTGGGCTCTTTTCTGTATTTATTGTATCTCTGTAGGAAGCACATATCACTAACTATAATGATTTAAAAAAAATAAAAAATAAACAAGGGGCTCCGGGGTGGCTCAGTCGCTTGAGTGTCTAACTCTGTGATTTCAGCTCGGGTCAGGATGTCACAGGTGTCAGTCACCTGTACACGACAGAGGCACCACCTCCGGCCACCATGGTCCAGATCCTCCCCTTGGGATTCAGCAAGGTCAGCTTCAGGCTCGCCCCACTTTTGGCATCCAGGTCTGCGATGTAAGCTTCCTGGGGACCAGACAGCAACAGGTGGGTCCTGGGGGTACCCTCTCCACCTGGTCCCAGCACCCGCGATCCTGCCCCTTTCCCTGAAGACACATGAAGAGGTCTTCAACTGTCTTAAGAGGGTCAGGGAGAGGGGTTGTGCAGGGTCCTGCGTGCCTGGGACAAAACAGGATGATGTCCTCAAGGACCAGAAACCACCCGTGGCCACAGTCACTGGCTGGGGACACACTTCCCAACTCCTTTCTCTCTGACCTCAGGTCCCAGACCCTCTGCCCAAGCCCCACGTCTCACTAGGTCACAGTGCTTCTAAATAGCCCCCAATCCTAACGTCTGCCTGCCTGGCTCATCACAGTTCCCTTCTCCCAGCCCAGCCTCCTGCACTGGCCTGGGTTACAACTCACAGGCCTAATCCTGCTGTGAAGACCTGTCAGATGATGGGGTGGGAAAGAGCAATTAAAATTCTCAGCAAGCGGCCAAGAGAACTACCTTCTCCTGGCAGGATGAGCAAGATCCACTCAGAATTATCAACAAATCAAGTTAAGAGCCCAGGGAGGCTGATTGAGAGAGGAGCCTAAAAGGATTTCTGGCTGGGATTCAGAGGCTTGGCTGACTCCCACCCCCACCTCCTTTGGGGTTTTAAGAAAATTAAATGGTCCTCGACCTTCCTTTCCTGCCAAAGAAACAGCGCGTGAGGGGGGCCCGATGCTCCTCTGAGATCCGTCACCCTCCATCTCCTCCCCAGAGCAGCCAGCCTTACCTCTGGATAAGCCTCCCGCCCGAAGGGAGGAGGGAACTCTATGTCACCCCACTTCACTTTACAGACATAGTCGGCTGTGGCATCCACCTTGGCCGCCAGGTCAAGGACATAGACGCCATCTTTGGTCACCACTGTGAGAAAAGCAGAGGCAATCAGATGCCAGACCCAGGCAGAGGCATCTACCACCAACCTCCAATGACCCCCGCCCCCCGGCCAGGCTTCCCCACACACCTCCTCCCTGGGGTCCTACCCACACCTAACAACTGCCCAGATCCACAAGAAACCAGATGGCCCTTCCACATAGCTTTTCCCCCATTAAAAGAAAAATAAATTTTTTAAGACCACTCCCCTCCCTCCCTCCCTGACTTCTAGGCAAGATGACAGGGATGTCTGTTTTAGTTGCCATGGCAATTTTTAAACATTTTTTGAGAAGCTACACTCCATGCCTTAAATATCTAGCCACTCACCCATCCACAGCCCTACCCTTAAAACATAAAGTGTTAAGGCACTGGCTGCTATCAGGAGAGCCCCTACCCCCACGCCACACCAAGTGTACATATGTGGGTTTCCTGAGGTTGGGCAGGGGAAGAAGGAAACCATTGGGTGCACTGGGCCCCCAGCCAGCATGAGTCATTTACTGCCCATTAAATGGACATCCACTTTCCCTTTACTTCAGGATCATTTAGCTAATTAAGTTAGCAAACGGCCTTCTGGTCCATTAGAGGGGCTACATCCCCAGCCGGAATCTGGAACCTGGAATCCGGACTTTGCCCTGAGCAGCCCTGGCCAGAGCCAGCTCACGCCACCTGCCTCCCTCACAGCCTGAGAGGCTTGGACCAAGGTCTTCCCAGCCTTGGGGATCAATGATTGACCAACTCCTGGGCAGGGGGCTGGGGGGTTGATCCAAGGGCATGAAGAGGAAATAAGGGCTTGAAGAGGCAGGCAGGCAAGCAGGCAGCCGATATCCTGGCAGAACAGCCTAACCCTCTGCGAGAAAGAGCCACTAAGGAGGGTCAGGTCAAAATCAGAGGACTTCTCCATCACAGAACAATTTAAGACCAACGAAAGCTGGAGTTGGTTAAAAAGAGGAATAATTGGGGCGCCTGGGTGTCTTAGTCTGTTGAGCGTCCGACTTCGGCTCAGGTCATGATCTTGTGGTTCACAGATTCGAGCCCCACATCGGGTTCTGAGTCTGCTTCATGGGTTCTGTGTCTCCTTCTCTCTCTGCCCCTTCCCCACTTGTACTCTGTGTGTATCTCTCTCTCAAAAATAAATAAAAACAAAAACATTAAAAAGAGGAATTATCATTGTCTTCTGAGAGCTCAGAAACCAGACAGTGCACCCCAAGAGCCCAGACATCCCTCTACACACACACACACCCTGTGCCGCCCTCTGTGAGTGGGGGATTTGGTGTGTCGAACGTCAAGGCCAGGTTTACCCCAGGCACTGCGACCCTGTTATAACTGCTCTGGGCCCAGGCCCACCCCAGCACAGCCAGTTACCAAGGGGGTTGATCTCGAGGTAGGTGAAGTACAGATCCTCATAGAAATTGAAGAGGCCGGAGATAAAACTGGCCAGAATCCTAGAGGGGGGAGGGTGGGGGGACAGTCAGTCAGGGAGCCGGCTCGGCAGCACGTCCCAACCCCCACCCCCTCCCCACAGCAATCTCTCTGACAGCGCTTCTTCCCAAAGCCTGCCCTGACAACCTCTCACTACCCTCCGTAAAGCCTGCTCCCTGGACATCACTCTTCAGCCACCGAGGCGGAAAGGAGCTGTCAGGCATGAAGCTGGAGGCTTCACAGAGCACCAGACAGAGGGTCAGTGAGGTGAGGGATGCTACCAGCATACTTCAGTCTGAGCCAGCCTCCTGTCTGGCCCCTGCTCCCCTCCTTGGGAAAGGGAGGGGCTGTGCCTCCCCTCACGCAGATCCCCACACAGGGAAGACCACCCTGCTTTCCCCGCCCTATGCCTCGTCGGCCTTCCCTGATCCCCCGCTGCCACCTGCCCACCCTTCCTCTCACTCAACTCTTTCTTGTCTCCAGGAGCGTGGACCAACAGGTGTTTCTTGATGTCCTCGGGATTCAGTTTCTTGTCCACACCAACGAGCAGTTTCTGGGCTTTGGCATCCACGTCACCCACGTCCACCCCACCTTCGTGGTGGAACAGGACATAGTCCCCTTCTCGGGTAGCATAGATGCAGACATAGAACTCCTCCGCCTTGCAGGGGAAGACAGCACCACGTGGGGAGGGGTACTGACCTGGCGAGCCCAACCCCCGTGGGCTCATTTCTAAAACCCTAGTAAAGGGGCGCCTGGGTGGCTCAGTCAGTTAAGCATCTGACTCTTGGTTTTGGCTCAGGTCTCAATCTCACGGTTGGTGAGTTCGAGCCCCGAGTCTGGCTCTTGAGCTGACGGTGGAAAGCCTGCTTGGGATTCGATCTCCCTCTCTCTCTCAAAATAAATTAAGTTAAAAAAACTCAAGGGGCGCCTGGGTGGTGCAGGTTAAGCGTTTGACTTCAGCTCAAGTCATGATCTCAAGGTTCATGAGTTCAAGCCCCGCATTGGGCTCTGTGCTGACAGCCTGGAGCCTGCTTCATATTCTGTGTCTCCCTTTCTCTCTGCCCCTTCCCTGTTCACACTCTACCTCACTCAAAAAATAAACAAACATTAAAAAAAAACAAAAAAAAACAACCTAGCAGAGAACACTTACCAGGAGAGACATGGTCACCAACTTCCGCTCGGGGACAAGAGGAGAGCAGAAGCCATTTCCTAGCTAGCTGACAGTCCAGACTCAGCCACTGTGACCCGATCTGGGGGAGGGTGCCTGCCTGCAAGTCTTTCTCATCCCAGCACTGGGAAGTCCCCTCTGTTAGCAGCCCTGAGTCCTCCCTGCTACAAACTATGCCTTTTCCTTCATCTCCGGACTCCCTGCTCCACGGCACCCTCGGACCCTCAGTGCAGCTTCAGAAACTCTGGTCCTTTTGACTTTTCTCCAGCAGCTTGACTTCTCCTTTCATCATTTTAGGGCTGACAAACACAAAGTGGGGGAGAAGACCCAGCTTGGAGCCAGGTCACACATACCTGACTGTGGGGAACAAAGGGTTCGATCAGAAAGTTCTTGAGGAAGCCTCTGGCCTTGCCAACCTATGGAGATTGAGGAAGACAAAGCTTAGATGGACAGCGTGTCTCATCCCTCAGGGCAGGACTGCCCTCTGCTCCCTCCACCTGGCCGTCCCATCGGAGGCGGGGCTCAGGCACTACCACCACAACATCTGACAGAGAGAGATTCTCCAGAAACCAGGGCAATGGGCTTACAGACCCCTAGGCTGAAGACATTTTCATGAGATATCCTCTTCTCCCCACTGCCAGCCACACTCTGCAGTGTACTGGCCTCACACGTTCTTTCTCTGCGTCCTCTGGAGGGTGACACCATGAGCTGGGCAAACAAGTGCTGCCACAGCCCCCACAACACAAACATCAGAGCTCCTCTCCCTCCTGCCATCAGTCGCCCAAGTTCAAGAGCCCAGACAAATCACGGCTCTCCATCCCCGACCTCAAGCAGAGAGACCCAGTGCAAGGTCGGAAGTCTAGGCCTGGGGAAAAGCAGGGATGGGGCCGGGGGAAGGGAGGGAGAGCTTGATGGGGAAAACTTCACGCACACTTTCCTGGCTGAGGACAACAGGCCTGCAGAGCTAATCAGTTTGAGTGGGTCCCTGGCGGCCGCCGAGGCGAGACAGCCCTCATCCCAGCGTGTCCCAAGGCCCCCGCCCACTCGTGTGCGTCACTGCTGACTCAGGGACCAGACAGTGTCAGAAGTAATGAGCCGCAAGGCTGACACTGCTGCCAGCTCAGACGTCGCTGACGGCCCCCTCCCAACAGCCAGCTGAGGAGAAAGGAGCGTACGGACCTCCCTGGGGACACCACTCAGCCCTCAGCCGGGCCGTCCTCTCCCCAATGGCCTGCAAGCAAAAAGCCCAGTCAGGATCCCTCCCTCCCCAGGTGCACATAAGGACTTTAAGAAGCCCTCTTTACTTCAAGAGCCAGGAACAAAGAGCTGCTGTGAGAAAGCCCAGGAAGAGAGGAAGACAGCCCCATGGTCATCCTCACCCTACTTCCAGGACAGCCAAGGAAGAGACCAGATCAACCCTGGTCACAGCCACCCAAGACGGGACAAAGCCGGGCATTGACAGCACACCCTTCCCGGGTCACGTCCCCCTAAGCCTACTCCTCCTCGCCTCTTCTCCAGTCCCGTCCAGGAACAACCACATTTCACTTCAGCTCTCTCATCTACAGAGCTGACATTAATTACCAAGCTGGGGACGCCCAGACTGAATTTACTTTTCAGTGTTAACAGTCTCATCCCAGGCTCTTGGTCCAATAACGTCTCTGCCTAAGAGACTCTGCACCTCCCTTCTGCAATTTCTCCTTGCTCGCCGTCTTAGGTATACACGTCACGACAAGCTGCTGTGCCCTTTCTGGAAACAGAAAAGGATTTCCAGAGCAGGCCTCAGAGTCTCATCTCCGTGATGGGTCTATTAAAGAAACAGACCCTTTCTGGGGCGCCTGGGTGGCTCAGTCAGTTAAGTGTCTGACTTCAGCTTGGGTCACGATCTCGCGGTCTGAACTCCGCATGAGGCTCCGCACCAACAGTGTGGACCCTCTTGGGAGTCTCTCGGCCCTTCCCCCACCTGTGTGCCCGCTCTCCTTCTCTAAATAAGTAAACAAACAAATAAAATCAACAGAACTTTTCTACCTGCCCATGAACTGCACTGGGGTTACTTTTGCCACCCATCTTGTCTTTCGCTGGTGGCAGAGCTGGGAGCGGGAGCGAACACCAAGACTGGCGGTGTCACCAGGCAGCCCTGCCGGACCTGCGCCAGGCTGCAGCGAGGCCGAGTAGGCGGTGAGCCACACAGCTGCTCCTCTGGGGATGACCACACCTGCTTCTGTTACCACAGCACCCCCGCCCCAACCTACACCCGTACTCACGGTGGCCTCCTGTCCCAGCCGTGGTTTCAGCCAGGACTTAACACCTTCCAGAGTGAGGTTGACCCCAACTAGGCCCAGCTTTCCACGCCGTTTGATCAGCTGGTCTGGCTTGACCACCAAGTTCTGGAACAAGAGGGAAAGGAAAGAAAGGGGAGAGTAAGAGAGTACAGTCTGGGGACCCAACGTACAGGACAACCTGCGTGGCTTCCTTCCCACGTATCTGTTCTTCAATGTCAACTCCTAGAAGCTTTTCTCACCTATCTGAGCCTACACCTTTCTTCTGACACCCAGGAATCCGGAGCCATCCATGCCCTAGATGGGGCCTTGCCAAATACCTGCCACACAAGTGATTCCCTGCCCTCCCATGTGACATCTTAGCTCCACTAAACCATAAAGTCCTCAAGAAAGGGACCAGCACCTGTGTTCCAAAAGGAAGAACAGGAGGACAGAGCCTTGAGGACCTAGAGGTCTGGTCAGTCCCATCTGGGCCCATCTACAAGCCCAGCAAGCAGCCCCTAAGCCCTGCTCACATGCTCCCAGCCAGGAAACACACCGCCTCCTGAGGCAGCTCCTTTCACGGGTAGGCTACCTCGCCGTGGCTCCTAGCCCTGCTCTCCCGGCCCTTCTCAAGAAGTCTCCCAACAATGGCCCCACAGGGACCCGGACAGAGCAGCCTCTACTCTGGGCTGGCTGCCGGAGGCCATCAGCCTTTCCACACAAAGTCACACTTCGTCATGGCCCGATCACATCCCTAATACGCTGCACTTGGGGCGAGTGGAGCCGATACCTGCTTTTACTGAGCACCTACCAAGTGCCAGGTGGCACACCGAATGCTCTCCAGACATTACTGCTAATCTTTATAGCTCGCGGGGTGAACGTCCCGCCCATCTGACAGATGGCAAATCTGCCACTCAAGAGATGTAAAACAGCTTGTTCCAGGCCACACGGTTAATCAACAGAGAGCTTCAGTCTGGACTCCAGTTTGTCTCATCCCAAGCCCATGTGCTGTACTTCCCCAGCTAGGGCTCATCAACATGCGGGGCCCAGAGCTGAACACAAAACCCCCGCTCAGCCCACCGCACGCTGCCCACTGATGCGGGCGGGCAGTCGGCCATCGTGTGACTCCCTGGGACAACTCTACCAAACCGATCCTTCCTCTTCCTCTGACTCCCCGCCCCAGCCCCGGAAGAAGGACCCGGGGAGGGCGGGCTCACCTGGGTGAGCAGCCAGGGGTGGTCCTGCAGCAGGTGGGCCCAGTCGGTGTCAGGGGTGACCCGGGCATACTTGAACCGGTTCTGGATGGCCGAGGTGGTGCAGATGTACTTGTAAAGGAGTTCTTTGCCCGTCTGCTCTGAAATCGCCTTGGCTGACATGGCTGCGGAGGGACCTGCTCTACCTGTGGGGGGGGAGCAGGAGCTGGTGGGTAGGGGCCAGGAAACAGCCCCATGTCCGGCTGCCCCCAGATCGCAGCCTTCTCGGGTGGGAGAAAGGGGACTAGCCTAGCAGGAGGAAAGGAAGGGAGGCCACAGTGAGCACTTCTGACAGCAGGGAAGGAGGATCAGGAAGTAAAGGGAGAGACAAGATGGTGGAGATAAACAAAGGTGGCATTTCACCTCACAAAAGAGTCTGTGATGACAATCTCTCCATCTCCCCGCCCCCCCCACGCTTTGTCCTGATACACCCATTCTCCCATGGGAGCAAATTGAGGAGAGGAACAGGGGGAGGGGGAGGGAAAGGAAACCAAGTCACTCAGGCTAAGAACTTGGCCTCCTCAGGAAAAGTCACTCCAATCTCTCCCACAGAGACTTAGAACTGAAGTTGCTGGATTTGCTGAAAAGTCCAGTTCAAATAAAAGAAGGCAGAACTGGGGGACTGGCTGGTTTAGACGCATAGGAAGGTGGGGCTCCATCCCCAGCTGAGGGAAGGCCCAAGTTTCACAGGCCACTCTCCACCGCCCTCCCAACTGGCCAGGCTGGGGCTTCAGGTTCTAACCCCGGCTTGACTGGCCCCCTCAGCCTCCCAGCTAGTCTCCGGCTCAGCACAATGGGTGCTTTCAGTCTGGTGTCTGGCCCAAAGTGGGGTAGCTGGGAAGGGGCTCAAAACAGATGTCCCCTTTTCTGGCCTTCCCCTGGGATGACTTCCGGCTCCTCCTTGATAAGTGTTTCCAAAGGTGATGCCTCAACCAGCCCCCATGTCCCGCAGCCCTCCACCCCCCACCCACTCCAGCTCCATTTCCCAACCTCCTTGACTTCAGACCAGAAAAACTGGTCCTGAAATCAGATGGGTATACCTGCCCTCACCCCCCTCCCAAACAGAGTGCAACCTAGGGCAGCTGCTGATCACCTTCAGCGGCTCAGACACATCAGGCCCCTGCGATGACGAACTCCAGGAGTTTGCTAAGCTTCCCTGAGCAGAGAACAGTGTGATAGACACTACCAGAACAACCCCCCAAAGCTGGCACCTCCCAAAGCAGATGAAGGAAAAGGGTAAGAAACGGGTCGTTCTGGAGCTGAGAAATAACAACTTTCTTGAGTCCCAGGCAAGGCAAGAGTTCATTCCCATAGGGTG
>NW_027532426.1:827182-829468 GCF_008692635.1 Crocuta crocuta | reverse complement strand
GGCGGACACAATGAGATGGTATAGGATAGACCAGATTTGCCAGCTTACGAAAATAAGGTATGCCACCAGAGCACTTTGACTTAGACAGCCGGGCAGGCCCTGTCAAGGCCAAGACAGGATTTGTACGATAGAATAAAAGTGGGCACCTGGGTGGCTCAGTCGGTTAAGCGTCCAACTTCGGCTCAGGTCATGATCTCATGGTTCATGGGTTCGAGCCCCGTGTCGGGGTCTGTGCTGACAGCTAGCTTAGAGCCTGCTTCACATTCTGTATCTCCCTCTCTCTCTCTCTCTGACCCTCCCCTGCTTACGCTGTCTCTCTCTCTCAGAAATAAATAAAACATTAAAAAATTTTAAGAAAAAAAAGTGGTGAAAGAATCTGGCCTCTGCATGTTACTGTCACCAATGCAGGAAAGAAGGCTCACAAACCCAAGGAGGCGACTCAGTGGAGAGAATTCGCAAAACTAGTCATTCAGAGGCATCTTGGAACTCTCTCTAGGGCAGCGGCTCTTAACCTATTCGAGGCCTCAGATTCCTCAGTGCATGAAGAAAAGCCCCAAAAACCGCGCACATCATTTCAAGATGCTTATGATTATGACCACAGACTACCAGGTAAGAGCATGCACTCTTATAGGGACCATGGGGCTGAACGCGTATACCATTCTGGGTCTGGGGAATCCACTCCCCCCAAAGTCTTAGGCTGCCTCCTCAGGAATTGAATAGGCTCTCAAACTGGTGATAGGTGGTTTTAGGATAAAGCTAAGACCCCAGGGGCCCCAGGAACTGTCACCTAATGACAAGTGGGGGAAATCATGCCGAGGAACCTGAACACACACACACACACACACACACACACAATCTTCTCTCTCTCTTCTCCTTCAAGGAAGGACTTTAGGAGCTGAATGGGGTCTTTTCTGCAGACAGGGTAAGTGACCCAGGATTGAGTTCATCCACAGCAGCCACTGAGGACTGAAGCAGCCCGCAGGGAAGGCTGAATGAAAGCTGTTTCCCAGGAATGTATCCCTGAAACACAGCCAGTGCCAAGGAACCACTGGAGATGCTACTTAAGGTCTCTCTCCGGGAAAGCAAAGAGCGCTCCTTTTTAGGTCAGTATCCATAGGATTGGTTTTTGTGTTTTGTTGTGTGGTGTTTTGTGTTTTTCTGGTTTTGTTGGCTTTTGTGTGTTTTTTTGTTTTTTGTTTTGAGAGGACAAGCACTTCCGGGAGTAAAGAAGAGGCAGAATTCTGTGAGGGTCCCCTGATGCAGCAAGCATAAGGTCAGAATGGGGATGGAGACACCAGCTGCCTGGTTTCCAAAGGCTCCTCCCGTCATCTTGGCACAAGCTTTTTAAGTTCTCTAGGAGATCAAAATCACCACCCCTGCCCAGGGTAGCTGGGGTCTACCAGCTTTTCCTCACCCCGTATTTCAGAAATCCAAGGATCTGAGCTGGCTGAAAGACAGAGCAAAGTTAATGGGTGGAAGGCATGGGCTGGCTGGCCAAACTGGTGCCATTACTACTCCTCCCCGCTCTTCAAAATCCTCCTGCCAGGCAGACCTCCGGGGACCACCCAGTGGCAGAACTCCTCGGTACCGCAAGGTATCTGCCAAGGTTGGAGAGGGCAGCAGGCTCTGGTTCTGGCCCTCTGCCAGGCCCTCCAGGAGGGCGGCGGCGGCATCCTCAGGCTTCTTCAGGACCTCGCCGTGGCCAGGCTGAGCACAGGCGTCAGCGCCGGGAGTGGGGAGGGAGACTGGCACCCCGGCCATCTGTCGCTTAGAGGCTGGGCCCGACGGCACCCCCGAGCTTGGAAAGTCCTTCCCGCGCCGCTGCTCCACAGCCTGGTCCTTGCGGGCGAGACCAGGCCTCGGGCACCCTGGGGCAGCCCGGCTCCGCGTGGCCCGCCAAGGCTATGCGCACGGCTCGCTCCCTCCACTTTCGGCGCGGGACTCCGTCACTTCTTCACAAAAAAAGAGAAGAAGCGCCCGAGCCCGGGGAGGAGTGGGGCGAGTGGTCTCCGCTCTACTTCCCGTCCCCCGCATCTGGCCGGGAGACCCGGATGGGGCCAAGGGGGAGGGGGGGGCGCTAAAGCCCGAAGAGGCTCGAGGACTGGCCCCGGTCGGGATCGGGGGGCCTGGCTGGTGCAAATGCAATTTGGCGGAAGGAAAAGAAGCGAGGGCGGCGGCACACCCTGTGCAAACTCCCAGAAACTGGAATGTGGGAGAGTGGGGGTGGGGTGGTCGACACGCGGCCACCTGCCGGGGCTCCGAGCGAAGGCTAACCTAAAGCGAAGA
>NW_027532426.1:800007-827163 GCF_008692635.1 Crocuta crocuta | reverse complement strand
GCGCGGAGCGCTCCAACCTTAGGCTGCCGCCCGGGATCCGGCTTTTGTCCGGGCTCCTGCGGGTTCTCCCCGCCCCCATCGGCACACGCGTGAGCGGCCCCGCGATTGGTCACACGCGTTCCCTAGCCTGAGTGCCAAGGCTCCTCCGAATTTGCTGCCGGATATAGCTCCGCCCCCGGAGGCGGGACTCAGGGGCTGCTGGGACTTGAAGTCCGGGTGGCGCGTCCGTCCGGAGGGCTGGCGGGCACCGCCTCTCCGGGGCCGGTAGGGCCGGGGCGGGGCCAGGGGCGGGGCTTCGGGTGGGGAGATGGGCCGGGCTACGCTGGGAGGAGAACGGACGCGGCGGGGGGCCGTGGCCTGATCACTTAGGGGCTGGGCCGACCGCCACTCCGAAGGGAGCGGTGGGGTGGGTGAGGGGTGGGGTTGGCAGAACAGGGTGTTGCACAGTTTTAGGGACCTGGAGTCTCCTTTTCCCCTGGGAGAAACTAACGTCCGCATCCCTGCTACCTAAAATTGGTCACACTGAACGCAGTTGCTTAGACCCGCTTTTTACGTAGCGGTGGCAGACTGCTTTTGCATTTACACTCGGGCCCTCTCCATTGAGCTGGTGGGGCTGAACTGAGATATCAGATAGACCTACCAATGTGGGATAGGGAGGGGGATGGGGCGAGCGGGTGGGGCGAGGTGGGTGCCAGTCACACCGCTGTGCGTCCCACTCACCTCACCTCCACGCGGAGCTGAGACTTCAATGAGAGATTCTGGCTGGGGCCATCTATGCAGGTCTCCTTCCCTCACCCACCATCCCAAGCTTCCACGCTGGAATGAATGAACCTTCTCCATTACCTGTGAGACAGGCTATTTTCCAAACGAAAAACTGGGACACCTGGTCTGACAGGTGCTGGTGAACTAGGGGGGCAGAATATTTGAAATCAGGCAGTCCTGGAAATCAGGACATATATTTACTGCTCCAACATTCTGAAGCTTTCACCCCAGTCCTGTAGGTCTCAGGAGCAGCTCTGGGACCCCAACAACTACTTATGTAGCTCCAGGAAGGAGAAATCAGTGGAGCACTGACTAACTCAGGTGAAGGAGTCAGCCCAGAGTGGGGAGGATCACCCATGCCTGAGCCTCTGCCAAGCACTTGGGTCACGTAGACACACTGCAATAATGTTGCAACAGTCTTTGGGACAAAAACTTTCCGAAGCCCTCTTTCTCCAATCCAGTTGTAGCCAGGAGTGGAGCTGCCCATGCCTGAACCAAGTGCTCACTTTCTGGTTGCTTCTCTCCCAATGGTCCTTTTCAAAGAATAACTCCTCACCTCCTCTCTCTTGTTGGCCCTAGGGATCAACCAACAATCAATCTATGGATTGATCTCCAACCCTATCAAGAATCTTTTCAAAGAGAGGTGCCTGGGTGGGTCAGTCGGTTAAGTGTCCGACTTCGGCTCAGGTCATGATCTCACGGTTCATGGGTTCAAGCCCCGTGTCGGGCTCTGTGCTGACAGCCAGCTCAGAGCCTGGAACCTGTTTCAGAGTCTGTGTCTCTCTCTCTCTGACCCTCCCCTGCTCATGCTGTGTGTGTGTCTCTCAGAAATAAATAAAAAACATTTAAAGAGAGAGATACAACTCATCCAGTTGAACATAAACTGTAACAAAATGTTCATCAATGTGGCAATATCGATAAAAACTTTAAATGCACATTCTTTTGCCCCAGCAATTCCATTACAAACAATTTATCCTTCATGTATACCTGCATATGTACGCGAAGATGAACCTCTTTGTTTGCTTCACTGCTGTGTCTCCAGCACATTGAGTAGGGCCTGGTACATAGTAAATGATCAATAAATACTTGCTGAGTGATTGAGTCCCCCATATAGGTATTGCTGGGCCCAAATGGGACAAGCCCCAGGTGGGGGCAATAAGAAAGGAACTGTCCAGGGAGTGAGGGGAGGAGAGGTGCTGGCCGGAGGGTCCATGAGCTAGCCAAGCACTGGGATTTTTCAGTTCTCTGAGTGGTTCAGTGCTAGGTCTTTCCCCACAGCCTTCGACCTCCCCAGGGAAAACTCTCTCCTTACTCCACCATGCTCCTGCAGAGGCTCTTCTGCT
The DNA here is from genome assembly GCF_008692635.1 of Crocuta crocuta. Taxonomy (NCBI): domain Eukaryota; kingdom Metazoa; phylum Chordata; class Mammalia; order Carnivora; family Hyaenidae; genus Crocuta; species Crocuta crocuta. The sequence continues at coordinate 825,058 of NW_027532426.1, read as the reverse complement.
CTGAATTGGTCAATTCACAAATGGTGAAATCATGACCTGAACTGAAATCAAGAGCCAGACCCTTAACTGACTAAGCCACCCAGGCAACTCTGTTTTTGCCATTTGAGTCACCTCTCTCCTCTTCTAGATGGGGCCGGAAGACAAGTCCATGCCCCCCCCCCGACACAAAAGGATATGGGCACCATCTCCATGCCCAGGTTACAGTTTCAGTAGCCTTAGACTATCCAGTGGATCCCCCCTAGATTTATTCCACTTTAGCTAATATTCATTGAGCACCTACTATGTGAAAGGCACGTGTGCTAATGCAGACTCTTCACAACAACCCCTTGAGCCGAACGTCATCATCATTTTCCCGATGAACAACTGACCCTCCGCTGCCAGGTCCCTTGCCCTGTCCACTGTCACCTGCTGCAGGTGAGGAGGAGGGAAAAGAAATCATATCCAGTGAGCCTCCCCTATTTGGCTAGAAGCTCCTCAAGCCCCAGGACTGTGCCTTGTTCTTTTTGGCATCCCCAGGGCCTAGCGTGGTGCTAGGCACACATTAGGCACTCTCTGTATACATGACTGAATAAATGCTGTATACCTATGTGAAGGTAGGAAGGAAATTATAGAAGGTCAGGGGAGGAGGGAGGGGATGCAGCCAGGATATGGGTCTATCTGAGTGTGCACTTCTAAACAAATCTGTCTCCTTGTGATCACCAGAGACAGGGGCTTACAGCAGAGGCCCATCATGACCCACCCTGTGAGGAACCAGGGAAGTTCTCACTCCAGCAACATTCACTTTTTGCCCAGCACTGATCGGTCTCTAATTGGAGCCAAGGGCCAAGAGCCCATATATCCTGAGGAAGCTCCCCAAGGAGGTACGGCCAGAACCAGCTTCTGTGCTCAGGGACCACTCTCCAGCCAGCCCACCCAGCTCCTGTCTGGCTTCTTCCCAGCATCCCCCCACCCCCAACTCTGTCCTCACCCTGTCTTAAAAACTGTCACTGCCTCAGGCTCATTAGGTGTGTTCCTCTGGAATTGCCTCCTCTTTCGGGGGGCACTCCTCCACTTTACCCCTTCTTATCCCAAAACAGAACCTACACGGCCCCTCCCACACACACATCGCTTAACCTTGACTTTCACTTGACATCTTTAACCTCATCTCTGAATGAACTCATTATTTTTGTTTCTTGTCTCTCTTTGCCATGCTCTGTGCTTGGAAATTCTCTCAAGGGCAAGCAGAAGCAGCAGTCATGGGGACGCCTAGATGGCTCAGTCAGTTGTGTCTGACTTCAGCTCAGGTGGTGATCTCACTTCTCATCTCATCAGAACCAAAAGAGACCTCAGAAATCCTCTCGTCCAATCCTCTTATTTTACAAAGGAAGTGCAGGGGAAACTGAGGCCCAAAGAGATAACCATACTGCAGATAGCAGGGCAGATGGATGCAACCACTTTGGAAACCATTTGGCATTATCTCATAGAACTGGAGAGTCACATACACAAAGGCCATACAGCTCCACTCCAAGTATGTACCCAGGAGAATCTCATACACACGTGTACACACGTGTCAGGAGATTCATGGGAGATTGTCGCAAAACTGGACAGTGCCCAAATTTCCTTCAATGGTTGAATGGTTGGCCACTCATACAAGGAAAAACTTGACAGCAAGGGAAAATGAATGAATTGCAGCCACCCGCAACAACATGAACGGATCTCAAAAACATAACGTTGAGCAAAAGAAAGTGGAACAGAAACAGTGTATATAGAGTATGATTCCATTTACATAGAGTTCAAAGAGACAAACCTAAATTATATTATTTGGAACGGATACACAAAGGTGGGAAGCAACCAAGACTCGAAAGGAAATGATTATCACCAAAAATTGGATCCTAGTTCTTTTTTTTTTTATTTCTAGGAGAGAGAGAGAGACAGCGTGAGCAGGGGAGGGTCAGAGAGAGAGGGAGACACAGACTCTGAAACAGGCTCCAGGCTCCGAGCTGGCAGTCAGCACAGAGCCTGACACGGGGCTCGAACCCACGAACCGCGAGTTCATGACCTAAGCGAAAGTCGGACGCTTAACCGACTAAGCCACCCAGGCGCCCCGGATCCTAGTTCTTTTATTCAATACATATTTACTGAATACCTGCAGTGTACCAGGTACTATTCTAGGCACTGGAGCACCAATGAATGAAATAAGCAAAGATGCTCAGCCTTGTGTAGCTCACATTTCATCAGAGGAAATGGAAATGAACAAGGGCAAGTAGGTTGCAGTTTTAAATAGGGTAGAAGGGGGAAGCCTCATTACAAAGGAGAAATTTGAACAAATACATGAAGGAGGGGAAGGGGTCAGTTAAGTGGCTAGGAGGGAGCGTTGCAAATCAATTTCAAGCCATTTGGTGCTGAGACAATACCCAGAGCCCTACGAAGCAGCATGTCTGCTATTTTCCTGTTCAAGGAACTGTAAAGAGACCACATGGCATAGGGAGTGATGGAGAGAGTAGCCATAATTCAGAATGAAATGGGGGCCCATGGTAGGGGAGTGACAGGATCTGACTTGCATTTTAAAAGGAATATATATATATATATATATATTCCTTTTAAATATATAAACAGGGGTGCTTGGGTGGCTCAGTCGGTTAAGCATTCAACTTCAGCTCAGGCCATGATCTCACGGTTCATGGGTTCGAGCCCCATGTTGGGCTCTGCACTAGGCAGCTCAGAGCCTAGCTCCTGCTTTGGATTCTGTCTCCCTCTCTCTCTCTCTCTCTACCCCTCCCCTACTTATACTGTCTCTCTCTCTCAAAAATAAGATAAATATTTTTAAAAAATAAAAGAAATATATATTTTTTCTTTAATAGGATAATTTTGTATTTTTACATCCTTTTTTTTTTTTTAAAGTAAGCTTTATGCCCAACATGGAGTTTGGACTCATGACCCCAACATCAAGAGTCACATACTCTACCCACTGAGCCAGCCAGGTGCCCCTTAATGGAATATTCTAACTGGTATGCTGAGAAGGAAGGGGTAAAAGTAAAAAAAAAAAAATCTAGTTAAAAGGATATTGTAGGGGCACCTGCGTGGCACAGTGGGTTAAGCATCCGACTTCAGCTCAGGTCATGATCTCACGGTTCATGGGTTCGAGTCCCGCGTCGCGCTCTGTGCTGACTGCCAGCTCAGAGCCTGGAGCCTGTTTCAGATTCTGTGTCTCCCTCTCTCTGTGACCCTCCCCTGCTCATGCTGTCTCTCTCTCTCTCAGAAATAAATAAAACATTAAAATAAAATTTAAAAAAAAAAGGATATTGCAGTAGGGGCGCCTGGGTGGCTCAGTTGGTTGGGCAACTGACTTTGTCTCAGGTCATGATCTCTCGGTGGTCCGTTGAGTTTGAGCCCCAGGTCAGGCTCTATGCTGACAGCTCAGAGCCTGGAGCCTGCTTCGGATTCTGTGTCTCCCTCTCTCTCTGCCCTTCCCCCACTCATGCTCTGTCTTTCTCTGTCTCTCAAAACTGAATAAACGTTACAGAAAAAAAAAAAAAGGATATTGCAGTAATCCTGGAGGGAGCCCATGTGGACTCAGAGCAGGGCAGTAACCAGGAAGGTGGTGGTTATCTGGGGAGGGGCTAGTTCAGGGATGAGATTGTGATTAAGGAGAGGCCTCACAGGTGCCCCCTGTTGACAATGTATCTTGACTTACTTGTGTGATGATTACATGTGTGTTCGTTTTATAATTATCTAGTAAACTGTATGAGTATATTTTATGTATGTTTTTGTACTTGTGTTATATTTCATAACAGAAGGAGATGTAAAGGGAGAAAAAGGAGATATAAAGAGGTAACAGAAGCCCAGCTAATAAATGGCTGGGACATGTTAGGAACTAATTCCAGTGCTTTTTACCCTAATTGATCCAACCTAAGGCATGGGCCCCAGCCCAGATCAACCTATTTGCTGGTGCTGTGGCTTCTAGCAAACCCTGTCACCTCTCTCAGCCTTATTGTTCCATCCGTGAACCAGGAAAATAGGGCCTGGCTCCATCCTTCATCTGGGTGCTGTCAAGATCACAACGTGCTTGGAATGCCTGGGTGGCTGAGTCGATTAAGCCTCCAACTTCAGCTCAGGTCATGATCTCACGGTTCATGGGTTCGAGCCCCATATCAGGTTCTGTGCTGGCAGCTCAGAGCCCAGGGCCTGCTTTGGATTCTGTGTCTCCCTCTCTCCCTGCTCTGTTTCTCTCTATCTCAAAAAATAAGCATTAAAAAAAATCACAATGTGCTTTGTAATCTGCCCAAAGGGCTCATTATTATTGCTATTTAACTGTGGTTTTTTTAATTAATGGCTTTATTGATATGTAATTGGTGTACAATAAACTGTACATATTTAAAGCACACAACTAGGTGAGTTTTAACACAGGTATACACCATGAAAACATTGCCACAATGAAGACAATGCACATATCCTTCACCCCCGCCCCCCAAAAGCTACTTGTGCTCCTTTGTCTTCTATCCCTGTCCTATGTCCATATTCTTTTTTTTTAAAGCTTTTCTTTTCTCTTTAAAAATTTTTTTTTAAATGTTTATTCATTTTTGAGAAAGAGAGAGAGCGAGAGTAGAGAGAGAGACACAGAATCCAAAGCAGGCTCCAGGCTCTGAGCCGTCAGCACAGAGCCTGACGTGGGACTCGAACTCACCAACCGTGAGATCATGACCTGAGCTGAAGTCAGCCACAGAACTGACTGAGCCACCCAGGCACCCCCCGCCCCCTTACATCCATATTCCTAGGAGGCACAATTTTCTTTTGGGCAATGTACATTAAGTATGTATTTTCTAGAATTTTTTTAAGAGAGAGAGAGAGGTAGAGAGGGTGCGTACACAAGTGCATTTGAGTGGGACAGTGGTAGAGGGGGAAAGAAAGAGAATCTCAAGCAGGATCCACGCTGAGCTCCATCTCACAACTGTGAGATCATGACCTGAGGCAAAATCAAGAGTTAAAGGCTTAACCGATGAAGCCACGCAGGTGCCCCTGAATTTTCTAGAATTTTATATAAATGGACTCATATAATCTTTTTCATCTGCATTCTTTCACTCAGCATTGTTATTTTGACATGTATCCATATTATGTATGTATCACCAGTTCTTTCCTTTTTATTGCTGAGTAGTATCCCATTATGTGGTTAAACTATCGTTTTTTGATCCTTTTACCTGCCGATGGATGTGTTTCTAGTTTGGGGCTATCCAAATAAAGCTGCTATAAATGTTTGTGTACAGCTTTGAATTCCCTTAGATAAAGTCCCAAGAATTGAGGAATGGCTGAGTCATAGGGTAAGCATATGGTTAACATTTTAAGAAGCTGCCAGACTGTTTCACAAAGTGATCATGCCATTTTACATTCCTACCAGCGGCACTTAAGAGTACAATTGCTCAACATCCTTGCCAACATCTAATAAAGCCAGTCTTTATTTTAACCATTCTACAGGTGTGTAGTAGTACCTGATTGTGGGTTTGTTGTTTTTTTGTTTTTGGAGATGAAAATTAGTTTTATTGTTAGAAGTTGGTTGATAAGCTCTGGCAGAAAGAGATGTTTACCCACAAGCCATGCCAATATCCTAAGACCCATTTGTGATGCTACCAGCTATGTTAGCCTGGAGCCCAGATGAACACTGTCTGTTGACAGTAGACAAAGTCAGTCTCTGGGGTGTCACTTATAAACAGAGTGATTTGGGCCATGAATGCTCTGGCCTTGAGCTGAAGCACATTTCCTGTGCAGATGTCCCCCAGCTGGGCTGGGCTTAGCTTGATGGCCAGGAAAACTGTGGTCTTGACGGCCAAGAGAAGTTTGTCAGGGGTGATATCCTTGAAGTCGCCACGACTTCCTCGGCCAATGGCCGTTAGTCACCCATGCAAGGCCACCATCATGCACTCAGGTTCTCTGTGAACACCTGCGGAGCACCACTCCAGCATAGCGGGGCCTGTGACTCCAACTCTCCACCTGAATTGAATCCGCCAGTATGTCAGGTAGCCCAGCACCATCTCTGATTGTGGGGTTTTTTTAATGTTTATTACTTTTTAAATATTTTAAATTTATTTATTTATTTTGAGAGAGTGTGCACGCCAGCAGAGGATGGGCCAAGAGAGAGGGAGAGAATTCCAAGCCAGATGCGGGGCTCAATTCCACAGACCATGAGATCATGACCTGAGCTGAAATCAAGAGTCTGATGCTTAACCAACTGAGCCATCCAGGTACCCTGGAAATATATTATTTTTTATCTTGCTATTAAAGACATTCTTTTTTTAATTTTTTAATCCTTATTTATTTTTGAGAGAGACAGAGACAGAGTGTGAGCAGGGGAAGGGCAAAGAGAGAGGGAGACACAGACTCTGAAGCAGACTCCAGGCTCTGAGCTGTCAGCACAGAGCTGGATACCGAGCTTGAACTCACAAACTGTGAGATCATGACCTGAGCCCAAGTCAGACGCTTAACCTACCTAGCCACTCAGGAGCCTCTTAAAGACATTCTTAATTACACTTTTATTTTGAGATAATTGTAAATTCATAGGCAGTTGTAATAAGAAATAATAAAAAGATTCCATGTACCCTCTACCCATTATCCCCCAATGGTAACACTTTGAAAAACTTGAGTACAATCAATAACACAAAATAGATATGATTCAGTGATCTTACTCAGATATCCCTAGTTTTCCATGTATCCATTTTTGTGTACATGTGTGTATTAAGGCCATGTTTTTACTGTTTAAACTTTAACTATGATTTATTTAGCCCCCACCTATGTGCCAGAGAGTTGATATCTGGAAATACAAGATTATGACAAGGTCCTTGCCTTAATGGAGGTCACAATCTCGTTGGCTCTGGAAGTTGATGTTTATTTAATTTTTTTATATTTTGTTAAAAGTTTATTGGGGCGCCTGGGTGGCTTAGTTGGTTGAGTGTCTGACTTTCGCTTAGGTCATGATCTCGCGGTTCGTGGGTTCGAGCCCTGCGTTGGGCTCTGTGCTGACTGCCAGCTCAGAGCCTGGAGCCTGTTTCAGATTCTGTGTCTCCCTCTCTCTCTGACCCTCCCCTGCTCACGCTGTCTCTCTCTCTCTCCTAGAAATAAATAAAAATATTAAAAAAAAAGTTTATTTATTTCTTTTTGAGAGAGACCAAGACAGTGCAAGTTGGGGAGAGGCAGAGAGAGAGGGAGAGAGACAGAGAGAATCCCAAGTAGGCTCCGCACTGCCAGCATGGAGCCGGACCCAGGGCTGGAACCCAAGAACAGTGAGATGACAACCTGAGTTGAACCTGAGTCAGACACTCAACCGACTGAGCCTCAGGGGCCCCTGGAAGTTGACGTTTAAAAAGTAACGTCGCAGGGGTGCCTGAATGGCTTCGTCGGTTAAGTCCTGGACTCTTGGTTTTAGCTCAGGTCATGATCTCATGGTTGTGAGATGGAGCCCAGCGTCATAGGGCTCTGTGCTGGCAGTGCAGAGCCTACTTGGGATTCTTTCTCTCCCCCTCCCTCTCTGCCCGCGAGCACTCTCTCTCTCTCTCAAAATCAACTTAAAAAAAAAAAAAACTAATGTCGCAAAGGCAGGTTGTTTGTTGCAACCTGAAATAACCTAGTCTACCTTGTTGAGAGAGTGAGGCAATGGGGAAAGAAGTCAGAAAAGGCTTCGATCAGAGAGCCTACCCTTACCAGGTGCTAAATAAATGTGTGAAACTAAAGTTCAACCCAACAGTATCTGCCACATTGTCTTTTGCAAATCCTCACATCCTGCATAGGGCGGTACACGCTGCACACATTTTTGCCATGTATGCCTTTCCCTATTTGGAATGCTGCCTCCAATCCTCTTCCCACTTTGCTGGCTGTAAATTTTGGACACGATGCAACTTGGGAAAGTACCAACGGAGCACGCAAAAGTATACACCGCCCACCGCAGCCGCTTTGCAAACACCTTGCAGTCACCAGACACGCGCAGTTCACGCCCTCGCCCAGTGCGCCGCAGGGCCGGCGCATGCCCACGCCGGAGGTGGTTGTCCCGGGGACTCCAGCCCCTAAGGAGCGAGGGGAGGGGCCGGAAGCACCTCTATGTCTCCCGGTTGCTAAGAGACGGGGCTTCCACACGCCAAGCAGAGGTTCTCAGGCTTCTTTGCCTCCCTTTTTCTGCTTCAGCGTCACCGCGTCCGGTCACCATGTCGGACCCAGAAACTGACACCTTGCGAAGCACCTTTCCCTCTTACATGGCGGAGGGCGAGCGGTTGTATCTGTGCGGGGAGTTCTCGAAGGCCGCCCAGAGCTTCAGCAACGTGAGTCGCGCTCTGAACGTACCAATCACCCATCACCACTTCTAATTCCTGATAACGCGGAGGGCTCCGTGGTGCCTGAAGGACCCTATTGTTTCTATTATTCCCTGTGCCTAATTGACGCTCTACTGTCACTACTGGCGGTGCTTGGCCATTTTCTACCAATTCTCACTTGCCTTCTGCTTGACGGTTAATAACCATTCTCTGCATTAACAGTGACTAATACTTTTTACTAAATGTTTTGTGACTCACTGGCCTCTTTCCACAGAGCAGCCTTAATTACTCTTGGAAGCTGCATGTATAAGTGGTGAAATCTCTGACACACAGTTGCTCACAGAAGATGGTCAGTGTGTAACTAACATCATACATAACCTTAGTATGAATTGATCCACCCCACCCTACGGTGCTAAGCACCCTAGGACCCTATGAGAGAGGTTCTGTTATTACTCTATTTTATGGACGAGGAACTGTTAGAGAAGTTGATTACATGCCCAAGATCACTGAACTGGCAAAAGAAAGATTCAAACTCAGATAGTCAGATGCCAGTACTAGATACTAACCACCTCACAAGTAAGCTGTTAGATGTTCTTACCACAATTTCTTTTACAACCAATCCTTATTCCGGAGGGAGTGGTAGGATAGCCCTCTAACCAGTCCCAAGACTCCCCCTAAAGTCAAGCTTCTCGTCTGCTACCCAAAGTCCTTTGTCCTTTTGGATCACCAGCCACTCTAAAACCAGAACTGGTTGGCCTGATGGGTCAACGGTTGAATTCAGGAGGTCTGCCCCTACCCAGTCTCCTCTTTCTGGATCACATTCCATCCTAGAGAAGCTCAGGCGGAGAGAAAAGAACACACTGCGGGAAAATAGCTTTGGGTGAGAAGTAACCTTCTTTCATAAAAGCCAGTAGCTACTTCCTCTTCCTGCAAAAGTAGAAAGGCCTTAGAAAGCTGTGAGTACAGTCTGATGCCTCAGGAAGAACAGGACATCAAAGCACCAATGAGGATTTCAAACAGAAGAGAGGATACCACCCAAATCATAGTTTCGGTTTTGCTAGCATTTTCATCTTGATCTCCTGTAATAGTGATTCATTCTCAATAAGCTACTAAAGAAGAGAGAGCTAGGGGAATGGATGCCTCAAGTAGCAGATGTCCTAAAATTCATTTCATTAGCCTTCAGAACCCTTAGCCTCACAAATATATTTTTGAGTGTCGTGCAGCCTTTTGAGGTTTGTGGGTGAATTTGATATGCGTTAAACTCCTAAGCTTCTATCACCTGAGTGGACCGGAGGAATCCGAGACATTTGGGGAAATTCAGGATATCCACAGAGTGGTATCTCCGTACATCTCAGCCAGTCGCTTCCACAATAGCTCGTGATCTGACCATGTTCCAGAGGAGCTATGTGCAGACAATCGAGGTGGCAGAACGAAGACCAGTGTTGTGCTGCTTCTGGGTCTGATCAGATCCAGAGACTTGTGTGCTGGCCTGAGGGGTCCCCTGCGAGTCCTGGCAGGAGGGCTTGGGAGCCCCTTTCCAGTCCCACTTCTACCTCGTGCTGCCTGGTGCCTGCCGACCTGGATGGTTCATTTCTTAGGCTCTTCACCTTCAGAATGGAGATAAGAACTGCCTGGTGGCCCGGTCCAAGTGCTTCCTGAGGATGGGAGAGTTGGAGAAATCTCTGAAGGATGCTGAGGCTTCACTCCAGGGTGACCCAACTTTCTGCAAGGTGACTGCTATGTATGGGTGGGAGGACTCAGGCTAACCAGACTGCCTAGGGTTTGATGCCATTTTCTTGCCTTGGGTCACTTACCTGCCCATGTATCCCTGTATCCTGTATTACCCTGACCCCTCGATCGTCAACCCAGGACCCTCTGTTCCACCACACCTAAGTCCCATAAGGCCTTGTCTGTCCACCTTGATTTGACTTCTCTCATTTCAGGGGATTTTACAAAAGGCTGAGACCCTGTACACCATGGGAGACTTTGAGTTTGCCCTGGTGTTCTATCATCGAGGCTACAAGCTGCGGCCTGACCGAGAATTCAAAGTTGGAATTCAGAAAGCCCAGGAAGCCATCAACAACTCAGTGGGAAGTGAGTGACCGTTGGACCTAGGCCGTCGTCCAGGGAGCCTGTTAGAATCCTTAGGCTTGGAGGTACAGTGAGAGAGCAGCCACCACCAGGCCTGCAGGGAGTCCTACGCTTAGATTTCTTTGCTGCTGATTTTGTTGAAGATTAGGAACTGTCTACCCAGAGGACGAGCTCCTGAGCCACTGTGCTCAGCTCTGTAACTTCTGGTTCTGCTCTAAGCCAGATGAGAAGGCTACTCATATTAGGCCTGTCTTTGGCCTGGTTTCATAGGGTAGAATGGGGTTCTGAGCGGAGCCTTCCCTAGGCCCTGGCTTCCTCTCTCACCACATCCACAGACTGACCTTACCTGTCAGGTTAGTAGCAGGGGGAGGCGGGAGGAGAGCTTAATGTCAGGGGGAAGAGGGGAGAGAGCAAGAGTTTACCTCTGTGGGTGGCGAGTGTGGAAATGCCTGGAGTTGGAGAGCTCCTGCTGTGCTCAGGGTCTGCCTTTGTTTGGGAATCTGGCTGCCTTGGCCATGGGCTAGTGGGGGCTGCCTAGCTCTTAGGAGGCTGTTATTTCTTCTAAACACCCCGTACCGTTAACCTGCTGGTCTGGCTCAGAGCCAGCTTTGCCACAACCTCCACCACCCCCTGCCAAAGGCAGCCATTTCTACATAAAAATAGGGGATAGGACATGCCCGAGGGCCTAGCAGACCTGAGCCGGACTTCTTTCTTCCCAGGTCCTTCTTCCATTAAGCTGGAGAACAAAGGGAACCTTTCCTTCTTGAGCAAGCAGGCTGAGGTGAGGGCCTTGGTTCTGATTACACATCCCTCCCAGAAAAGCCCACATGGGCCTGAGCAGCACAGGTCTCAGTGGCCCTCTTAGCTGGGGGCAGTCAGCTCCTGCCCATCACGGGCGGCCATGGGGTTCTGCCCCAGCCCCAGAGGGGTCTTGTTCCCAGACCAGACACCCTCCATGGTTCCTGGCCCACAGAGAGGGCCCTGGAAGAGATGTCTGGGATCATAGACTCTGGGACCATGGCTGGGGACCTTGTGATCCTTGTTGAGGCTCTGTTGGGTGTCGCTCCATCTTCCCAGAATATGAAAGCCCAGCAGAAGCCTCATCCCGTGAGACACCTCGTACACCACCCCAAGGCAGAGTCCAAGCGGAAGGGCTCGTTAAAGAGTGAGAAGATTGTCCGCCAGCTCCTGGGCGAGCTCCACGTGGACAAGGAGTATCTGGAGAAGCTCCTTTTGGATGAAGGTTTCAGACACTTTGTTTGCAACAGGGAACTTGGGGCAGAAGAAATCTGGGACGGGTGCTTAATGCGTGAGCTGGAGACAGCCTGTCGCGAAGCATTAGCCGCTGTGCTCCTAAGGACAGGTTTTCCCTGCGTTCTCATTTGCAGATGAGGAAACCCAGGTGCAGAAAGGTTGAGTAACTCACCTAAGATGGCACATAGGTAAACAGCGGTTTTGAATCTTAGGACGTCCGGTTGCAGAACCAGTACTTTTGGCCCTAGGTGCCCTGGGAGGGAACACCAGAGATGTGGGTTCCTTTACCACCATGGTTCTTACAGGGGTACCCCCTGAGCCTTCACTTTGTACAAAAGGCAAAAGAATCTAGCTGGGACGTGTTAGGAGGGGAATCCTATGATACTAGTACTCGAATGTTCCAAAACCTCGTCTGGTGTAATCCCCCTGCTTTTACAGATAAGGAAAGAGAGATCCTGAATGGGGACTAACTTGTCCAAGGTGACAAGCAAGTTCATGGCAAAGTTGACACCAGAGGCCAGCCTCCTAACCTCAGGTCCAGCACTCTTTCCACCATACTGGGCTACCAATGGCAGAAAATAGAGCAGAGCCTCGAAATGAAATGGGAAGGTGGGAGTCTTGCCATTAGCGGATAAGCCTAAGAAGGGCCCATCCTTGAATCAAATACCTTTTCTCCAGAACTGACTTCCTAGGGTCATCTGCAGGACGCCCTGCAGGTCTGTGTCTCCGAAACAGCTTCACTGCTGGCACGTCTCTAAGAGGCCTAAAAGCTTCCTTCCCTCCAGAAGAGCTTCCGTGGAGGAAGGGGTAGCCTGAAATTTACCGGCAAGAAGCCCTGTAGTTTCGCTACCAGCTCTAACCTTCTATCAGGCAGGTGGGCGGAGCCTGGGCATGCCCCGCCCCCAGCTCCCAGCTCGCACTGATCCACTGGCTCCTGGGGAATCACTTGGCCTTGGCAAGCTGGACCAGGTTGTGCCTTCATACTTAGTTTTCCCAGAGGACATAACCTGAAATAAGGGAACCCTGAGGGTTGGGGTCCTTTCGGAAAGCTATCCACCAACTGACTCTTCTGCCAGCTCCTTCTGTCTTGCCTCAAGGGGCCTGTGCACTGAGTTCAGCACCCTGGGAGCACCTGGAAAGGGGGCTCTGGCCTCACCTGTATCCACATAGGGCCACTCTGCCACCTGCATGCCCTCGCTTTCTTCAACTCAAAACAGAGAGCCCCACAGGGGCCCCAGCAGTAAGGATCCCCAGCCAAGAAGAGGTGGCTTCCTTAGACGCCTGTTCCAGTCGGTTTCTCCTCACACCCTTCTCCCCAGACCTGATCAAAGGCACCATCAAGCACGGCCTGACCGTGGAGGACCTCATCATGACAGGCATCAACTACCTGGACAGCCGCAGTAACTTCTGGAGACAGCAGAAGCCCATCTACGCCAGGGAGCGCGACCGGAAGCTGATGCAAGAGAAATGGCTGCGAGACCGCAAACGCCGTCCCTCACAGACAGCCCATTACATCCTCAAGAGCCTCGAGGACATCGACATGTGTGAGTAGCTTTCTCGGAAGGGCGAGGCCTCCGCCAGGTGGTGGAAGAGTAGCATGGTGGCCCGAGACTGTGGTTTGCTGGCCTGTGGATGGTATCTGTGGGGAGGCGGGTCCTCCCCTCAGCCTGAGAAGGCTGCTCCCACCTCCCTGTTCCCCTTCCTAGTGCTGAGCAGCGGCAGTGCTGAAGGGAGCCTTCAGAAGGCTGAGAAGGTGCTGAAGAAAGTGCTGGAATGGAACAAAGAGGACGTACCCAACAAGGATGAGCTGCTTGGAAACTTGTACAGCTGCATAGGGAACGCCCAGATTGAGCTAGGGCAGATGGTCACAGCCCTACAGAACCACAGGAAGGACCTGGAGATCGCCAAGGAATAGTGAGTGCCCAGGGATGGCTGAGCAGCTGTGGATGAGGGGGGCAGGGGTCATGCCTGGCCTCTTGCCAGGGCTGCTGACGGGTCAGCTCCCAGGACTGAGGCTAAGAGGCAGACCTAGACTGTCAGCTTTTTTGCCACAAAGAGGAAGGAAGTAGCCCAAAATGCCAGAAAGCTCAGAGATTTGGCTCTGAGGGGACATTATTTAAGTTTTTCTTCATTTATTTATTTTGAGAGAGAGAGAGAGAGAGCGCACTCGAGTGAGCTTGTGAACATGTGTGAGGGAGGGGCAGAGAGAGAGAAAGAAAGAGAGAAAGGGAGGGAGAGAGAGAGAGAGTCCCAAGCAGGCTCCATGCTGTCCATGCAGAGCTAGACTCGGGGTTCTATCTCACAAACTGCAAGATCATGACCTGAGCCGAAATCAAGAGTGGTTGCTTAGCCGACTGAGCCCCCCCCAGGTGCCCCAAAGGTATTTCTGTTCTTAAATCATCTCCACATGTGTACATCAACCCCAGACTTGCCAGATGCTGCTAACATCAGGAACACGGCAGTGCCCCAATGCAAGGGTCATCTCCCTGCAGACGTAAAACAAAAAGTGACATAGCTAATAAATGGTAATCGTGGGATGTGTCGTGAAGGACAAGTACAGGGCCCGGTGCTATGAGGAGTATATTCCGAGAGCATTGGACTGGGCATTGGGGATCACACTTGGTCTGTGGGAGGCCCCTGAATGAGGCAGATGGAAGCTTGATGCTGGAGAGCACAGAGTATTGCCAGAGGAGGAGTGACCAAGAGGAAGCCAGGCCAAGTGGCAGGGATCAGATGGAGCAGGGCCTTGGAAACTATGGTTTCCATATGCTGACCAAGAGCCTGGGCTCTGGAGTCAGCCTGACCTGGGCTTTGGAATTGGACCTTGCAGCCAACACCGCAGCAGTGGGGCCTTGAGCAAGGCGCTCCCCCTCTCCCAGCCAGGTGTCCTCTGTCAGTGGGTGTAACAATACCCCCTTCCTGATGGGGGAAAGGAAGAAGCCACCCAGAAGTCCATGTAAAGATCTCAGGATAGTGCCGGGTATCCAAGATAGTACGAATACCAACTATCAGCTCTTCCCAAGACTTGAGGGCCCCTCTCAAAGATACCATCACTCTCCAGGCATCCTGGATGTAGCCTGTGGAGTCCTCCATGACTTACCCCTACTCGGTTTCCATTTGCCCACAGTCTGAGTCTCTCCCCCACCTCCCTCCATCCCATTCCCAGTCACAGGTTCGGGGCTCGGCTCTCTCTGCCTCCAGCTGCTCCCACACATCACCTCCAGAGACCTACCTTTCATCCCCCAACCCTTCTTCCCCTGTTGACACACTAGCCTTGGCCCCTTGTTGCCTGCGGGTTCAAACCACCTGCCTTTGCTTGGCCCTCAAGGCTCCTTGTGAACCCACTTCTGCACAGCGCTCCCTGTCACTTCTCCATTTGGGTCAAACCCTCTTTCTTTCTTTCTTTCTTTCCTTCTTTCTTTCTTTCTTTCTTTCTTTCTTTCTTTCTTTCTTTCTTTCTTTCTTTCTTTCTTTCTTTCATCTTTAATATTTATTTATTTTTGAGAGACAGAGACAGAGAAAGACACAGTGTAGGTGGGAGAGGGGCAGAGAGAGAGGGAGGCACAGAATCTGAAGCAGGCTCCAGGCTCTGAGCTGTCAGCATAGAGCCTGATGTGGGGCCCACAAACCGTGAGACCTTGACCTGAGCCGAAGTCGGGTGCTCAACTGACTGAGCCACCCAGGCATCCCTTGGTCAGACCATATTTCTTGAAGGCTCCTGCCTCCCACCCTCTCCTCACTCACCTGAGCCCCATGTGCTATTTGTTCCCCATTCATTTCTCACTGGCCTTTGCTGTGCTGGGGAGTATCCCACACTGGCCACTCTGGGAGTAGAAAGCAACCCAGCAGCTTTGGAGACAACTGATTTTGATTCAGAAGCTGTGTGGATTTGATTAAGTTGCTCATCTCCTCAGTTTGCCCATCTCTGATGAAGGCATAATAATACCAACTCAGAGATTACGAGGATTAAATCAGATATGTATTTACAGTGCCATGGATCCAGCCATCTCCCTGGCCCCGGAGACTTACTTATTATCTTTGATGCTCATCACACCTCCCTCCCGAGCCCCGGGCCTGCATAGCCAACCGAATCGAACGCACTGTCACTTGGATGTCCCACGGAAATCCCAAATTTAACAAGCCCAAAGTGGAACCGCTGTTTTTCCTCCCAAACCTCTTGCTCCAGGGGCCTCTGTCTGCGAGGATGGCACTGTTGGCCACTCGGTCCCCAAGAAGGAGCCCAGGCAGCTTCCCAGAGTCCTCCCTCCCCTCCACGCTCACGCCCAGCCAGCCTACGCCTTGCCTGGGCCTCCTCCTGCCTGTCTCCTAGGTGCTTCCGTCTCCCTCCCACAGCTCAGCCCGGACCCTCCTCACTTCTAGACTGATTCTTCCAACCTGGGTTTCCAGGAGCCCCGCTGGTCCTTCTGTGCAAAACAAGCCCAGTGGTGGGTCGGGATGAAGTTCCAGCTCGCAGTTCTGCCCGGCCTGGTCTGCCCTTCCTGACCGGGCTTGTGCTGGCCCCACCTGACCCAGTTCTCTCCAGGCCCCTGGGCAGCTCGTGCCTCAGCCAGCACCGTGTGGCTCTGTTCCTCCCTTCTCTCTCGCCAGCACTTTCTTTATCAACTCCCTCCTTCCCATCCTGCAAATTTTATTTACTAAAAAAATTTTTTTAAGTTTATTTGTTTTGAGAGAGAGAGCACCAGTTGGGGAGGGAGACAGAGCATCAAAAGCAGACTTCATGCACTGTCCCTGTCACTGTGGAGCCCAATGTGGGGCTTGATCTCACGAACTTTGAGATCATGACCTGAGCTGAAATCCAGGAGTCTGCTGCTTAACTGACTGAGAAACTCAAGCACCCACCCCGCATCCTTCTAATTTTAAACGTGTGTCTCCCATCAGCAAAGTTCCATGTGTCCCCTGGGTGATATAGAAACCCCCTTTTAATGTTCCCTCTCCACACTCCTCATGGATCTTGTCTCCTCAGTTAGACTCTGGACTTTGGAAGGGACTATCTTATACCCCTTTCTCATCCCAGGCCCTGCCATGTAGTGGGCATGTGACAAATGCACGCCAAGTGGCTAAACAAACAGAGGTGTTCTTTTGATAATGTTAGGCCCTTTTGAACACCCATGAAGGGGCCTCCAGTTTCGTTTGTGAGTTCAGGTCCTCCCTCATTCTAATCAGCCACACCCTACATGTGCCTCCCACATTCAGAACCTGCCGGCCCTCATTTCTCCCTTCAGACACTCTAGATTGCATGCTTTCCCATTGCTATTGTTATTTCTTGTTGCACAGTATGGTGAATAAATTAACATTCATTCTTTCATTCATTCATCACACCACAGCAGAGCACCCTCTTTAGAAGGGGGAGGGAGGGCGCCATCTGGGGGGGGTGCCATCAGAGCAGCGGGTGCACACGTGGTCGAAGGTTCGAGGAAAGGCAGGTGGGGGCTGAGGGGGCCTCAATGAGGACAGGTCAGCCGAGGGGAGAGGGAGGAGGGCACCCCAGCCGGAGAGAAGCAGGTGGGGTGGAAGCTGGGGGACAAGGGGGTGCGGAAGCCGCCCGGGGGCGGGGCAGGACCTATGGGGAGTGGCAGTCTAGACCCCAGGCTGAGGAGGACTGAGGGCCAAGGACCCATGTGTTTTTACACAAGTACTAAAGTGAGTCTGGTACTTGGTCCCGAGCTCTGTGGCACAGAACTTGGGAGTCCCCTCCTCCTCCCCCAGCTCCCAGCACCACACTCCCCTCACTTCCCTGGGGCCATGTTGACCTGCGGCCTTCTGGCCCCTTTTCAATGCGTTTACCTGTGTATTTCTACACATAAGCACATACCTAGGATTCTCAAAACAAAAGCAACTCATTTTTATGGTTTTTAAAAAGCATGTGTCTTGGAAAGGGTCTCATCCTTTAAATGGTTTCAGAGAAAGGAATTTCAACACACACAGTAATTTCTTTAGCTATGTCCCTGTGGGCAAACACACAGGATGTTCCATTTTTGTCCTCATGCACAGCAGTACAGGGTGACTCAGCTCATTTGTGTGCATGTTTCTACAGGGAGAGGAATGGCCTGATGAGATGTGCGTGTTTGAAAGGCAGGCTCTGTCACAGTGGGGAGAATGAGTCTGAGGAGCAAAGTTTCATGGGGGACATGGGAGCTCGCTGAAAGGCAGGGCCTTGAGGAGTGAGGAGGAGGGAAAGAGTGGGAGGAGATGCTGGGGATGGGGGAGCACTGGAGGAAGGTTTTCTTATGTTCTTTGTTGGGGAGGAATTTTTTAACGAATTAGAGTATTCATATGGTGGTAATGTTAAAGAACCAATGTAAGGGCAACAATTGTGTTTTTCTTTACAGAACTATCTTAATCTCTTTTCTGTTGTTACAGGAATACTGTAAACAATTTAAACAATATGGATAAATGAATAGTTTTCCTCATACTCTCATTTCCCCTGGGTAATCATTGTTAACAGCTAGACTTCCATCCTCTCAACTGCTTTTTAAAATGCCCATTAAAATATTTTTCAATGTTTATTTATTTTTGAGAGAGAGAGAGAGAAAGAGAGAGAGAGAGAGACGCAGAGCGAACAAGAGAGAGGCAGAGAGAGAGGGAGGCACAGAATCCAAATAGGCTCCAGGCTCCAAGCTGTCAGCACAGAGCCCGATGTGGGGCTTAAACCCAGGAGCCATGAGATCATGACCTGATCTGAAGTCGGCCAATTAACCAACTGAGCCACCCAGGTGGCCCTAAAAATGAGGGCCAGTCCATGGAGCATGCAATTTGTGACTTTGGGGTTGAGTTCAAGCCCCACATTGGGTGTAGAGATTGCTTGAAAATAAAATCTTTAGGGGAGCCTGGGTGATAGTCAGTTAAGTATCCGACTCTGGATTTCAGCTCAGGTCATGATCTCACAGTTCATGAGTCTGAGCCCCACATCGGGCTCTGTGCGACAGTGTGGAGCCTGCTTGGGATTCTCTCTCCCCCTCTCTCTCTGTCCCTCCCACGCATGCTCACGCTCTCTTTCTCTCTCAAAGTAAATAAATAAACCTTATTAAAAAGAAGAGAAAATCTTTAAAAAGATGCCCATTTTATTTCCATTCACTTCTTTTTTGGTGAGTTAAAACAACACGTGCTCATTCTCCTAGAGATCAGAAGGCTAGGAGTCTGAAGCCATTGTCACGGGGCCAGAACCAATGTGTTGGCAGGGCTGTGTTCCCTCCCCAGGCTCTGGGGAGGATCTGTTTCTAGCCTTTTCCACCTTCTACACTTGTACCCCGTGCTTTGCGCACCTCATCCACGGTTCCTTCCTCCATCGTCAGGCCAGCGGCACGACATTGAGCCTTAGGCCTGCATGTTTATTTTTGGCACAAACAGAGCAACAAACCTACTATATACTCCTATAATCTGACTTTTTATTTTATAAGTTTATTTATTTATTTTGAGACCAAGAAAGAGAGAGCAAGCAGGGTAGGGGCAGAGAGAGAGTGGGAGGAAAAGAGAATCCCAAGCAGGCTCCATGCCACTAGCATGGAGCCTGACTTGGGGCTCGAACTCACAAACAGTGAGATCATGACCTGAGCCGAAGTCAAGAGTCAGATGCTTAACCAACTGAGTCACCCGGGTGCCCCCATAATCTGACTTTTTAACTTAATATCTGAGGGGCGTTTATTTTTTTTATACACAAAAGTTGCTAGCACGAGGGCACTGGTTCAGCTTGTTTCCAATGCTTACCATTATAAAGAGTGCTTTAACGAATGCTCTGGTCATGTTATCTTCTGGAGGTAAGTTCCTGGAAGGGAAATTGCTGCATCAAAGGACATGTGGTAAGCTCTTGAGTGATTCTTCTCTGGAAAGATTCCAGGGTGTTCTTTCATGGCCACAGGGCACGAGAGGGCCTGTGTGCCACAGCTTGGCCTCCTGGATATCATCCCTCCAAATGGACCCCACATCCCTGAGGCCAGAGGCCTTGTCTTTGCTTGTTTTCAATGGCCAACTTCTAGTGAACACCTTATCCTCCTTTTCACCCACAGTGACCTCCCTGATGCTAAGTCAAGAGCCCTTGACAACATTGGCAGGGTTTTTGCCAGAGTTGGGAAATTCCAGCAAGCCATTGACACGTGAGTGAGCAAGGGCTGCCTCTCCCCCATCCTTGGGTCAAGATTTCCCACCTTTACACCAGACTCCCAGCCTGGGGCCAGCATGCCAGGCAAAGAGGCATCAGAAGACCCCAGTTTGGCTCCGGGCTCTGCTAGGTGACCAGGGGCAAGCCCTTTGTAAGCTCTGAGGCTCATTTGCTAAATTAATTGACTGGAATCGGCATCTTCTTGAAGTTTCCCAATGACAAGAATCACCTGGAGCACAGGTATATGAATTACTGGGGGTCTCTGCACTGGAAATTCTGATTCTACAGGTCTGGGTTGGAGCCCAGGAAGCTGGGTTTAACAAGCACTCCAGATGGTCCTCACCTTGGCCAAGTTCAGGAACTACCTGACCTTGGGAACCTCTTCTGAGACTCTTCCGTGACTCTGTGCAGTCAACGTGGAGTCCCTGGGAAGAGAGGCTGAATTCTCCAGGTGACCTAATCGCTGAACTTTTGATGTGCAAGCCCGGGCTGGCGATCAACTCCAGTGGGGCAACTCGGCCCCAGGGAGGCTCAGGAGAGAGCCTGGCCTGCCTGGCGCCCAGCCTGCATGGGGAGGCTCCACGGGCCTGCTCGCTTAGCCCTGAGAGCAGCTGTCTTTCTGGCGCCCAGTGCTGTATCGAAATAGACTCGTTCACTGGGACCCTGTCCTCCACTTGGTTTCCTGAATGGCCCTTGGTGTCTATGTTCCGAAAGATGGAGGGGTTTGAGAGTTCACCCACCCATTTGCATCTTGTTATAAGAAAATGTCTTAGGGGCTCCTGGGTGGCTCAGTGGGTTAAGTGTCTGACTCTTGGTCTCAGCTCAGGTCATGATCTCATGGTTGTGAGTTCATGCCCTGCATTGGACTCTGCGCTGGGTGTGAAGCCTACTTTAAAATAAAAGAAAGAAAGAGAATGTTTTATAGTAAATCTGTGCTTATTGTTAAAATCATTAATTTGGAAAATGTGGAAAAGTAACGGAAAAACTACTCAGTGTCACCCCCCAAAGACAATGACTAAATCTGATCTTGCTCTTATTTTATTGAGGTCTTATATTTTTTATTCTAATCCTTTCTCTGTATTGATTTTGTTTTCTGTATATTTAATGAGATTCTTCAATGTTATTTTTATGTTATTTTCAAAGATTTTTTAAAAATATTTTTTATGTTTTATGTTTGAGAAAGAGAGATAGAGACAGAGAGAGAGAAAGACAGCAGGGGAGGTGCAGAAAGACAAAGAATCTGAAACAGGCTTCAGGCTCCAAGGTGTCAGCACAGGGCTGGACGTGGGGCTTGAACTCACAAACTGTGAGATCATGACCTGAGCTGAAGTCAGACACCCAACCAACTGAGCCACCCAGACACCCCTTAAAAAGTGGTTATTCAGGGCATTTGGGTGGCTCAGTCAGTTGAATGCCCAACTTCGGCTCAAGTCATGATCTCACGGTTCATGGGTTTGAGCCCTGCATCAGGCTCTGTGCTGACACCTAGCTCAGAGCATGGAGCCTGCTTCGGATTCTGTGTCTCCCTCCCTCTCTCTGACCCTCCCCTGCTCATGCTGTCTCTCTTTCAGAAATAAATACAACATTAAAAAAATTTTTTTTAAGTGGCTATTCTATTTGAGAGAGAGAGAGAGAGACAGAGCACGAGGTAGGGAAGGGCAGAGAGAGAGGGAGACATAGAATCTGAATCAGGCTCTAAGCTCTGAGCTGTCAGCACAGAGCCCGACGTAGGCCCTTGAAATCATGACCTGAGCCAAAGCGGGACACTTAACCGACTGAGCCACCTGGACACCCCTATGTTATTTGAAATGCAAGTTTATAAACATTATTTCCGATTGTATTAGATTCTATTACTTGTATCAAAATAGCTTTGTTAGTTTGAAAATATCTTAGGGCTTATTGGCTCCACCCCCATGTCTGAAAGAGCTGGTAGCTGGAGCACAAGTTCTGTTCTGTTGCTGGGAAGGAGCCCTGGGCTCCTGTGGCTGAGTACAGGGTTTGGGTGGGAAGAGTGACCCTGGTTCTTCATGTTCTAGGTGGGAGGAGAAGATCCCTCTGGCAAAAACCGCGCTGGAGAAGACCTGGCTGTTCCACGAGATCGGCCGCTGCTACTTAGAGCTGGACCAGGCCTGGCAGGCCCAGCAGTACGGCGAGAAGTCCCAGCAGTGCGCTGAGGAAGAAGGGGACATCGAGTGGCAGCTGAACGCCAGTGTTCTGGTGGCACAGGCACAAGGTATGGGTGCAGAGACGACTGCCCTACCTTTCCCAGCCCTCAGGGCCCGCTGCCATACCCTCAGTGTGTCCCTGGCTAGATTAATTTTTTTTATGTTTATTTATTTTTGAGAGAGAGAAAGAGCGTGTGTGGGACGGGCAGAGATGGAGACAGAATCTGAAGCAGGCTCCAGGCTCCAAGCTGTCAGCACAGAGCCCGATGCGGGGCTCGAACCCACAAACTGTGAGAGCACGACCTGAGCCGATGTCAGATGCACAACTGACTGAGCCCCCCAGGCGCCCCTAGCCTGGCCAGATGAATTCTGACTCTGAGGGTGGGTGATAAACCCCTCCGTTTTGACCAGCGTGTGCTCAGTGCCTTCTTTAAGCTAAGCTCAGACAGAGCTTGGGGCACCCTGGAAGCAGGCCCTGCTGTTGAAGAGCTCTGCTGCAGACTGGCATAGCACTCTACCATTGTCAGAGGGGCACCGCTTCCCCCAGCCCTGGTGCTCTGGGCACACGCATTCTCACACTCACTCACCATGTGAGCCAATGAGGAAGGCATTATTTTCCTCATTTTTGCAGATGGGGGGTAGGGAGGTTGGTGGGGGGTGGGGTGGGGGAAGAGGCGCTGCCTGGTTCAGCAGCTTGCCCCAGGTCACACGAGGAGCCTTTACAGAGTGATGGAAGTATTCTGAAACTGAGTTGTGGGGAGCATTACACACTTCCATTGAGTTGTAACTCCATGAAGTTACTAAAAATCGCTGGACTGTATGCTTACAAATGTGCACTTTATAATAATGAAAGTTACATCTCAATGAAATTGTCAAAAATAGACTAGCAAGGGAGCAGGGGTGAGGAGGAGTAGATGAAACAAGATTGGTGACTTTGATCATTGTCAAAGCTGGGTGAGCAGTGAGGGCTCATTGTACTACTCCATCTACTTCGTGTGTATTTGAAATACACACATAACACAAAGCTGAAAAGGAAATAGATGCAGGTCACAGGTTAGGAAGCAATGAAGCTGGGACCAGAGCCCAGTGCCCTGCCCCGGCCGAGCAGCTGACCCCCAGCAAGGGAGGAAATGCAGCAGGTGCTATAATCCAGGGCATCATCCTTCATTCGCTCATACTGCAAATAGTTCCTTGGCACCTTCTAGGCACCAAGTTGGGCCTACAGTGGGGCTGGCCATTGATAACCATGTCCTACCTTCATATCCAAGGAAAGTCACTTTTAAGCAGAAACATTAAGGATGAGAAGGTACCAGCTGTTCCAAGAGCTGAGGACAGAGCTTTCCAGCCAAAGGAACAGCATTTAGAAGGTGGAGAGGAGTTTGGCTGATTTAAGAAGCTGAGGGAGACCAGTGTCAGCTGGAGCCCCTGGGAGGCCAGGGAGGTCTGGAGGGGGGAGGTTGATGAGGGGCAGATCCACAGAGCCTCATGGGCCTCATTTACAAATCAGAGATTCTTGGGGCGCCTGGGTGGCTTGGTCTGTTAAATGTCTGACTTTAGCTCAGGTCATGATCTCACGGTTTGTGAGTTCGAGCCTGCCATCCGGCTCTGTGCTGACAGCTCAGAGCCTGGAGCCTGCTTCAGATTCTGTCTCCTTCTCTCTCTGTCCCCTCCCTGCTCGCATTCTGTCTCTGTCTCTCTCTCAAGAATAAATAAACATAAAAAAAAAAAATCAGAGATTCTTCCCTAAAGACATAGATAGAAACTTCCACTGGAAGGTGTAAACTGGGGTAAAGTGTGATTAGTGGAGTTTTTCCTAGAACCCCTTCCTAGTCTTAGGAGGTCATGGTATAAGCTCAAGGGGAAATGCGATGTAGCCCTCAGAACTGACATTTTCCTGGGTCGACCCTTGAGGACTTTCCTGGCCGCTGGGCCGCTCTCAGCTTCCCTGGGAGGGGAAAACTCAGATGCAGCAGCCTGGGTGCTGCTGAGTTCTAGAGGCCACGCAGCTCTGCAGCCAGAGCGGGGGCTCTGGGCGTTCCAGGCTCAGAACCTCAGGCACTCTGTCAGTCCGTCAAGGATCGGGTTCCAGCTCCAGCACTAAGGGGCTCGGACAGCGCCACTTCCTCTCTGGGTTCCGGTCCGCAGGTGCGGGGGCTGGACTCCAGCTGCTGGGCCGCGAGTCGCATCCAGCCTTTTGATATTTCCGTGGCCTTTGCGGGTTTTTGTACAATTTGAATGAACATTTTTAAAATACGGATTACCACTTCTGGAAAAATCTGAAGTTGGGGGAAGACAGAGTTGTCCCACTGCCCAGGAGACACATGATGTGTGTGTGCACAGGCCCTACCCCAGATCTTCTTTCCTTGATGACTTCTCTGAATGGCCTGCTATCCAAGACTCAGGCTCCTAGGTTCTGGTCCTTAGTGGCGAGATGGCCCAGGAATGTGATGGAAAGGCTGGTGCTAGGCAGTGATGCTGCCCAAGGCCTGGGGCTCCTCAGTGACCCTGGGAGCAGCCAGGCAGTGTCACCACACAGTGCCACAATCTACCTGTGCTGTGCCCCCTCCCTGCTTTCCAGTCAAGCTGAGAGACTTCGAGTCGGCTGTGAGCAACTTTGAGAAGGCCCTAGAGAGAGCGAAGCTGGTCCATAACAACGAGGCACAGCAGGCCATCATCAGCGTGAGCTGCCCACCCGCCTTGGGCCCTGGCTGCGGGAAGGGGGTGGGTGGGTCTCAGCCCCTCAGCCCTTCAGGCCAGTCCACAGGTGTTTATTGCCCACCAACGTCAGGCCACGTTCTAGGAGGGCTAGTGGCTTTCAAATGCTTGCTACTGCCATCAGTTTATTCAGCGACCTGTCATACTTATTTCTATTTGTTTAAAGTTTATTTATTTATTTTTTAATTTTTTTTTTAATNACGAGTTCATGACCTAAGTGAAAGTCGGACGCTTAACCGACTAAACCACCCAGGTGCCCCAAAAGTTTATTTATTTTTAAGAGAGAGTGTGAGTGGGGCAGGGGCAGAGAGAGAGGGAGACAGAGGATCTGAAGCAGGCTCTGCGCTGACAGCTGAGAGCCTGATGCTGGGGTCAAACTCACGAACCGTGAGATCATGACCCGAAACAAGGGTAGATGCTTAACCGACTGAGCCACCCAGGTG
>NW_027532426.1:791736-799912 GCF_008692635.1 Crocuta crocuta | reverse complement strand
ACCCAGGCGCCCCTATTTCTATTTGAAATAAACAGGAGGGGTCACCTGGGTGGCTCAGTCGGTTAAGCGTCTGACTTCAGCTTGGGTCATGATCTCACGGCTCATGAATTTGAGTCCTGCGTTGGGCTCTGTGCCTCCTCTGTCTCTCTCTCAAAAATAAACGTTAAAAAAATTTTTTTAACTGAAATAAGCAATGGAAACAAAAATTTTACGAAACATATTTCCCATTACTATGTATGTTGATATCTCCTATTATATTCTCTTAGGGTTTTCATTTTCTTTAAGGCTGGTTGAAACCTTCTCCATTGATTTTAGGACTCACAGTGTATAAAATGCTGCCTCCTCCAGGAGACAACAAGAAATACAGTGTGACAGCCTCACACACCTAGACCTGCGCTGCTCACTGTCACTAAGGCGGCCACCCGCCACACACTGATTATTTAGATTAAAATGCATTGAGAGCAAATAAAACGTAAAATTCAGTTTCCCAGTCACATGAGCCACATTTCAAATGCTCAATAGCCACATGTGGATTGGGGGTACCACATACTGCAGATCTAGAGGATTCTCACGGTGGTGGAAATTTCTGTTGGCTAGTGCTGGCCTAGACTGCAAGCTCCAGGAGGCAGAGACCAGAGGGGGAGCCAGGAAGCCTGCAGGTGCATCAGGCTTCTAGCCACTGTTCCCAGAGTCACTCCAGGGAAACGCATAACCTCAATAGGGTCCGTGCAATGGCCTCAACGATGCATAGGCAGTTTGGCATGAGTCCCCTGGCCACCCCACCTCCCACTGTCCCCTAGGCTGCCGCATCTTGAAATTCCAGAGCTACTACCAGCAAGCACCTGGCTGGACCCCAGTAAGCATCTGCCAGCGTGAATTAAGCAGGGCCCCTGTCCTGGGGTGCCTAGATGGCTCAGTTGATTGAACGGCTGACTCTTGATCTCAGCTCAGGTCTTTTATTTATTTATTATTATTTTTTTAATGTTTATTTATTCTTGAGAGAGAGAGAGCGCCTGCGAGAGAGAGCTAGTGGGGTTGGGGCAGAGAGAGGCAGAGACACAGAATCTGAAGCAGGCTCCAGGCTCTGAACTGTCAGCACAGAGCCTGATGCGGGGCTCGAACTCACATGTCGCAAGATCGTGACCTGAGCCGAAGTTGGACACTCAACCAACTGAGCCACCCAGGCACTCCTATCTCAGCTCAGGTCTTGATCTCAGGGCTGTGAGTTCAAGCCCCAAGTCAGGCTCCATGCTGGGCGTGGAGCTTACTTAACACAACAACAAGCAGGGCCCGGGTCCTTGGGGAGCATGCCCCCATGGGTAGGAGAGGCCAGACATGATAACTAGGAGCACCATGAGGGGCATGGATGGCCTCAGGGACCAGACTGAAGGTTCAGCAAGCTTTCCGGAAAGGGAGCAGGGACCCTGGGAAGCGACAGCCAAGGATGCTGCAGTTGGAGGTGGGCCTCATTCTGGGCTTCGAAGGACCAGGACAGCAAGGTTTGGCTGGGCTGAGAAGGGGTGAGAGCTGCTGAGGCACAGGAGGCCATGGGCACTGCCGAGTCTGCGGGAGGGAGAAGAGACCCTGGATCTGGGTGCACAGGCTGGCTCACCGTGGCAGGAGTAGGGCCAGAGAACCCCAGGCGGTCAGTGGACCAGCTCGGACTTGAAGGGCTGGGAGTGGCAGAGGAGAGACATGCCTCACTCAGTTTTTTAAGACGTGAGCTCATGGTTTGTGAGGACCCTGGTGAGACTACCCCTTTCCTGTCATGGTAAAATTGCTCCCAAGAGATTCCACCATGAGGCCGTTTGTGCCCTCCCCTCATCTGTCCCAGGGCAGCTCTGGCCCGTCACACCAGCGTCTTCTTCCTCTGTTGGGGGGGGTCAGCTCCCCAAATATGCCCCTTGCCATCCAGAGGAAGAGCGCTCCTTCGCTAAAGCCCTGTGTGTCCTCCTGTCACATGCATGGTCTCTCCCACTTGATGCCCTTCTGCATGACTGCCCTGCAGAGAGACGGATTGACAGTTCAGTCCTGTAAATACTTGCTGTCTGAGAGTTGGCTCTGAGCTGCCCAGCCCAGAGGGGACAGCTGTGGTGCTGGCCGCCAGGAAGCTGTGTCAGTGGGAAGGTTAAACCAAACATCCCTTGTTCCTGACCAGTGCGGCAGGGACCAGGGGGTCTGGAGTGAGAGAGCCCAGCTCAGGAGGCAGGGCTGGGCTTTCCCGTCCAGGAGGGTCTGAGGTCGCCTTGAAGATAGGGCAGCATTTTGAAAATGAGAGGCACAAGGAAGTGCCCGTTGGGCCAAACGGCCCCTCGGCCCTAGGTGACACCTCAGGAGACCAGGTACCTGCCTCCTTGCCCTCCGGGACTGGCAGCTCCAGGTGGGAATGTGTACTAATGGGCAGACCAACGTCCCCCAGGACCAGGCCCCGTGGTCTTTCCGCAATGGCTCCCGCATGCCAGCACCGCAGCGCCACCTGCGTGTGTTTCCCAGTCCCCCTTTGTGGCTCGCTGCCTTACTGAGTGCTTAGGGGCTTTCTTGTCTACACTGGCTGAAGCCAAAAGAAGCTGTTGGTAAGGAGGTCAAAATGAGCAGAGACAGCTCCCAAGTACACAGCTCAGCCCAAGGGAGGTGAAGTCCAAGTTCCCAGCAGTGGCGTATCCCCTACCACTTAGTGTGGGTAATTCCGAGTCGGTAAGTATAAATTAGCCCCGGGGCAGGCATCTGCAGAGGAGCCAGGAGACCATGGAGGGTGGCCAGGCTGCTGCAGAGCCCCGCCTGCTGGGGCTGGGGCCTGGCTAGAGAAAGGGCAGGGGCAGGTGCCAGCAGGGGTTAAGCGAGTTCATGGCTCCGCTCCACCCACAGGCCTTGGATGATGCTAACAAGGGCATCATTGAAGAGCTGAAGAAAACGAACTACAGGGAGACACTGAAAGAAAAGAGGGAGAAAGGTGAGTGCCAGTAGCTTCAGGATTCTCTGCTGCCTTCTCTCCTGTCCGTCCTCAGCCACCCTTCCCAGCAGCTTCTCCGGTGCTGGCTTGGCACTGCCCACCAGGCGTTCCCCCCCAGCCCCAGCCCTTCCCTGGGGCAGGAGAGGAGGGCGGTCCAGCCTATCTCCGGTGGGGTCAGAGCCCACCTTGTGTTCCCCGAGAGCCCACTCCTGTGTTTCTCCAATTGATTCATCGGATATTTGTTAAACAGCACTTGTCAAGCGCTGGGAGGGAGGCAGAGGCTTGGCCCCTGCCCCAGAGGAGCCCACAGCCCGGGGGCAAAGCCAGGTGATTTTGAGTTGTCAGCAAATGGGCTCCTGAAGGCAAGCCCTGCTGACTGGGAGGAATCACTCTTCTGTGGGCACAAGCGGAGAGCTCCGGCTGTCTGGGGGAGATCGGGAAGGCTCTGAAGAGGAAGAACCATCTGTTTCAGGCTCCAAAAGATGCCCTCGGGCTTTCTAGGCAGGAGGTGCTGGTGGGAAATAGGGGGGACGAGGACACAGCAGCAGAACGACAGTAGCTTGCACTCTGAGGGCTCTTCCTGCACACCCAGCACAGGATCAGAAATGATCTAGTTCAGTCCTCACCACCAGAGCAGGTAGCAACTGTTTCTGGGGGGCAATAGAGGCTGAGTCAGGTTGGGTGACCTGCCTGGGTCACACAGCAGTCGGACTTGGAGCCACGCTGTCCTCTGCTGCGTCACACTGCTCTCCTGGCCGGCATGCAAGGCCACGGGTCAGGTGAGGGCACGCAGCAGTCTGGCCTCCAGGGAGTAAAGAAGCCTCGCCCCTACCCCCCTGCCCCTTCCAGCTCTAGGAAGAAGTGAGGGAAGAGGAGGTGGCTGCAACCCCAGCCCCACGGCAGCGAGCGGGGGTGGGCCCCAGGGGGGATGGGGTGATGAAAGAATGTTCTCCATTCAGTGCTTCCTGTGTGCCAGGCCCTCCTCTAAGGGCTTTATATGAGCTAACTCGTCTGATCCCTTCCAGAACACTATGAAATGAGTATTACTGATTTTATGGATGAGGACACAGAGGCAGAAGGGTTCAAGTCCCATAGTGGCTTTCTGTCTCTGGCAGCCTGGCCTAGAACCCATACTTCTACCCCGTTTCCGCCTGCCCCTCTCTGGTGGTGTGTCATTCCAGCTGCATCGCCGCGAGAGGCAGCTAGGTCGGGGCTCCGTGTCCCCAGGAGGACAGAGCCCCCTTCCAGGCACCAAGGCTGGAGTCCTCTCTGATTCAGGCACAGCAGCAGCAGCAGCAGCAGGGGGAAGCTGGGCGTGAGGTTTCTGGGCACCCAGGCAGCCAGATGACAGCCCTTTATTATGCAGTCTGCCATGTGGTGGCTGGATCTCCTCACGGAAGGAATTGGCCTCTGTTCCCACAGGCCCTTAGAGCTGCTCAGAAGCCGCAAGGGCAATGGATGTGAAGAGCTACCCAGGGAAGGGGCGGATGCTCCTAGCAGCTTCCCATCCCTTTGGTGGGCCACCGGCCTGGGAAGGTATCCTGAAAACCCACTGGGGGAGGCACTTCCCTCTGGGAACAGCAGGTGGCAGCATTGCATATGTCTTCATGCCAAATGGTGGCCTTTTCCCTGCTGTGAACTTAGGGCCCCTGAGGGCATCTTAGACCAGGGGCTTCCAGAAAGAGAATATGGAAGCACTCAGGAGGGGATTGTGACTTTTCTCTGTAGCCCAGAAAAACGTGGGGCAAGGATCGCTTTGATTGTAAAAATAGCTCTCAGGCTGAACTTCCCGCTCACAGTCTGCTCCTATTTTGATAGGGAACCTCCCAATAAGTGATGACTGTGCTTCCCAGGGACAAAGAGAAATGCAGAATGAGGGTGCTGGAGAAGAGAACCCCTCTGTGATCCCCCAGTTCCTGTGTTATTTTTCATCAGGAAGGAGAATGTGCTCTGAGGGCAGACCGTCCTGGGTTCAAATTCTGATCCTGCCATTTATTTATCTGCAGTGTGACCACTGGCTGTGTTTTCTGTCATCAGTCTCAGGTCCTTTGACTGTGAACTTGAATCACTGACATTATGCAATTCCACGACAACCGAATGGTATCACCTCTGCAGCTCACACAATGCCTGGAACAGGGCTGGCACTCAGGAAACAACCATCCACTTTCTCTGCTCTGGGAAAGGCGTGCTATCTCTCAGAAGCACAGGCTCCTATGGGTTGAGGTTCACCCAGGCCCAGAGATGGACAAACTTTTACTTTTCTTCCCTCCTATCTCCTGTTTTTCAGAAGAGGCGGCTGAATTGGAAAAGAAGGCCATGATGGTAAAGGAGAAGGAAACGACGAGAAGAGGAAGAGATGAGCCCGAGAAGGTGATGAAGCATTGGGAACGAGAGCTGGTCAACGAGAAAGAGACAGACGATGAGTTGTCTCAGGAGGCTCTGGGGACCACAGTGATTGTACAAGAAGAAAACAGGCAGACAGAAGGAGGGAAAGCCCACTCCTTCCAGAGAATAGGGCTGGGGGCCACGGGCCGAGATTCAAGAGGCTTTGCCAAGAGTGTGTCTGGAGAAGTAGGCGCAGAAAGAGCAGGAGAAGTGAGCAGAAGGAAATCAAGAGAGATTTACAGGAGGCCTTCAGACCTGGACCAGAAACTCTCAGGAGAATTAAGTGGAAAGGAGTTGGAAGGACTGGAGAGGAAAGTTTCAGAAGGCAGCAGAAACGAGTCAGAAGAAGTAGAGCAAACAGAACTAAGAGAAACAGCAGAAGTGACAACGGCAGAAAACGCTGAAGAAATGGAAAAAGATGGAGAAACAGATGAATGAAGTAGTCGTCAGCAGGCATGGGGCCCGGGGGTGGGGGGCGGCTTGTGGTTCCCGGGGCTGTGAGGATCTTAATCTGCACTTTCAAGCTGAGATTTGTCCTTGATGGGAGAACATCTGGACTGGGCCCCGCAAGTCCCTTCTGCCTCATTCTGTTACTGTTTTCCCGTTAAATAGATTTATTTCATTCTTACAAACCCCCGGTCTGTCATTTTGCCTCCCTCCTCACCCACAAGAGCCTTAGAGAACCTGGCTCAAGGTACCACATCCCAAGTGAAACTCTGACCTTAACCTTGGCCAGGTGACAAACACAGACTCCAAGCAAGGCCTACAGAGCGTGATCGAGGTGGGACGTGTGGTCCTCTCCCCCAAGCCCTGCTGAAGGATCGCATGGAAGAAATGAGAGAGGTGCTAAGAAGAAAGGGTTTCAGGAGGGTGAAGAAACAGGTGGGCTCCAAGGAAGCAGGCTAGCTTACAGAGGGGAGTAGAGGTGTGTCCACCCGGGCACTGGCCATCTGTCCATCCTGCTGAGTGCATATTCAGGGCACTGTGGGAGGCTTTATGGAAGAAATAATGATGGGGCAGCCTCAGCCATCACAGTGAGGAAGACCTACTTGTAAACCCTGAAGCCTGGAAGGCAGGATGAAGTGAATGCTGGCACTGACGGGCACTGTGCTCTAGGAGCCTGGACGGAGAAGGTTCCTGCCCAAGCACAGGGAGCAGCCCCAAGTTGGAGTGGCGGCTGGGCTGCACCTGCACCACTTCCAGGCGGCAAGGTCAAGGAAATCAGGCTCCCACAAGCTTGTTTCCTCCTCTGTAGAATGGGGATCTGCCTCCCGGGTTGGCGTGAGGCTTCTAGGGGTGCTTCGCACAGCGCTTGGTACACAGGAAGCTCTCAAAAATCCAACTAGCTTTCAGTGGCTTCCCAGAGGAGGTGGCAGCTGAACACCTACCCTAGGGGATGAGCTAGGATTTCACTACATTATTCATCTGTCCCTTGGCCATGGCCATCATCGTTCCATCTACAGTCCTTGGAAGGGTTAGGGCTGATATGAGGCTAGCTAGGACCAGGCCCCGACTAGAGTGAAGTGAGTGAGGCATTTCAGATGCAATATTTCATAGAGTGCCAAGAAACTCAGTAAGCGAGATATAGTATTTGGTCTTTAAAAAAAAATATTTATTTTTGAGAGAGAGCGCGAGAGAGAGACAGCAGAGAGAGGGAGGGGCAGAGAGAGAGAGGGAGACGGAATCAGAAGCAGGCTCCAGGCTCTGACCTGTCACCACGGAGCCCAATACTAGGGCTTGAACTCAGGAACCATGAGATCTTGACCTGAGCCGAAGTCAGATACTTAACCGACTGAGCCTCCCAGGCGGCCCCCGAGATACAGTATTTTAAGCTAATGTAAAACACACACCCAAATTAACGCAAAACCCCACAATGGATAAAATTTAAGTAAAATTTTAAAGACAGGATCTAACCTTGCTCTTGCACGACCCTGCCTCCCTGGCTTCACCCTAACCCTGCTGCAGGAGCGGGGAAGGGTGACTGCCTCCGTCTTTCTAGAGCTCCGCGGGAACGCTCGAGGGCACAGGTGTGCCAAGGCACAGCTGGGCGCCGGACGGCCGCTTCCCCCCGCGTGGAGTTTCGGGTTTCGATTCGCCGCGCCTGCGCGGAAAGCCCCGCCTCGCCCCGCCCCGGCCCGCGGCGCGCGCTCCGTCTCCCCCCCTCCCTCTCCCCTCCGCGGGCTATATAAGGCGGCCCCGCGGGGGTCGCGCCACCGCTGGACTCCGAGTCCCTCCGCGCAGGCGGGCGGCCCCGGAGAGCTAGTGCCTGCCAAGGCGGCGACGGCGGCGCCCCCCTCATCATGGTGAGCGCAAGCGGGGAGGCGGGAGCGGGCCGATCAGGGAAGCACCCTTACGGAAAACGGGAGTGTGGGGGGATTTTCGGGAGGAAGTGCCATGCAAATGAGCACCCGAAGTTCCGGAGTTGAGCTCTGGCTTTGTGGGTGGTGGAGTGCAGCCCGAGGTAGGGGAGAGGCGAATCGAGCCGGATAGCGGGCACGGCCGCTGGAGGAGGGCGGGTACCGGGCGCCGCGGGAGCCGGCAGACCGAGTCTGGGTCGGGGGTAGCGCGGGGCGAGCATTCCTCGCCTTTTCCGGCCCGCGGGCCTTGTCTGAGCAAAGCGAGTGCTAGCGCAGCGCTCAGAGTGCTGCGTGGAGGTGGAGCCGCTGTGGAGGAGACCGCGTACCGCAACAGGTGCTGTCACTTGTGGCTTTTAGCAGGATGGGAAACAAGTGGCTCAGAGGGGTGCCGCTGACACACAGCAAAGTGGTGGATAGAGCTGGCCCCTGGACACAGGTGCCCTGGACCGCCTGGCCCTGGGGCAGGCACAAAGACCACGACTTG
>NW_027532426.1:757524-791721 GCF_008692635.1 Crocuta crocuta | reverse complement strand
TGAGTGAATGAGGCCCTTTGTCCGGTCGCTCTCCTGCCCTGCCCCCCACCAGGCCTTCTGTGGGACCATTGTCCCCCCCATCCCAGACAAGAGAGTATTATCTGTTGCTGCCGTTGCTGGGGGGAGGGAGGCAGTCTTTGGGTAACCCTTCTCCACCCCCACCCTTCTCTGCACCCCCAGAGCCAGGACAGCTGTGGCTTGGCCCAGACATAGCAGCCCCACCTCCAAAGAGGTCATCCTTAACAGGTGCCAAGAATATAAAATTAGGGTCCGCTCCTAGAACCACAGGCGCGCACTTCCTGCACACGTTCCCTTGAGAGGTGGCAGTAGTAGGCGATCCTTGAAGCGACAGCTCCAGCCAGAGGGAATTAAGAGTCTAGCAGCGGCCAGACAGCTCTCCCCTCCCTCATCCACAACCAGAAGCCACCATCTCCATAGTACAGAGAAGGGAAAGGTCCACTCTGCGGCTCGGGGGGGACGCCCGCAGCACCGGAGCTGCTTGTAACTCATCGCTGGGAGCCCCACCGATTAGAACGAGGCCAGAGGCGAGGGGGCAAACCTGGCGGGGAGGCCCCACGTGAGCTGGCTGACCTCTGCTCTTCCCCTCCTCATACAGAATAGAAGCTTCTCCAGAAAGAGCCACGCGTTCCTGCCCAAGATCTTCTTCCGCAGAATGTCCTCCGCTGGGGCCAAGGACAAGCCTGAGCTGCAGTTTCCTTTCCTGCAGGATGAGGAGACGGTGGCCACGCTGCAGGAGTGCAAGACGCTCTTCATCCTGCGAGGCCTGCCGGGGAGTGGCAAGTCCACGCTGGCGCGGGTCATTGTGGACAGGTACCGTGATGGCACCAAGATGGTGTCTGCCGACGCTTACAAGATCAACCCCGGCATTCGAGGAGACTTCTCTGAGGAGTACAAGCGGCTGGACGAAGACCTGGCCGCCTACTGCCGCCGGGACATCCGCGTCCTGGTGCTGGATGACACCAACCACGAGCGGGAGCGGCTGGAGCAGCTCTTTGACCTGGCCGACCAGTACCAGTACCAGGTGGTGCTGGTGGAGCCCAAGACGGCGTGNATGAAGAAGCTGAAGCCAGGGCTGGAGAAGGACTTCCTGCCACTCTACTTCGGCTGGTTCCTGACCAAGAAGAGCTCCGAGAGCCTTCGCAAAGCTGGCCAGGCCTTCCTGGAGGAGCTGGGGAACCACAAGGCCTTCAAGAAGGAGCTGCGACACTGTAGGTGGCAGGCTGGCCAGGGTGCGGGTGGGCAGCCTTATTCGTGAGCCTCCCGAGCCGAGCACTGGGTGCTGTGCGCCCCGCACCGTGTGCGTCCCGGCATTGGGAGCCAGCAGAGGCTCACCTGGTGTGAGGCATGGTGGGCTGTGCGGAGAGGCCCTTCCCGGGGCACCTCTCCTCTCACTGCACCCTTCCTCCCCGCCCCCCATTGGAGACCACTGACCCTGTCTTGGGGAAGGGTTGGAACTGATTTACTGTCACAACAGGAAGTGTGTCGGCATTTCGTATAACCGTACAGGGAGGATCTGGCCCCGTTTAACTTGTGTTTAGCAGCAGAACCATCTTCTGAAATGAGCTGTTCCACGGAGGGGTTGCCTGGCGGGCTCCGAGGGAAGAGCACGTGGCTCTTGATCTCGGGGTCATGTGTTTGAGCCCCGTGTTGGGCATAGATTACTAAAAATATAAATTCAAAATATTCCATGGAGATCTCAGCTGCCACAAAAGCACAGCTAGGACTACTGTTCCCTCACTGGGGACGGTTCCCAGGTCTCCGGCTACTCATTGCACCTCCTGTGTCATCCTGCAGCTCCAGGAAATGGCTTCAAACCTAGTGTGAACCCCACAGTTGGCAGATGGGAAAATGCCCAGCAGGGATGTGGGACTTGCCCAAAGCATGGCGGGAGCCCCTCTAGCGGGGGCCTCCTCACGTTGGCTTGGCTCTCTCCTGGCAAGGGCTGTCTGCTCCTGGTGGCCTTCATTCTCCTCCAGTAGCCGACTGGGGATATGTCACCCATGAATCCATCTGTTCCTTTACCTCATCTCTGATTTTCCCCCCATTTTAGATCATCTTCCTACTTGCAACATCCCCACCCACATTTCTGTGTATCACCCAGAGGCAGGTGATCTGTGCCTGCACGTGTGCTCAGAGAACCCTTCTTGGCTCCTAAGGCTGGAATGCTGGGAAACCAGGGGACTGTGAGCCTTCAGTGACCTCGTCCAGATGTGACCCCTGCGCCCGGAATGGCTTGGCAGAAAAGCACCCACCAGGCACGGCTCCTGGTTAGAGCTGGTGGCTCTGCCTTGGAGAGTGGCTGCCTCTTGAAGCTGCTTTTACCCTTAAAAAACTACAATCCTTTTCTGCCTGTGACCCGGCAGGAGAAATGTAACAGGCCTCCTCTCAGAGCAGAGGTCTCCCTCCCCTGTGAAGGGTATGCGACATCCTCACAGGGCCTCGACTCTGGGAGTAAATAGGACATTCCTAGTGACTCAGAAGCTAGCCACAGGCCTGGAGTCTGGAAACTGAAATCACAGATACTCCAGGTCTCGCCACATGATGTCACCTCATTATATCCCAAGGCCTGTCGCACACGAGGCCCTTTCTAATATGCTTTCATCCACCAAACAGGCCTGCAAAGTACATGTCATGGTGGCCGAGTAACTTCTTGTCCAGGTAGCCCTGAATGCAATGGGGCACTACTCAGGGTTCCCCAGGTGACCCTGGGAAAATGGGTGTATGGTCACCCTGACGGTGCCTGACAGACCGCTAATTAATTAATTATGCTCTTTCTGGTTCCTTCCCTTGTACTGCACCATTCCAACACTCTCTACCGGGTAGAGGAAATCTACCCGATTTTTCATGGCTTGCTTCCCTCTTTCAGATGTGGAGCTGCTGAGGCCAAGATTCCCTTGGCCTCTGCTGCCTGTCCCCGAGTTACAAGTGCTTTCATTTTCAAATCTGGAAGAGATCTAAAAACCTGACATGAAACCAGGGAATTCAGACCCCTTTTTGTAGCTCTGGTGTGGCTGTTTGACCAGCTTAATGAATGAGTGGATTGTACTGGATTACTTAAGAACTGCTGTTTGATGTCCAGTTTTTCCCCCTGGGCCTCCATGGTCGTGGTGACAGATGCTGGGATGGCCCCTGCTCTCCTGCCCTGACTGCTCCCCTCTCTCCCCCTGCAGTTGTCTCTGGAGATGAACCCAGGGAGAAGATTGAACTTGTCACCTACTTTGGGAAGAGACCCCCAGGCGTGCTGCACTGCACAACCAAGTTCTGTGACTACGGGAAGGCTGCCGGGGCAGAAGAGTACGCCCAGCAGGATGTGAGTGCCCCCCAACCCCGGGGACAGCCAGCCGCGGTGGGGACAGGGGAGAGTCTGCTGGAGACCGCTGCTGGCTCAAGACAGGGACCAGAAACCAGACAGCCTCTCGGAAAAAATGGCATCTACTCCCCTTGCCCCCCACTCCCCCCAGGCTCAGTTGCACAGACGTCACCCACCCTTTCTGGAGAGCACCCCCTGCCCAGCACTGCCACCAGCCTGTGTATGTACCTCCAAGGCCTGCCCACCAGAGCCTTTTACTTTTGCAGACTGGTGCTCCTGCTCTGGCCTAAGATTGTGTGGGGTTCCAAAGGCCAGCTGTCCCCTGCTCCCAGGGAGCCTCGTGCTCTGAGGTCCCTGCCCCCAGGTCCTGGGCCTGGCCTTGCCCTGGAGTTGGGTACATCGAGGGATAGTGAGGCCTACTGACTGCAGGATGCCAGACCCTTCCCTCCAGCTCAGCTTCCACCCACGGCATCTACCACGTGGTCCTTATGCAGCAGGCGTGTCGCCAGGCTGTGCGCTGCTGTCTCCAGCCTCCATGGTGGCCTTCTCAGTGAGGCCTTCCTCTGGCCCTCCACCCGCCGCCCCTACTTGTCTGCCTAGGTGGTCGCGGCAGCCACCTTACTACTGATTGCTTATTAGGCTCCTAACTTGCATGCTTTAGTTGGTTCATGGTAGTGTTCTTGGCACCTACCGTAGCTGCGTGAATGAGTGGGTCCCATCACCATCCCAGCCACTTGTGCACTTAGTATTTATTAAGCACCTGTTAATACACTAGACACAAGGGATTGTGAGCAAAAATGGAGATGTGTTTATGTCCTTTTAGGAGAAATGGCCCTTTCTGAAAAGAATCCGATACAGTCAGACATGTAATCAGATGTAAACTGAGGTATACAGGGCAGATTCTGATCAAAGGCCTTTACTTCTGGCCTCACCCTGTTCTCTGGGATACTGCCTGGGTACTGGGGTGGCTGATTACCAGGATGAATCCGAATAGCAATGACATGAGCACATGTTACATGCTTGTAACTCTCCTAGACTCTTCACCCAGATACTCCTTAATCCAGGCACTGAGGTAGGTTCTAGTTCCCTTCCTGTTGGGCAGGTGAATAAGCCAACGCAGCAGCGAGGTTAAACAGCTCGCTTGGATTCCTGCAGGGGGCGCCAGGTTCTGAGTTTGGGAAGCCTGGCTTCCAACTCTGCCCACCGCCCTGTGTCTGGCACCTTCGCTTGGTCACATCAGCCTGAATAGGGTCCGTGGAAAGATGTCCTCCCGGGACACACGGGCTGCGTGTGGCTCTTCCCCAAAGGCTTGGCCGTGTCGTGCTCGCCTCTGTCGGGTCCACTGGCCGTCAGCTGTCCACCGCGGGGGCCACCACCTCTAGCTGAGCGCTGTCCGTCTCTCCCCACAGGTGGTGAAGAAATCTTACTGCAAGGCCTTCACGCTGACCGTCACGGCCCTCTTCGTGACGCCCAAGACTACTGGTGCCCGGGTGGAGCTGAGCGAGCAGGAGCTGCTGCTGTGGCCAAATGACGTGGACAAGCTGTCCCCCTCTGACAGCCTGCCCCGGGGCAGCCGCGCTCACATCACCCTCGGCTGCGCGGGTGACGTGGAGGCCGTGCAGACGGGCATCGACCTCCTGGAGATCGTGCGGCAGGAGAAAGGGGGCAGCCGAGGCGAGGAGGTGGGTGAGCTAAACCGGGGCAAACTCTACTCCTTGGGCAATGGGCGCTGGCTGCTGAGCCTGGCCAAGAAGATGGAGGTCAGGGCCATCTTCACGGGGTACTACGGCAAGGGCAAGCCTGTGCCCACGCACGGCAGCCGCAAGGGGGGTGCCTTTCAGTCCTGCACCATCATCTGAGTGTCCTCACTGCGGTCAGCCCCTTGCTCCTTAGAAGGAAGGGAGGGAGGGAAGCATGCCATCTGCTTGATCTTTAAGATTTTTTTTTTACTCCAAGTTAACCTTCCTGTAACTTTTTAAAAACTTGTGAAGTAACTTTTCCTGCCTGCCCTCCTCCCTGCTAACGCCCAAGCTTTCAACACAAGGGGGGTGGGGAGCGCCATTCAGGGGCCCAGAGCAGAGCGGCTGGGCTGGGCCGGAGCCGCAGCCCCAATCCCAAGCCCAGCTGCCTGTCGCTGGTCCCCCTGCCCCTGCCCAGAGCTGGCTGGTGGGGTAGAGGGGGCGCCTTAGAGCTGCAGGTCCCCACAGGCTATGGGAAGCTGACCCTGGATCTTAATCATTGCAGCCCCAGGAAGGCTGGGGCTTTTTACCAGGGTAGAAAAGGGGGTTTACGTCCCTGTCCCCTCCTCCTTCACACTGTAACTGATAAGTAGGGGACAAAAGAGAACAGTAAGCAACAGCTACATCCCGGAGGGCTACAGGTCTCCCCCTTTCCTGGGGTGGGGGTGGGCTGGCCGCCTTTCCAGCGGTGTGGCTCTGCTGTGCAGGCAGGGAGATCAAAGCCAGAGAAAGTACCTTGGTGGGGAAGCTCCGATCTTGCTGTCTGCCCAGCTTGCCTCCTTGTTGCCGCTGGAGGCCCGTGTGCTGCCTCGGAATGGGGTCAGTCGGCAGGGACCATGAGCCAGTGGGGCGGTTGCCTGGCGCCTCTGGAAGGGGTGTGGAACACCGGTGCGTGCTGCGGTCCCTGGGGTGCCCTCCACTGCCCCCTGCTCAGTAATAGGCCTTGCTCATTGGGTTGTTACTGGACGAAAGTGCTTGAGTTACTATCCTGGCTTTGCCCAACCTCAGTGACTTGTAAGACTGACAGTGAAATAAACCGTGTTAATCCTGGCCGCGTGCAATCTCTCTCACCCTTCTGTGCCCAGCTCAGGCCTCCCTGGGGTCGGGGCTGGCGTTATCAGGACTGGCTTTGTCCCGCAGCATGGGGCCATCGGTCCTGTCTCCCCTCTACTGGCCGGGCACAGCTGTGGTGAGGCTGGGCAGCTGAACAGTGTTGGCTTTCATGAAGAGGCAGAACGGAGAGAGGCTGATCTTAGACGTGCACAGAAAGTGGGGGCTGCCTGGGTCTGAGGGATGTGGAGCTTGTCTCCCCCACTGACTGCAGCAACGGGCCCCCAGGTGTTCCCTCCCCCCGCCCCCCAAGCAAGGAGAGGACCTGCCCAGCAAGACCCACGGTCCCTAGCCTGGGTCCCTCAGTCCTCTAGGGACGGGCCACTCTCAAACACCAGGCAGTGCCTGACACTGAGGAGTTTTGTACAGGCCAATGGGAGCGTCTCAGGCCTACCTCGGTCATCCCGTCACCATGGCTTTGGCGACAAAGGGGGAAGACTGGCAAAAGGGGCAAGGGCTCAGAAGGAAGAGAAGTGTAAGTTACCTGGTTGGTCCACGGTCTTTCCCCAGCCATCGCTACTACCGAAACGCCAAAAGTTTGAGCTTCGGCAAAAGTCTCAAGTGTCTCTGCCCGGAACTCCTAGAAAGATTACTTGCCACAAACACTGAACTTGACCTGGACAGCAGGACCTCGGCCACTGCTTCCTTCCCCAGTTTGCCTCCCACACAGAAAGGGACACCAGTGGAGAAAGTGAGGAGTATATGCTAAGAATGCTGTTTCTAAGCATGTGAGCTAAACGTGCCCCAGGAGCTGTGCATCCCACCTGGAACGGGCCAGGGGTTTGTCCTTGTCCCTCTCTTAGCTGGCACTGGCAGTAGGACTGCAAGGGCCTACGTAAACCTCCTGTGTCAGCCCAGTCTGACACTTAGCCCCCAGCCATGTTCCATGTGACTCTGGACACACAGCTTCTGATTCATGGTGGCCCTTAGCCTCAAATAAACCCATTCTCTGAACCCTGCTTCCCCATGACTGACCTCATGGGGTCCAACAGCATACTGAGGGCCTGCGNCAGAGGCGGCCAGCCTCCCCCTGCCATCGGGCCCTGGGTGCCCACGTCCCCCGCGGAGCAGCTTGCGGAGCCTAAAGTCCATGTCAGCACCAGCTCTGCAATGGGGGCTCAGCTCTGGCCCACCGAGTCTGGAGTGACACAAAGCAGCTGCCAGAGCAAAGCGCCAGAAAGGGTCAAAACATTTTATTCTCTTAATTTTTTTTCTTTTTTAATAAAGTTAAACAGTAAAACAAAAATTCACAAGCTGCCTCCCTGTCCAACCCCCGCCTCCCTCCCCTCCCTGCGGTCTTCGGCGCTGGCTCCCTCTCCTTCCCCCCACTCACATAGACACAGGGCATCCAACTAAGAAAACGAAACTGCTCTAAGGACAGGGAGATGAGATGAAGGGAGGAGGTGAACTGTGCCCACGTTCAAGGTTACACTGAGCAAGTCTCCACTTTCTGGGTTCTGGATGGTTTCCTTTCATTAGCCAAACTGGAAAAAGAAATTCCCTGGACCAGATGCTGTAAGGGAAAGAAAGGCTTGTTAGTTGGCTGTGTGGGAAGACCACTTTGCTCTGATTATGGGAAAGTCTTCAAGGGCTGCTTCAAGTTCAAACAGAAAATGCCAAGTCGACCGACAGCCTGAGGCCTGGGGCCCTAAGGGGATCAGGGCAGCAGCTGCGTGTGCAGCTTCTAACCCTCACTCTTGCAGAGGGGCCCTGGTACTAGACCGCGTAGACGCCTCCCAGACCCTGCAGAGGTGTGGTCCTAATGGTTCTGAGGCACGGTCCACCCAGGAACCTCCCTACCTCCATCCTCAGCAGCACCTGCGTGGATCGGGACCCTGCTGGATGGGGGTTCTGCCACCTCCACTTACGGGGCCCCTTGACTCTCATAGAGCTACCTTAGTGGGGAGCCACCTTAGCGGGGAGCCGCATTACAGGCCTGTGATTTGCAAATTCCTGAGAGCAGCGGGCACACCCACCTTCAAAGCTGAAGCCCCCAGGACCACCAAAGAATGCCTTGAAGATATTGTTTGCATCAAAATCTGTGCAGCAAAGTGAGAAACAGGGAAGGGAAAAAAAAGTGCAAAAGTTAGACCTGTCTTAATAGGAACTTACGATGACCTGGAGAATGAGTCCCCCTACACAGATGCACCCCTTA
Organism: Crocuta crocuta; assembly: GCF_008692635.1. Classification (NCBI taxonomy): domain Eukaryota; kingdom Metazoa; phylum Chordata; class Mammalia; order Carnivora; family Hyaenidae; genus Crocuta; species Crocuta crocuta. The sequence continues at coordinate 783,386 of NW_027532426.1, read as the reverse complement.
CGTCCGTCCTTTCCCTAAACATCATTGACCGGGATGGGCACATGTGTCTCCCCCCCCCCCCCCCAATCTAATGCCACTCCTGGGACACCTTCCTTTCTCCTTCCTAGTTGAGAGCCTGAAGGAAAGCTTTCTTCACTGCCACTTACTTTGCCGGACCTCCTCCATAAGAACTGGGATGCCGTTTGCACTTACAGACACAAGACTTTCCCCACTCTGTCTCCCTATGATGCCCGGCTGCTACCAAAAAGGCTAAAATCTTATCACTTCTGTGCTAACAACAAATACAGGAGTTTTAAGACTTATTGTATTCATTTGATTCCATGCTCTGTCTAGACTGTATGCCAAGAAAAAAAAAAAGTGCCATGGTTTATTAAGTACCTACTAGGTGCCAGTCACGGTGCTGGGTCCTCTGCATGCATTACATCATTCCCAGTTTATACTCAACCAAGTAGGAGCTCAGGTAACTTGCCCAAGATCACGTGGCCAGTGAAGGCAACAGACCTGAACATTCCAACTCTTGCCTGACTCCAGTGCTGTGCCCTCACCACCAGGCCACAGCAGGTCCACTGCCCATACCGCTCCTCACTTCCTAAGCTCCACAGAGGATGCATCTCCACCAGTTGACCCAGCAGGCACACTGTATCCAAATGCAAATTCTTCCTTGCCTCTCTGTATCTGCCCACCTTGGGCCCCCCAGCTCAGGGAATGGCTCTGTCGAGTCAGCCATCCAAAGCCACTCAAGTTTATCCTTCCTCTCTTCCAACACACACAGCAACCAACTCCTGCTGCATCTCCCACTGTGCCCTCCGACCCTCTCCTCCCCAGCATGCCCGCCTCCATCTTTCCCCCTTCAGCACCCCAAATCACCCCTCCTCACTGCCACCACAGATATACTTCTGGGCCTAACTCTGGTTCACAGCTCCCCTACTTAGGATCCTTCAATAGTGGGGGGAAACTTCTAACCAACAGGAAAAAGCCCATACTTCCTACTCTAGCCCCTGTGGGGGGATCCAGCTCCTCTCAGGCTTCACAGCTCAGCACTCCCTGCCTTGAGCACTCTCTATTCTACATTCAGCCCCTTACAGCTCCCAAAGGTATTATTTCTGCACTTCCAAGCCTTCCCTTGCTAGTGCTTACCTCCTCTGCACCCTGGGCACCTGCTACATTTGACTGTACCTGTTGGGATTCCACATCCAGGGGTCAGGGGTCAGAGGTCGCAAGTGGCCTGTGAGCCAGTCTGCAAAGCCCTAGACTGGGTTCTTGGAGCTCAGGGAGCCTGTTTGATTCACTTTGTTATTTCCGACACCCATCACAGTGCCTCACATGTTATGGGTATTCATCCAGGGTGGGCCTTACAAACCACTATGCGTCACTAGCTGCTACACAGACTCCCTGTTGGAGTGTCTTTAGAAAAACTCTAAAGATCCACAGTGGTCAGGTTCATCCCAGACTGCCCCAACCAACTCACCCCCCATGTTCATGCCTTCCTCATCCAGGTCCTGCCCACTGTCATAGCGAGTCTTCTTCTTGGGATCAGAGAGGATAGTAAAAGCTTCTCCAACTTCTTTAAACTTTTTCTCCTCCTCCTTCTGAACTTCGGCACTGGCTCCACTGTGCCGATCTAAAGGGAGGAGTACAGGAAGAACTCAGGGTCACAAGTAAACAAAGTTGAAGAGAAAGATCACTTTATTGTCCGATTTTAGAATTTGGTACTTCCAAAATTTGGAGGGTATGGAACTTAGCAACACCTTATGAAGAGCCAAAAACTATCTTTCTTGCTTGCTTTTTAAAGTTTATTTATTTTGAGAGAAAGAGGAAGGGAGAAGGGGAGAGAGAGCGAGCACGGGGTTAAGAGGCGGGGGGAGGGGGGGAGAGCGTGAGCACAGGGTAAGAGGCAGAGAGGGGGAGAGAGAGAATCCCAAGTAGGCTCTGTGCTGTCAGCCTGGAGATTGAGGCGGGGCTCAATTCTACAAACCACAAGATTATGACCTAAGACGAAATCAAGAGTCAGATGCCCAGGCAACTGAGCCACCCAGGTGCTCAAAGAGCTGGAACTTTCATTCCGGACTGAGTGCAGCAGAGCCCGTTTGGTTTGTTCTTCCCACTGAATCCCCTCTCCACACCCACTCTACCTGGATGGTGCATCAAGGCCCGTTTCCGGTAAGCTTTCTTGATCTCATCCTCAGAGGCATTCTTGTCCACTCCCAGAATTTTATAGTAATCTTTCCTCTTACTCTTCTTCAGTTCCAGCTGTGCATTTTTTAGGAGCTGTTTGTGTTCTAGAAGGAGACATCTAGAGTCAAATGGACAAATCTGACTCTGGTTTCCCTTACTAACCCAGATGCCTTGCAGTCAGAAGCCTTGTTAATGCATACCAGATGCTCTTATGGTGTTTTTTCCCTGAAGATTAAAAAAACAAAACTACTCATACTTCGGTTCTGCACATTAGCCTCATTACACATAAAAGGAAGTGAAAGTGATAGAGAGAATACAGGGCCAGAAAATGAGTGCCCTGTCCTGCACTTGGGGTCTCTCTTAATTTCTTCCTGGCTGGGGCTCAAATAAGCCCTAGGTATGTCCCTCCCTGATCCCTGAATCAAACTACTATGTCCAGTTTTAAGGCCTATGAGTAAGACCTCACATTTCCCTGAGAAACATGCTCCCAAACACCTTTACCTTTTGTTTTCTCCGTCTGATACACTTTTTCATAGTCCCGCACTGCTTCTTCATACTGTTCTGTGTCCATGTAACTGAAAAAGAAATACAGGACGGTCCATCAACATAGATACCAATGGCTTTCAGTATCACTCTGGAGGAAGAGGCACGGCTCAAGCAAGAGACACACACTTTTGGTTGAGATGCTTCATGAAACAGGAGTCCTTAAGCTAGCTGTAAGAAGAAATTAACTACCAGTTCCTCAAGTAAAAAGAGACAGGCCTCATGCCACTTGCACCCACCCAGCAAAGTGATACTCTGCTTGGAGCAGAAAGCAATCAAAGGGAGAAAAGTTCCTTCTGATTTCACAGAGCCACTAAGAGGCATCTGGACTGCCATGGGACAGGCAATGTGAAGGCACCTACTTGGCTAATTACTTGGGATTGAAATGCAGGAGAAAAATCATCAAGTGAGAGCAGTGAATATGGAAAAGCTTTGAACCTGTAGTGCCAGAAACATGCAGGGCTAGCTCCAATCCAGAGTAGAAGTGGGATTAGTGAGCCACTAGAAGGATCAAGTTCAAGATGGTGGCTGCTGGCAAATGTCTCCACTAAGACTAATCAATCTGAGATGTAGGTAAGTGGAAGAAAAAGAGACTCTAAATGCAGGCTTGCTTTTATTTCTGTAGTGTAGAAGAAGTGGGGGGGTGGGGAGGGGGGTGTCCTGGCCCAAGAGGGGAGGAATCTAGCTTGACAGGCTGATTGCCGGACCTGTTAAGACCTTCTCTTCCACAGAAGCAAAGAGGCATTTTCCATGTCCTGATGAGATCACTGGTGCCAAGACTGGCCTACCAATCAATCAGACTGTGGTAGGAGTTCTAGAGACATACCCTATTGGCTGGGGCGCAGGAGTGACTGAGCAGCACAGCTAGCCACTGCCCAACAGAGGCCAAGCTTACTACACCACCACCACACATCCCATCTGTGCAAACATCAGTGCCCCGCTGGGCTTCGGGGCCAGAGCCAGAGGGGTGCTGCTGGTGTGGCTGGCAAGACAGAAGCCCAGCTTCTTAGGCATCTCTGATTTTCTGGCAATGTCTTGATTTACAGTGTTAAACAATGGTGACAAAAACCAGTGCCCTGTGGGCACTGGGCACAAATGTTACCAGGAGCTCAGAGAACCCATTTACAAGATGAAATAATATAAGCTGATTTTCCCAAGTGTAGTAGAATCATCTGTCAAATAAGCAACCTTAATGAACTTTCCATGCCCTTTTAGAATGTATTAAACAAGCCTGTATTACAATGATTTGCAATTTTATTTAACGTGTTTTTAAAATTCAAGGACATCTTTCCATTTAAGTTGTTCTTCTATTGTCATACACCTGAAACACTGTAACATTGTATGAAAATTATATACTTATTTTTAAAAAATATTTTTTTTAAGTTGAAGAAAATGTAGAGAAGTATAGCTTCAGGAAAAATGGGAAACTCCAACCCATGACGGGAGATGCAGGACAGATGTGGCATCTCCCCATCTTTAGAGATAAGGCGAGGTGGCAGGCAGGACTCTGGTAAGGGTCTGGCCTAAACTAATCTCCAATACTTCATGTCAATCCCAGCTGCTTGAGGGGACTGTTTGCCAAGTTCTTGGCCAACTGTGCCCCAAAGTGCATGCCTTGTGGTGGGATCTCAAAGGCAGAGCCACTCAAAGGACAGTTCTGTTTCTATCATAAATTTAAGGAGTTATCTGATTAAAGCCATTTAATTTTTCTTTATTGAACACATATGAGGATGTAATTGTCCACCCCTTTATCTTCCTAAAAAAAACAAGAATATTATCTCCCCATTCCCTGTTCAAACACTGCAGAGTATCCACTGAGTTGACATGGTGTCACATACCTAGCCACCCTTGCCCCACTAGACGCTTAGGGGAAACTCCTTGTTTGCTCCTACAGATAACATCACAGTAAACCTGCACATAGCATTCTGTTACCATAAGTCTTTAGCTGGGGCACAGGGTACCTGTTGTCTTCCAAAGCTTACATGTTTGCCTGGCAGCAATTTGCAAACTTGAGATGATTGACAGCTGGTCTCAGGATCTATGATACAATTCTGTGTATGCTTCTGTTGGATAGACTTACTCATCTACTTAGAAATCCACTTAAAAAAAAAAAAGCACTATACACAGGAGCACTTTTCCTGCTTTCAAAAAAAGTGGATCATTTTGGGAAAACTAAACAGGAGGCAGGCATGGCCTGCAACAATGAGACTAAAGAGCTTGAAGAATGATGGGCTCATCAGGCATTGGTAGCACCACTTCTTTGGATCTGACATTTCAGGACAAGAAGTGAAATGAATGAATGTTGGAGGATTAGTATACAACACATAGGTCTTCCTTTTGGAACTTTGAAGGTAGTATGTTCTTCTCTGTCTGGGAAATCATCTGAAATAAGAAGTGGATTTTGGGGAGGTCTCCCCTAGCCCTTGCGAAGGTTCCTGTCTGTTGAAAAGAGTGTGGTGGGTCCAAGAGTAACGAGGACAAGTAAGCTGGGGAGCACCCTGATTCTGAAGGAAATCCGGGCACTAGATCTAGGCAGGCCCATCTGGCTCCTAACTCTCCAACTCACACAGAGGTTATTTCAAAAGGGGCTTCCTTATACTGCTGGGAGGTTGAGCCAGATTAAATTCCTTCCGACCAAAAGACTGTTTTCTGCAACCTGGAACAAACAGGAGAAGCAGAACTCTCAACTGTCTCCAACTGTCTCCCTCTTCCAAGCACCATACATTCATTCGACAAAACATTTATTGAGTGAGCACCTACTGTGTGCCAAGCACTGTGCCAAGTTAGAGCAAAAGTGTACAATACAAAATACAATCTCTAAAGGAAATGGATGTAAACTTTAACAAAAGGAATTTGGGTCAGGCATCAGAGGAAACTTACTGACCGTGAGGGGCGTAAGACACAGGCATGGGAGACTGAGGGAGCTGTGCAATCTCCTCGGCTGGAGGTCTATAAAGAGAGTCTAGGGCTGGAACAATCCCACCTAGAGGCAGGGGGAAGGACCAAATGACCTCACAACATCCCTGGGGCTGCTTCAGCATCCATAACTCAATCCCCCTGGCAGGCTGGCAGCAACTCCCTCTTCCCCTCACCCCCCAGCGCCACTTACCATTGAGCTCTTCTCAAGTAGGCTTTTATATAAGTGTCATCGAGCTTCACTGCATTTGTGCAGTCTTCTATTGCACCATCTAGTTTCCTAAGCTTCAGGAGAGAGAGAGCAGTCATACTTCACATCTTCGGTGACTGAGGGAGCCCAGAAGCTGTGAGCACGGCTTCACAATTCTAAGAGGATCAGTCATGCCAGGTCCCTAACTGTCACACTCATTCCTGGTCACTGAGAAAGCCAGTATCTCGGAGGGCTAAGGACACCGGGTTCAAAACTGGTTTCTCTTCTATGGGATGGAAGCCAGGCACACTTACGGGCAAGGATAAGCCACCTCTACCATTCCAGGGCAGTGCCCAAACACGACACCTGTGGAAACAGTGAGGGTGGTTCCGGGCCTCCATTCTCGCAAAGGCTAACTACAGGAGTAAGAATCACTGCTCTCTGACCACTGGAACGCTACAAGAGCAAGAGTTGGCTCTGGTTTCTTATGGTCCGCAGGGCTGCAGTGGGCACTCAGGCCATGTGCAGCAGAGCATGCTGGACAAAAAAAACTAAGCCTGCCTCGTACTCTAATTTCTTCCAAATCACTTCAAAGAAAGACACAATCACTTGCTTAGGCAAAAAGCAGCAACAATATTTGCTTAAAAAACTATCCCAGAGCCTCTAGCCATTCCCTTAGTGGAGGAAAGGGATCTTGAGGAAGAACAGGTAGGAATATCTTTCCAAGCGGTCCCTCAAGTGCCCTGAAATTCTAGGGAAAAGATAAAAGCTTGCTTCTCAAAGGGAAGTGCCTAACAAGCTGAGCTCTCAGCTAAAACCACCTATTCTCCTTTCACGTGGCCTGCCCTCATTAGGAAGATTCCCCAAGTCCCCTCTGATGTCCCTGAGACGCACCTCCATAGGCCCCGAGACCCAGAGCGAGTGCTTACCTTGGAATTAACCGTACCCCGATTACAGTAGAGTTTAGCATTTGTTTTTATATTGTTAGGGTCTATCCCCAGGGCTTCTGTGTACAGTTCATATGCTAGCTTGTAATTTCCTTCTTTAAATGCTTTATTCCCATCTTCTTTCTTTGCTTTAAGTGCTTTGGCATTCTACAGGGAAAAGCAAAGGGAGATTAATTCACATGCAGGAAATCTCAGGTCACTGTACAGAAAGGCCCAGGTCTATTTCCAATTTCTCAGATCCTTGTTGTTTAGCATCATACAGACCCTTATCCCCCTCCTCTCCATCCCCACCACCTGGGCTATTTGTTGCTCACTGGTGCTTCGTACAGAGTGGACAGGGGAAACCAAGATTTATAAAAGAATACCCATGAGGGTTTACTTCCAGTCCCCAGAATAAGCATTACTATTTTTTTCTTCACTGAGGGAAGAAAAAAAAACACACCTAGTATTAGAAGGATCTGACCCTATATGATCACATTTACCTTTAGACAAATAAAAGTTGTTCTGAAGTAATTTCTAAGGAAAGGACCAAGCATCCTGGCAAGGTGGGAAGAGGAGCTATCATATTTCATATTTCATACCCTAGAACCTTCTACTTGTGACTCTCTTAAAAGCTCAAAAAAGGAAGCTTGCTTTCCTACTCAGATCTGGGGCCTAGAACTTACTCTGCAGGCCACGCAGGCCTTCTCATGGTCAGGAGCCATCCTGAGAGCCTGTACAAAAAACTGAACCGCCTTCTCAATACAATCTTCATAATAAAGGCAAAGACCTCGTACGTACAGAGCATCTGCGTTGGTAGAATCCATTCGGAGAATGTCACTGCAATAGCCAGAAAGGGGCACACTTAGCTGTGGTTTGGATCTCTCCACCATTACTGAACATGTGATTATTACAGCCAGTGTTTCTCCTGACTGTGTGTCTAGTATGGACGTATCCAAAGGTAGACAGATCGCAATACCTTCCCCCAAAAAACACCTATATTTATCTTCATGTGTTTCAGTCTTTACTAGAACAGTGGTTGGTAATTTATAGCCCACAGGGCCAAATCCTGCCTGCCACTGTTTATGTAATAAAACTGTACTGAAGCCTACCCACACCATCCACTTATCATCGATGGCCACATGTGCACTATAGTGGCAGAGTCGAACAGTTGCGACAAGACCATGTGACTTGCAAAGCAGCTGAAGTACCTACTATTATGTACTTTCACACATCTGATAGGTTTTCAAATCTGGTCTAACCTTTGGCTTTAAGTCCCAGGAAGGTCTGATCAGCCCAGGACATACAGTAGTTCCTGCTGTAGAGAGCTGCCAGACAGCACCCATCCAGTGGTATCTGGTGCACCAAGGCCCACCTGGCCCAGCTTCATACCTGGCCACAGACTGTGCTTCCGGATAACGACCCAGCATTGCTAAACATTCTGCTTTGAGGATTTTGAAGCGATGGCAGGCAGGGGCAAATTCTAGGGCACGGTCCATGCAGAAAACAACCTATGGGGAGGAAGAAAGCAAATAACTCTTCCTTCTGGATTCTACAGAAACATCTTCATTTTAGTTTGGCCACAGGCAACAAACAGATTTAAAGGAAAGTAATATCAGAGTTTAGGAACATATCTAAGTCATTTGATTAAACCACTGAAACAAGGAGAGTAGTTGATCCAGATGATAATGATGACAGTAAACGTTTATTAAATACTTTATATACTGACCCACTTAACGTGCACCACAATTTTATATAGTAATTTCATGAAGTTCCTTATTTTGTCAATGAGAAACTAAACAAAAACGCAGAGATTAAGTAACATGTTCAAGGTCAAAAAAGCTGGTAAGTGACAGAAAACAGGATTGGTTCTCACACTGAGACTCCAGCCTGTAACTTCAATCACCATGCTAAGCTGCCTCCATACTGAATCATAACCACAGTGACAGTGGTCAGAATTCACGTTCTGCTAGTGTAGACTCATTTGCTACTCTGCCTAACTCACCATGCTTAGCCTATCATAGAAGACAAGGATACCCCCAAATAATCGGACGTAGACTCACTGCTCCCTATAGGATCAGAATGGCTTGTAGTTCCCTCCTCCCTGTGCCATGAGTCTCACGTCTCACTAAGTACCCCAGTGGCCACCCTTCTACTTCTTAGTACACAAATACACCAATACAATGGAGCATTTTAAACACTTTATCAGATTACTGTACCCAACATGTTGTTACACAAACTAAAACGCAAGGTTCTTTCTCTCTCACACATGCACACAGCTGGGACTCCTTCAATCTTCCAGCTTGATACTCTCCATATATTCCCACTAAAAAAAATTTTTTTTAAATCTTATTTTTGAGAGAGAGACAGAGCACGAGCAGGGGAGGAACAGAGAGAAAGTGAGACACGGAATCTGAAGCAGGCTCCAGGCTGAGCTGTCACCACAGAGCCCAACGTGGGGCTCAAAGTCACAAATGTGAGATCATGACCTGAGCCAAAGTTGAATGCTCAACGAATTAAGCCACTAAGGTGCCCCCTGTATTTTTTTTAATGTTTGTTTATTTTTGAGACAGAGAGAGAGCACAAGCAGGGTAGGGGCAAAGAGAGAGGAAGACACAGAATCCAAAGCAGGCTCCAGGCTCTAAGGTATCAGCACAGAGCCTGATGTGGGACTCAAACTCATGGACTATGAGATCATGACCTGAGAAGTCGGATGCGTAACCCACTGAGCTACCCAGTCCCCCCTCCCCACTGCCCCGCCCCTTCCATTTTTTCTTTTCAGAAGTTTGTTCTCTGAGCTTTCATTTTTGGTTTAGCTGCTATTCCTGGGAGATCCTGGCTGAATCACATTCTTGTCCAGCAATAAATGACCCAAAGGAGAAATGTAGAATTGAGGGACACCCATTTCCTCTCAGAATCTGGCCATGGGAATCAGGAAGAGATGAAGTCTGAAAACTCAGAAGCAGAAATAGGTCTAATTCCAACAAACAGGCAACTGGTCAAGTTTGGGGAAATATCTATCACTAAGTATCTGTATCTGTTTCTACTTCTTTTTTTTTTTAATGTCTTATTTACTTCTGAGAGAGAGAGAGAGAGGCAGCGTGAGCAGGGGAGGGTCAGAGAGAGAGGGAGACAAAGAATACAAAAGAGGCTCCAGGCTCTGAGCTAGCTGTCAGCACAGAGCCCGATGCGGGGCTCGAACCCATGAACCGTGAGATCACAACCTGCGCCGAAGTCAGACGCTTAACCAACTGAGCCACCCAGGTGCCCCTGTATCTACTTCTTTTAACAATGAGTAGGACCTATTCAAAAATTTAAATTTTCTTGGGAAACCCCAAGAGCTGCTCCACTGGGAAGACTCCCTACAGGGTTCAGAGTAGTGGTGGGGATGCCTCTCTTTCAGGGGCACAGGTTACTATCCTGGAAGTCCCAGGACTATACTAAAGTTCAGGTGTGATGTAGGGTAGAGTCATGGTGCTGATTTTCCCCCCTTCAATAGACAAAGAGTTGGGGGGAGGTGAAGCAGTCAAATGTAAGCAGCCACACCCTGCTGCCTTCGCAATGCTCAGTGTGGAGATGGTTCTGCCCCTTGGGTCAGCGGAGTGTGAGCTGAAGCTCAGTGCCTCACTTCCCACCCCCATCTCCCCATGACCAGGGACAGCTGCAGGCAAAGAAGATCTTTGTTTCTTCCAAGTTCATCTGTTTCCCCTGCCAGGATCATAATTCTTCATTTGTGACATCACCATGAGCTACAGTGGGGGGGCTGGGATGTCACAAACAGAGGATTCTGTCACAAACTGGGGATTCTGGCTCCAGAGTGGGCAAGAGAGAAAAGAAACTCAAAAGACTGCCTTTTGAGACAAAGCTGTTGCCTATGTAAACCTCAGAAAACATGACAGAAGGCAGAATCGCTTTCCAAATACACACAAGAAAACTTATGAATCACACTACCAAGACACTGTGGTTATTAAAACCAATGGACAGAAGAGGGATGCTGATAAGTTAATGCTGGGACTCTGCATAAGCTAATCAGAAACATTTATTACCAAATAAATGACCTGCAGTTTGTGACTTACAAATAATTAACTGTACCCTTTTATCAACCATTTATTGAGTCCCTTTTACAGAAAGCACTGAGCAAATCCCCACGTTTCTTGGATGATACAAACTTTTTAAAAAACTTTTTAAAGTTTATTTATTTTATATTTTTGAGAGAGAGAGAAAGAGCATGAACGGGGAGGAAGGGAGAGGGAGAGAGGCGGAGGGTGGGTGGGGAATCCCAACCAAGCAAGCTCGATGATGTCAGCACAGAGCCTGACTCGGGGCTCAAACAAACCATGAAATCATGACCTGAGCTGAAATTAAAGAGTCTACCACTCAACCGATTCAATACAAACCTTTTAAGTGATCCTGAAAACTGATCCTGATCAGTGGTTTTTAACTTTTTAGGGGGCCATTCAACGCCCCTTTTGAAACTCTAATGAAAGCTATTTCAAAATATCATCTAAAGAAGGGAATTCAGAATTATACAGATGAGGCATAACCACTATAAACAAGTTCTAGAAAGGTATCTCAAACTTTTATACCTTTCACATGTTTTCAGATAAGGCAATCTTTTCAGCACATAAATTTTCATGGACTCACACAGCTCCATAAAGGAGGCTAGTGTGTTTTCATAGAAAGGCCTAACATCAATAGGACCCCTGGGTGACTCAGTCAGTTAACCGTCCAAATTTGGCTCAGGTGATGATCTCCTGTTTCTTGGGTTTGAACCCCACACCGGGCTATGCAGTGCCAGTGCAGGAGCTTGCTTGGGATTCCCTCTGTCTCTCCCCTACTCATGCTTTCTCTCTAAATAAAAACTTAAAGAGCAAAAAAGGCTAATATCAAAATGGTACTGATGACAGGTTACACATGCTGTTTAAAAATCCATAAGGAGCCTCTATTTTTAGTTAGAGCTGCATCTATTCACATAGAGCAAGAGTTAAAGCTAGCTCCCATTATTTAAATAAAAATGGATTATCCAAACCTAATATTTAATTCCAACTAGCATTTCCTCTACTAGCAGCATACTTTTAGGCTACCATCTTATATCAAAAATAGGAAGAAACTCAAGTAAACTATTACTGCTTCTCATCATAAAGCCAAATATAATTAATAAAAGAAGTACCTTGGCAAAAAAAATGTTTAGATGCTGATGATGATGTGGAACAACAGGAACTCTCACTCATTGCTGGCGGGAATATAAAATGGTACAGCCATTTTGGTGGTTTCTTGCAAAACTTAACATACTTCTACCATACGATCCAGCAACTGAACTTCTTGGTGTTTACCCAAAAGGGGTGAAACCTTATGCCCACACAAAAACCTGCACACAGATGTTTAGAGCAGCTCTATTCTTAAGTGTCAAAACCATGACTATAACAAATATACCTCTGGGGGGAATGTTGGTAACGGGGGGAGGCTATGCATGTCGGGGGGGGGGAGAGGATAGAGGGCATAGGAGAACTCTCTTTACCTTCCTCTGAATTTTGCTGTGAAACTAAAATTGCTCTTTAAAAAAGAAAAAGAAAAGAAAAAAAGTCAAATTAAAGTGATAAATTATTATTCTGGATTCATGTACCATACCACCCCCAACATGAAACCTTGCGAGAACGGGTAAATGAGATTTTCCCATAGTTGGACTTTACCTTCCGAAAATCCCGCTTTTCAAAATCCGTTTCTGCGATTTTCTCATATTCTATGACTGCATTAGCATTCTTGAACTATGCCAGAAAATCAGATAAGAGGAAGTTTTAATGAAGTTATACGTTCAACAACCACAAAAATCAGGGCTTTGATAAATTATTAGTTCAAGAAAATCAGAACCACAGACTTTATAAATCAAGTTGGTGAAGATGCAGCTAAAAGGCCCAACCTGTGCCCTGAGTTGAACTTAAAGTCAGGAATACAAGAGTCATGCCTTGAAAGACATAAAATAAGGGCAAGGCATTGTCAGAGGTTGAGCAGAAGTTTTCAGATTCTCACTAAAATGCATCCAGAGGTAAACAGCGTACATATGGAAATGGAACTAAAACATGTTTTATCTGATACCAACTTAATCAGGATTTGAACTTACTCAGATTCTTCAACTTCACTCAAATCAGTCCTTGCAGCATCTGCCCACCCCCGAGGAATCTCAGAAACCCTCCGATTTTTCTCAGATTTCTAAAGCTATAAATCATATTCAGAACTGTCTGCATCTACAAAACGAAACCTCAGACAGACTAGGAGACTGCCTACAGCTACCCAGACGTGGCCGGTGGCAGGAGTGAGACTAGTTCAGTTCTTTATTCCAGCTCTCAGTTCAGACTTTCAGGTCACTAGACCACACTGTCTTTCTCCATACACACAAGATCAGAACCATACCTCCTGTTGTGCCTGAGCATTTTTGTGATCCAGTTCTAGGGCTCTCTGGAAACTACGACACGCTGCCATGGCATTCCCTAGAGATAGGTGGCATTTGCCCTCTCGTAGATGTCCCTAGAAGAAACACAAAGAAGGAAGAAAAGGAGCATGATTGGCCAAGCAAAGAGCAATCAACAGAAGCAAGAAACACCCACAGAACACCAACATGGGATGACAATGGCCAGAGTAGTGGTTCTTACCAAGGGAAACCCTGCCCTCCATGGGATGGTTAGATGGTTAGCAATGTGAGAGACATTTTTGGTTGTCACAACTGGGGCCGCGGGGGTGGGGGGAGGTACTACTTATACCTAGTGGTTAAAGGCCAAGGATGCTGCTAACCATCATACAATGCACAGGATAGCCCCCCATGACAAAGAATGATCTGTTCCCAAAAGTCTACAGTGTCTAGACTGAGAAGCTTAACTTCTCAGTTAGAGATAGATAGAGATATAGATACTTAATTGAAGATAATTTCAATTTAGAGATAGAGAACTTAATTGAAGCAACTGGTCCTCCCCAGCTGACTCTTCCCAAGTGGTCACATCACGTACCCGGACAAAACTGTCATCCAACCTCACTGACTGCTGTGCATCTCCAAGAGCTTCCCGGAACTTTCCGAGCATCATCAAGGTGGCTGCTCGATTCCCGTAATAGCTAGCATTTTTAGGACACATATCTATAGGAAGGGCAGAAAAAAGTAAAATACAGCTTAGTGGAAGTCACTGCTTCAAAAACTCCGGGGCCGGGGCCATCTCCCTCAGAACTATTATCAAGGCAATCAAACTATAACAGGAATGCTAACATACTCTGTTTAAAAGGCCACAGCAAAGTTTTTGACTCCTTGTGCAAATGGACAGCAGCAATGGTGCAACCAATGAAAAAGAAAGTTATTTAAAAATAATTTACACTTAGCTTTAAAGTGCTCTTTTTGATGGGAGACGTCAGCATATTTATCTTCTTAATGAATTGTATTTTATGTAATAAGAGATGAAAATGAATTTGCATTTGTTGAATTAGGGGTAGTGAACCTGTAAGCAAGTTAGGTGAGAAACATGCTGACATAGGATTAAAATACTCTGGCAAATTGAGCAGGGAAATTGTTAAGACTTGATAATATCTACAAGAGCCATTTTCCAAGATAGTTAAATGAACTGGAAATGGCTGAGATGCATTTAGGCGGTTACCTTTTTGCCATTAGGCTTAGAATTTCAAGAATTGCCTTTAAACTACCCATTTGAGCTGGAAAGTGTCATCCCTCATGAAGCCATTAAGTCCAAGAGTTCACATTGTGACAGTTATGAACCCACTAAGGTGAAGGCTACTTCTTCGAAAGGGGCTACTTGTAACGGTGTTCAGTAAATTCATCCTTCAGCACAGGCAGTAGGTCCTTCTCACCTATGGCTTTTGTATAATAGTTATAAGCTTCATTGTAATCTTTCTTGGCATAGTATGCATTTCCTTGTTCCTTGAAAGACTCTGCTTCCCTGAAAAGGAAAGAGAAAGAAGAGTGTGGTATTTTACACAGGGAATAACCTCTGTAATTTCATGGGAGCAATCTTTGGTCTAGAGCCCCAGGCAAACTGAGCTGAAAGTCAGTGCGATATTTGAAGGAATATACAGATTTGTTCAATGCTGGGTTTTTGTTTTTGTTTTGTTTTGTTTTGTTTTGTTTTTGGTTAGATACATTTAAACTAAATGAAGAAAACCTCTCCTGTGTTGCCTGCCTTTCCTCACTATTCCTGCCTGTAGTCATACCCCATACAACAGGCAAATTTAGACATCCTCTCACAGAAACTAAAAAAATGTTCAAAGTTTATCTAAGTAATCTTTACAACCAACATGGAGCCTGAATTCATGACCCGGAGATTAGGAGTTGCATGTTCCTCCAACTGAGCTGGCCAGGAGCCCCAGAATTTTTATACTTATTGCCTTTTCACTGTGCCACAACCTCTGCCTCTTTACCAACCGTAAAAAACCAGTTACAGATCATTCCATGATGAGGCAACAATTTCTTAATGTGAAATGGGTCACATCCTTAGAGTCCTAATGGGTTATTCTCTTGAAAACTGGCTCATGCATTTGTCACTGAAAGGACAGAGTAAAAGCATGTGGCAAGGGAGTTAAAAGCAAAGCATTTTGATGTTTAAGAAGGAGGACGGAGTTGAGTGACAGCGGAGACCAAGAACGTGGGTAACAAGGACACGTGAGGTACAGCCTGCCATGGCTATGCTTTGAAAAGTACCCACCTACTGATGTTCCCTCTACATATCACGTCTGTGTGGGTTCTTACTGCCCTATACTGTTCCTATAGTACCTTGTATAACCACCAAGTGGGTAATGTCAGAATTTCTGCCCTACTCTAAGATCCATTTTTTGAAGCTGTGCCATTAGAAAAACTGTTCTTTCCAAAAGGAACAATGTTTTGAGAATTATACTCCAGATCAAGAAACCAGAATTGAGTAAAACATGGCCAACAATATCTTAAAAGAACTAGTAACTTCTATCAAAGATACCCCAAATCATTCTAATGTCTAACTTGAATGACAAAGATAATTCTTTACCAAAATAATTACTGCAACATAACTAAATATCTGAGCATTTTTGCTACAAGGAAGAATCTTTGTTTCTTCTTCTGTACACATACAAAAAGAACCCAGTTCAAGGGAAGTAAGGACAAAAGTACCTAGCTCTTAACTGTAGTGATGGTATGGGAGGTTACAGCTTGATTCTATGGACATCAGCACTAGGAAGATTTGTGATGTATTTATTTACATATTTTAAACTACAAAGTAGCAAAGCCACCCTCCTTTTAAATTGAGGCCATCTCCCTTTCTGTTCTCATCACTGTTCTGGCAAGCCCTACTAACATGAAAAGGCTGCTAGAAGAAACGGAAAGGAAAATGGGAATGGTCTACAAATGTTGACAGATTTGAATTGTGATGGACATAAATCTGTTTGAATAATTTTATTACACCAACTGTCACAATGCTGTAAAGAGGCTATCTGCCATTAGAAGTCCTCAAGAAGGATCCCCCAACTGCAAGATTTATAGGACCAATTCCAATCTTTCTACATGGTATACACCATCCTGTAACTCTAAATCAAGCAAGGCACTATAAAAACTATGAGGAGCCTATCTTTTAAGAGCAGACATGCCAAGGGGCGCCTGGATGGCTTAGTCGGTTAAGCGTCCGACTTTCGCTTGGGTCATGATCTCGCGGTTCGTGGGTTGGAGCCCCGTGTCGGGCTCTGTGCTGACTGCCAGCTCAGAGCCTGGAGCCTGTTTCAGAGTCTGTGACTCCCTCTCTCTCTGACTGTCCCCCTGCTCATGCTGTCTCTCTCTCTCTCTCCTAGAAATAAATAAAACATTTAAAAAAAAAAAAAAAAAAAAGAGCAGACATGGCAAAAGATCCGAAGAAACGGTTTCCCCAACCCTGGCTGCTGGAAGCTGAGTCAAACCACTGTGAAGAAATGGAGTGGTAAATTCAGAGGAAACAGTGAATGTGTACCTGAGAAGATCTAGACCCAATATGTACCTGAGAAGATCTAGCCTTCTTTTAGGCTAGTGGCTAAGAATACACAAATCCTTGAGGAAAACCAAAAGCATTCAGGCACGTAGATAGAGACGTTACCAGCAGTATAAAGCTTGTTAGTCAAAGGTGAAGCAACCTGTAGAGCTACATACAGAAAGGTGCTCTTTCTTTCCGGAAACACTAATTCCCATGGATATGAGGAAGTTCAGCTCTGGCTTCTAGTAAAAAGACAAAGGATGATCTCTTTGGAAAGTCAGTAATAATTACTGAAGTCTGGTACTTTCCATACATGATCTTCCTGCCAGGTGTTTCATTATTCCCATTTCTCACAGGAGTAAAATAAGGGGTAGAGGTTAAAAACTGGCCCAAGGTCAGGATGTAGACCCACACCGGTCAGACTCCAAAGCCTGTGCGCTATCCACCACACTTAGCTTTCTAATGCTCATCTCTATCTATTGCCTAAAACTTTAAAAATTAATCTGTCTTGCTAGGAACAAGACATGGGCAACGAACATGAAATTTCTTCAAACTAAGACATAAAATAGCCACAGCATGTACAATCCAACTCCAGAACTACAATCTGGATCTAAATAAGCTAAATGACATTCCTAACAATTAGTCACAGAGAGAGCAGGGCTCCTTTCTCTTTAAGACGTAAGACCTAGTGAACTGGACTTTGCCTCCCCCAAGAAATGCATTTCATTTTAGTAAATGGTGAGTAGATTCCATTCTAGAGCAAACAAAGCGAGTAATGTAGAGTCAGCCCACAGCAGAAAGAACAAGAAGAATTGTGTTGTGACAAGTTACCATGTTTTTAACCTCACACTGCACAGCATCAGGCCAGAATTAGCTATTCCCACACAATTGCCTCATGAAAAGGACTTATTTTCATAGAAACATGGTTGATTAACAGCTGCCTAAACAATGGGCACTTGGTGCTTTTAGGCTGAATGCTTATTTTTTGCCTCCAGGTCCAACTCCCAAAGTGGAGTCCCTCCTTCATTTTGAACCTCCCCACCAAGTACGCAACAAGCTGTAACCAATGGGCCTGACCCTGTGAGACCAGTCGAGGAAAAAGTGGATCTCTGGAATCCAGCATGGCAGCAGCAAGAACTGAACAAGGCTGCATCAGGAACAATTCCAGGGTCAAATCCATTCAAGTCCTGCCCTGGGAGTCTGAGAAAGGGCTGAAGCTTGTTCAAGTTGCCCTTACAGCAAAGGGACTGAAGGAGGAGATGTCAAAGGCGTGGGACTGGAAAAGAAGGAGAAGAGCTGGTTAACACTGGAACTGAGGGCAATCTGGCATTGGTATCTGTCACACCGCTCGTTGCCAGGTCGACTGATAACGAAGTGAAGTTACAACATGTACCTACCAAAACACATTAGAACTGAGAAAGGAAGAATTAGGATTAATGAAGCTCACCTGGACTAACCAAAAAAGAGGAAAGGATTCCAAAAGGGACTAATTAAACTACCGATTTTCTAAGGCCACAAAACGAAATTCAGGCGAAACCCTGAAATATAACATCACATCAAAATATAGACTTGGCCCTAACTGACCGAATGGAGCTATGAATAGCTACACCATATCTCTAGTGCTTTTTCTGATTTTCAAAGCATTCCCAAGGAAGATCCTGGCCTCCTGAAGTGGTTGTGGTGATATTATGTCCTTCAGTAGAGGAAGAGCCAGAGAGGCGTCCCAGGCTGCACACGGTCCCTAACTCCAAGAGTTTTTTTCCCTCACTAGAGCCTGTCCATTGGCATATCAAGGTTTTTAAATTAAAACTAATGTATCTAGTTTCCCACCCAATCTCTAAGCAGAATAAGCTTTGCCACTCTGACTCACCAGGAGACACAGGGAAAGAGACTCTAGCCTCCAGCAAACCAGTCCTTTCCCTTTAATAGCCAGCAACAAATTCCAGTGAAAAGAGCCGCTAAAAGATTTTTAAAAATCTCTATCCTCTTTGGAGGTATAGGGAGGGTTCCAAACAATAGGGTCACCATCAGAGGGCCCGGCGAGCCTTCTCTCTGCCATAGGGATAAGCAGACTGCATTCCAGGTCTGCTTTGCTTTTTTGAAATTTGCTTTTAAAATTTTAAAAATACTTATTTTTTGGAAATAACTTCATTGATTAGGAAACTGCAGGCTGATACCTGGTCTTCTACACTACCAGAAGTGTTAAAAATCTATGTGTCCTCTGACCACGCAGTTATACTCTCTCGACCCCAATTTAGCATCACAAATGCTAATTACTCCAACAAACGGCCAAGAGAATCGTATGGTATCACACTGGTCTTAGCAGGGCTCAGCATCATGTGATCAGTCAGACAACTTGGGCTTACGATCACCAGTCAACTTTGCACATCTACAGCTCAGCTAAATTAAACATACCTTAAAACACTGCAGTTGACATTGTGACTGACCCCAAATAAGATGCTCTACAAAAATCTCCATTTTCTCTCTAAATACTTCCAAGTTGAACACTAAACAAGATCTTTGCCTTATGCCGATTGGTCTTTTAGCAACGAAAGAGTTATGCAGAGAATTTTACTCATCAGCTTTCATTAATGCAGGATTCACTGGGTGGTAGTTTTTAAAACATCCTCAATGACTTGGTTCTCTTTGGAACTGCTTCATGTTTCAGTATTTGTGAATTACTAAAAGAGGGATGAGATGCTTCATCATTTGTACCATATCAGTTCATTATTTAGTTACCTCAGTACAGGAAAAATACAGACTAGCATAGGTCACTATTCTATATTTGCAACCCAGGAAACACTGATTTGATTTTTGTATGACAAAAACATTATCTGACTGCTTTTACTTATTTCAAGTATTTGGCTACAATAATATACTTTTAATAACTTTCAGCTCTCCAAGAACCATTTATAATAGTTTAAATGAAAAGAGATGCAGAAGCTTGAATGAGATCTTTTTTTTTCCGCCTCTTTTTTGCATTTTTTTGACGTTTTCTGCTACTCTTAATGTGGAAAAAACATCTAACTACTAAAATTACAACTCAGGACAAGATGATTTCTTTTGCTAGCGTAGAGGAGTGTTTCAGGGCCTTTGATTTTGGAGACTATTTTATTGCCAGGAATAACCTTAGAAAAAAGATATCTAGGGGCGCCTGGGTGGCTCAGTTTGGTTAGGCATCTGACTTGGGCTCAGGTCATGATCTCACAGTTCATGGGTTCGAGCCCCCCATCAGGCTCTGCGCTGACAGCTTGGAGCCTGGAACCTGCTTCGGAGTCTGTCTCCCTCTGTCTCTGCCCCTCCCCCACTTGTACTCTCTTTGAAAATAAACACACGTTAGAAAAAAGATATCTACTAACAATAATACTTTACACTGCCCATGAATCAAATATCCTTTATGCATTTATAATTACTAATTCCAAAATGTCACCTTCACTCTGTGATTGTTGCACCCATTTCTTTTATTCAGTCAAGTTTACTAGTTGCCTGTTGATCTAAAAATGTCCTCCACCCTTTAGAATTTACGGGATCTTGGCCAGTCTCAGCGTAGAAATTCCTTCCTCCTTCCCACAGTCAGAGACCTCTGGTCTCCAAAGGCATGTCACAGGGCCTGTTTCAGGCTGTACTCTCTCTGACCTCCGTGAGAATAAAGTAAAAGGCGCCCAGGAGCCTTACTTTTATTCCATCTTACCAAATGACTAAATCGTTCTTTCTTTCTTTCTTTCTTTTGCAACTAGTCTAGGGATGATGTCACAAGTTTTATAGGTGGAAGCCACATAAGACTCGGAACAATTCCACAGATTTAGTGCTTGCTAAACACAAGTGCTAGATGCTGAGTGTGAATACAGGCTTCGTAATGGTGCAGAGAAAACAAAGGGTGGGCTCTCCAATGGCTAAAAGAGAGATCAAGATGAAGAAAACTGATTAACATACCAGTTCAAATTGTTCTCTTTCTAGATATTCAGGGGGAACCCTTGACAGGGGAAGGGCCAGAAGGGACCAAGAGGCATCAAGTGGAGTCACAGATACAGTCTACACAAGGCAGTGGCACACTCTACTGCTCAAGCAGGGAAGGGCACCAGGCCACACACTGGCGTTGGCAATGTCTTATTCAGTGGGGAGAAAAGCAACCAACTAATTGATCAATCCAGATGGAAATCCCATTAATGCAGGCAGAAGAGACTGTCACATGAAATAGCTGACTCAACCATAATATGTTTATGCTAGTTCCTTAAATGGGAGGTATCACAATCTGTGACATCTACCTAACCTTCTTTACTCCTGGGGAGAGAAGACATGGAGAAACAGCTTCTCAGAAGCCACTCCAAGTCCACAAGGCATTGGCCTTTCAGCAATAGCCAGAGGCTTGTTTTCATAACACACCCCAAACCCCACCATTTTCTATCCCTTGGTTCCCCATTCTGTGAGATCCACTACTTCCCTCATAGGGATATTAGTACACAACAAAAATCTAGAACTGAGGAACTATAATTAAGAAAAAAGCTGCTTTCTGAGCTTTTTTCCTTGGGAGGGGGTAAGGGGAGTGGGTGGAGATGAGAGCCAGAGTGGGGGGTCCAGACTGTCGACTGGTATGCTGCTTCCAGAGTTCTCTTGGTTCCTTACTTTAACAGTAGGCTATCTCAGAGCAAACTGCCAGAGGAAAACCTCTCAGGACAGAAACTCCAAAAACAAGAGAAAATGCTGCTTGCCTCACACCCCTCCCCCTAGAATCAGAAGAGACAGTTAACACTTTGTAGATCTGACAATCTAGCCTCCCCGCAAAAACTTAAAGTCATGTGACACTAGAATATTAAGTGTCAGAATTAGACCTTGAAAGTCAAATATTCCTCCTCCTATTTTCATTCTCTAAAGCCTCAAACATTCATCCCCCTGCCAATGGTGGTATAAAACACAGGAACTGCTATTTTGATCTGGATGCGGAAGAAAACAAATTGTCAATCCAATAAAATGAACAGACACTGGGATAATTTGCACGATGAATCCTGCTGTTGCTGCTGAAATTCAGCCAGTTTGAAATACCTGGAACGACCTCTAAGTAACTTCCACATCACTCAGCACTGAAGAAAAGGGAGCAAACATTAGTGGAGTAAGGGAGAAACGGGCTCTCAGAGGGGCTGTGCATCAGACCACAAGGCACCTAGGCAGCCGCTGACCATTGTTTTCCAATCTTCTAAACTCCTAGAGAAAAAAAAGCAAGGCAAGTGCCCAGTACTCAGCTTTTAAAAACTAAAAATACGAGCTTCAATGACCATACTCATCCCTGATTGGCTAGAATGTTCAACAGCCTGGGTTTTAAGCCAATCACAGTTCTGGTCGTTGGAATGGACTAGACGCTAGAGCAACTGCCACTCAACTTGGCTCAAATTGGTTGGTGTCTGGCTCTGGTTAGTATGTGGACCTGAATTAAAGCAGTAAGGACAGAGAGACCCTCCTTCTCTGCTCTACCTTTGCTCTAGTTATGACTTAATTTTTTTAAAGACTTTATTTTTAAGTAATCTCTACACCCAACGTGGGGCTTGAACTCACAACCCTGAGAGCAAGAGTGACATGCTCTGACTGAGGCAGCCACGTGCCCCTGATTTAACAATTTTGCCACTTGTTAACACCAGATTCAATTAATATGCTGGTGCAGGATTGTCTATTCCTTGGTTTATCCCTTCCTTAACCATGACTTACTTGTCCTGCCTCCCATTTGTTCACCACTGACCCCACACTTAAAGTATACCAAAATGAGGGGCGCCTGGGTGGCTTAATCGGTTAAGCATCCGACTTTCACTTAGGTCATGATCTCACGGTTTGTGGGTTCGAGCCCCACGTCGGGCTCTGTGCTGACTGCCACCTCAGAGCCTGGAGCCTGTTTCAGAGTCTGTGTCTCCCTCTCTCTCTGACCCTCCCCTGCTCAAGCTGTCGCTGTCTCTGTCTCTGTCTCTCTCTCTCTCTCTCCTAGAAATAAATAAAACATTAAAAAAAAAAAGTATACCAAAATGAAAATGAAGGCTGCAAGCAGTGTTTTCACTGATTTGGGTTTAAGGTCAAAGATAATATCCCATTCACCTTGCAGGCTTACTGAAATGGCTAGCTTCATTTCATGAACGTCAAGAGAAAGTTTAGCAAGACATGTGTCTAAGAATTTAAAATAGAGTGAGGAAGAACAGTTGGGGAAAACAACGAATGCCCTAAGCTCTTTGGCTATGACCATGAACACCAAAATGTCCCAGGAAGCTGTAGTAAAATAAATAGCACCTACTGTAGACCCTGGGATATGGATTTAGAGTTCAGGGCTTCCCAGCAGCAACAGGAAGAGAAATAAAAAGCAAACTACAGAGTTTATAATACCTGGATACTAAGAAGGGTCCTAATGTTCTTGCTTGCATTCACACAGATACGGACCGACAAGATTATCAGATCAAGGAATCAGATAAGGATGTTCTGTCTCCTAAATCTATGGCTTCTGTTGGTTCTTTTAGATCCTATTATCCAGTCATGCCAGATAAACGCTGAGAAACAAAAGTGTTTCCTCGGTGGACGAGCAACTTGAAATCGTTTGATTTTACTATAATAAAGACTACCTACGGTGACCTCCCCAGCCCAGGAAATGTGGCCAGAGAGCCTTCATCCAAGACAGGTATTTATACATTAGATAAAGCAATCAGCATCTTCCCAGGAAAATATAAGGCTTGAAATTAAATTAGTTGAATTGTAAAACCTCTGAAATTCAGCTCTCTGGCTCCGCCAGTAGCTTTATCTGTTCTGGTGGGCAAAGAGAAATAAATAATCTTCATGTTCAGAACCCTGATCTATTTTGGAATGCCAACTAATACATCTTTTATTTTAGCCTCTCAGCTGCTCTGGAGGAAAAAGGACTTTGTCAGAGTGACAAGCAAAAAAAAAAAATTGAAGTCCATTTCTTTTCTCTCTAGAGACACTAAAGTTAATGAAAGAAAACATGTAGCCACTTAAAATGCTGCAGCCACGAGGCTCCATGTCTTGAAAGCTCCTCTCATCTTGCCGCTGTGAGACCATAACAATTTAGCAGCAGCAGCAGCAAGCCCTTGAGCCAAGATGGAAGGAAGGAAGGAATCCTTGCTGGACTTTACAAAAACAACCCAAGAGACCCATCAACTCCTGCGTCCCCAAGTGAACTGGTAATAGGACTGTAATAAGAGCCACAAACCTGGCCAAATAACTAAGCAAGCCAGATGGTAAAGGGCATCTGTAAGGGATGTCTCTATCGCTGCCTCTGCTACGGCTACACAGGATTCCAGGACACATGAAAAATGTAACACCACCTTCCTCTGAAACTTCTTCACCATCAGTCCATTTTCAGCATTGGAAAACCACACATAAACATGGCTTTTCTTAGCTGATTTTTTTTTAATTTCAGTATGTTTTCCTTTTGACTGGCTCACATAAGTGGTATATAATATCCATTTCTAATTACCTCTAAAAGAGATCTATATAAATGTGTAACACAGAAATCTACTTAGCAAAGATGTATCTTAGTGGCCGATGAAACAACTATGCATTTAACCATCAATGACACCTTAAATTCCTTGTAACAAGGCAGAGATTACTTAAGTTGACACCTCTTTTACCAAGTATCATGTTTTTGTGTAATGTGGTCACATTACAGCATCACTCACTTTGGTTTCTTAATGTATCTTCAGGTTCATTTACTATAGTTTTATCTTAGAATATCCTCTAAGGCCGTGCATTTTTTGGTTTTGTTTTGTTTTAAAGAAAAGGACCTGCTTTAGATAGCTTTGAAATAAAACCCAAATTAGGGACAGTCCCTACATCAGAGATCTATATTATGTAAGAGAAGGGTTTTTTTTCCAAATTACTACACATAGCCCAAGTCTCCATAGCACCAAAACAAACAAACAAACAAAAACAAAATCCCAAAAAAAACCACTGAACTCTTTACAATCCCAAATAGAGTAAATCCATGCAATTAATGTATGTAAGCTCGGTATGTGCGGGAGTGGGGGTTGTTTCTCGTTTTGTCTCTTTAATGATGCTTAATCCTCAACACCTGAGAAGTAGGTAGGCTGTGAAAACTCAAAAGAACAGAGAGAGACTTAGACTCTTCTGTCTTGCCTTCTCTGATTATCCCAAGGACTTCCTACACTTTGTCAGGCCTCTCAGTTCTCAACAGATCTTGGGGACATAGGCTGTAGTTAAACTACCCTGAAGCTTGATAACTATTCATTCTGCCACCCTGAGTACCTCCCCGTATTCTAACTTGGATAACAAAACACCCTCAGAATCCTGGTTTCGCATCTCATGGATCCAGAATGAAGCCATACAGACAGGGTTGAGTACAAAGATAAGAAAGAGGAGGGAAGGAGACTGAGGACATTGTAGTCCATTAATCTGCAGTTGATAAGGAAAGGGCTCCAGGCTTCCAGAACCATTTCGTTAATTCTCCTTCAGGATCAGGACATGTGTGACTACCCGCAACTGCGTTCCAATAACCTGCCTTAGCTGTAGCCAGAATCCAGAGCGTTCTCGAAAACCACTCACTCAGCAGCTCCCTTGGCTAGTCCAGACTGGCAATCTCGAGCCACTGCGGCTGCCCAGCAGGGCCAACAGCGCCCAAGCAGCTGCCTTCCTTTCTGCTGCTTAACTTAAGAAACAGTCCTGGGAAGAATGAGGATCTTACTCCGGAAGGACGGGAGGGCCGGAGTTTGACGTGTAAAGCACGAGACAAACCCTTCACTCTTCCTTCTTTCTCTCTCATCTCCAACCTCTGGGGTAGGTGAGGGGGCACCAGGTCAATAATGAAGACATACTCGGACCTAGGCTCGTGGTCGCAGGGATACGTTACTGGGGAGAGGGGGTGAGGAGCACACGGGCTTCGGAGATGCAAAGTGCTGACAGACAACAATGCACAGAAGTTAACAAGAGCAGGAGGGGGTCGGGGACGATGTAAGGAAATCGTCATCGTCGCCGCGCAGCCTCCCCCACCCCACAACAGACCTCAGATCCCCTCCGCGACCCGGCCTCTACCATAAGGGCGACGTTCCTCCCTGCTTGGGGGAACCAGGCCGTGCCTCAGCTCTCCAGCCAGGCGGAAGCAGGAGGGGAGGGCCGACCTCCGGGAGCGCCCCTTCAGGGGGTCCATCCGGACTT
>NW_027532426.1:732635-757491 GCF_008692635.1 Crocuta crocuta | reverse complement strand
AGGTCGCGGAGGGCGGGGCGTCGCCAAAACAGGGGCTGCATCACAGAAGGGACGGGTTTCCAGGGACCACGGAGCTGCAGCTCGCCCCTTCCACCACCCTGGTACCCGGTTACCTCTTCGCTTCCTCGTCGTCGAGCAGCTCTGGCTCGGTCGCCGCCATTACCACATCGCACTCCGCGGCAGCCGCCATCTTACCGCCGGGACCAAAGAGGCGGGTGGGAGGCAGGCGGTGAAGAGCACTTCCGGCTGGAGCATCGAGCAGCTCGGCGGCGCTGCGCCCAGAGGGGCTCCCTCGAGCCCGTCTACCATCGAGAGGCTCTGCTTGGGGCCAGAGCGGCCTCCCGCCTCCGGAGGTCCACGGTGGTCTCCGCGCCGGGCCGGGGGCCCAGGGACGGTTCCTATGCGTAGGGGGCGCCACTTTACCCGTGGGTCGGAAGTGAGGGGTACAAGAAGGTGATGCCTCTCTAGGCCTGAGCTCTCCTCAGTAGTCTGAGAGCCTCGTTGCCATAGCAACTCCCAATCCTGGAGAGTCTCCAGTAAGGTTTCGGAGAGTCTGGGTTGGGTTGGGGACTCGGTGACCCAGGAGTCTGGAGGGAAAGAGCTCTTACTACTACCTTCCTGACCTTGGAGTGTGTTCACAGCTTCCTCCCGGGAAAGGCAAGAAGAGACACTTTGAGCCCAGTTCCCCTAGCTTTCATCGGCCCTTGGAAGCCCTGCCCAACCAAGCCAGGGGAACGCAGGGCGTCTTCACCCCGCGCCTTTCATCCCCACTGGATCTCCAAGCAACAACTGGTTCATCACCCTAATGACGCCGACCCTTTAATGAGGCTGCTTTCATGTCAGCTGCCTGGGAGTGCCATCTCAGCATTAAGCCTAGGGAGGGTGGCACGGCGCCCCAGACCCTGCCCTGGAGTTTAAAAGGCAGCTCTCAGGGTGAGGTCCCTGCTCCATAGTGTCCCCAGTACTCATCCTTTATAGAAATACCGTGCTCAGCACGCTTGTCTTGCAGAATGCAGTCTGGACTGGGAACTCGGACCAATCGTAGTCATGGGTTTGAATAAAACTGGGGTTTTTTTGAGGTTAAAGTTTTAAAGTTGAGAACTAAAATAAGAAGGGGGCAAGTGAATTTAAAAAGGATCTACTCCTTTCTTCCAGTAAAATAGTAAGTGCCACCCTCAGTAGGCTTCTTGGAGGCCCCCGCCTACCACAGTGCCAAGGGAGCGGAAGCCACACCCACCACTGGGTAGAGAAGGATGGGAGAGGCTCAGTGGGTGGGAAGAGAGAAGTCATTCACCCAATCCATCCAGCCAATCATTCACTGGCCTCTCCAAATTACCTACTTGGGGAGTGTGCTAGATTGGGCGGGTAAAGACTCACAGACCACCTGCCCTGCTGGCCAATGGCTCCCAATCTATGGTCTAAAGAAGGAAGCCAACTTGTCTTTGTAACATCTTCCCACTGTGTGTTCTTTGCATCTAAGCCAATTCATTGACTCCCATAGCTTTAATTTTAGCTGTAGATGACCCTCAGCTTTGTTGATATTTCCAACCTAGACCTCTCACTTGTGAGTTCTAGATCTCTATATCCAATTATCTACTAGATTACTTGGATGTTTCGCAAATCCTGGAGACATTGATATTTAAGTCGAATTTGTTGGTCTCTCCTCATTCCTCAACAAAAGAAAAAACAAATGCTGTATTTGATTCTCTTTTCCTGAATTCCTCATATTATCAAATGGGCTCACCATTCAATTGGTCACCTAATTAGAAAGATAGGAGATATCATGAACTCCCTTTTTCTCGCTCCTGACTCCTAATTTATCACCAAATCTTGTTGATTCTCCTACCAAATGTCTTCCAAATCTATCTCTATTCCATACCAAGTCAGGCTCTCCTCATTTTTATTTTTAAAACTTGAAACTCTACCATAGTCTCCCAACTGGCCCCTTGTCTCATCTCCATTCTTTACTCTTCTGCCAATGACCTTATTAAAAACAAAAATGACCATGTCACTTCACTGGCATAAAACATATCAATGGCTTTCCACTGCTGTTAGGATACACTTTGAACTCTGACCTAACACACAAGGTCTTCAATTATTTGCCTCTTTTTACCAACAATATTGAACCAAAATACTTGTAGTTTCAGAAAAATGCCATGACTTTTGCCATGCTTCCTTTACTCTTTCCTCCCACACCCTTCAAATCTCAAAACAGACATAACCTCCTCCAGGAAGTTTTCTGTGATGCCCACTGTCCTTGAAGTCCAATGCTTTTTGCCGTGCTCCCATAGCACCTCCAAAATAGCTTTTACCATGCTGTCCTGTAATTGTCGGTTTAGATATCTAGCTCTTCTAGATGGTGGCATTCTCATGAGCAGCTACCTTGTCTAATAACTACATTTTTTCTCAGCCTGTGGTTTTATAACTGGCACAGAGTAGGTGCCCAGAAGACATGTGACTGATAAACGATTGAATAAAAGACGTGTCACCGCATTACGGTAGCCTTTAGAGAAAGAATATTTGGGCATCAGAGAGACCAGCACCCTGCGTCCAAGGAGCCTAGAACCGTGTGCTCAGGTGTGCAGCCAGCGCAGGTCCCGGTTTTCTACCCGTCATTCTCCCCTCCGGCCTCTGGGGGCGCTGTGTGCCCGGCTCCTGCTAGCTGCCGCCGGAATTGGCCCTGCCAGACGGAAGCTGGGGGGCGGGGCTAGACGGAGCCTGGAACGACCCGGGAGGAAAAGCGGAGTCTTTGTGGCTGTGCTGCCCCTCCCCTAGTCCCGGCGCGCCTGGAGGGGCCCAGCCGGGGTGCTGCGAGGGCTCCGGGAGGTACGGAGCTGGCAGGCCAGGGTCGGCCACCGCACCCGCGCCGCTTTAGGTGGCGAGTCTCTGCCTCCGATTCTCTCTGGGGGCCCCCTCGGGAAATCGGTGGCGGAAGCCCCTCTGGCAGTCTCTCTTGGGGTATCCTTTCATTGCTGGGCCCACTATATGGGGCCCCGAGCGGGGAGTAGGTGTCTGTATCAGGAGTTTGCTCGGGAGGTCTCTGTCTAGGACACCTTTTGGGAGTGCCCTCTGTATCTGCTCTCTGAGGCGATCCTCGTCTAGGGTTTTCTTCTGGGAAGCCTGTGTTTGGAATGCCTTCGACGAGATCTCTGCCTGGGAGGTTTCTGTGTCTTAGCCTCATCTTGGCTTATCAGTTCAAGGGCAGCACAGATTTTCTCCTTTTTCCCCTTAGATTCTTTTGCTCTTTCTTGTGTGATGTTCTTCATCTTAGCCATGGACCTGACTGGGAATTAGAGGGAATGAATTGTTGTCCAGATAAATCATACAGGGAAGCAAAACCCTGTCCTCATTTGCTCACTCTTCAGACGAAGAGCGACTTAAGACAAATCCACACAAAATAGCATTCCTGCTTATTTCTCCGTGGAGGCATGGCTCAAGTCAGGAAGCTAAGCCGGAGCTCCCTTCCACATCCTGCGCACAGAAAGGAACCCGGCCAGTGTTTCCTTTAAACCAAAGCCTTCCTTCCTCCTTTATGGCAGCATTTACTGAGAACTTGCTCTGAGCCAGTTACTGGTCATGTAGTTGGAATAACAAAGGTGAATAAAGTACAGCCCACTGTCCAGGGGCGGACATAGACACATCACAGCCGTACACCCTGACCAGAGTAGGGGACAGACGGTGCCGAATCCCTGAGCTTCTGAGGTTCAGAACCTGGCTCTCAGTTATAGGAGGTCTGCCCTCTGTTTTCATCCCACCTCACCCAGTGTGCTTGTTCTTCAAGGTTGAAGGCTAAGCATGGGGAAGAGCTGCAAGGTGGTCGTGTGTGGCCAAGCGTCTGTGGGCAAAACTTCAATCCTGGAGCAGCTTCTGTATGGGAACCATGTAGTAGGTGAGTTGTTGTTGGGGGTAGGGACATGGTGGAGGAATAAGTAGGATTTGATCATAACACAAAAAGGCTAAAAGCTGCTGCTGGTGGTTATTTCCCAGAGAGTGAAATCTACATAATGACCTTAATCCCAGCATATTGAAATCTGGAAAGAGAAAACCCAATATTTGCGATAGGGAGGAAAAGCTCTCAAGTCACACTTCTGCTTAGCAGGGTATTAGCATGAGATTCGTGCTGTTCCCCAAGTCGTCCAGTCCTGCCAGACTGTCGGTCCCTGGCCATCGGTCCTCAGCCCCACATTCCTTTCATTCTCTGGCGGATTGGCCTGTTAGGATATACTCAGTCACTCATGTTTCCCATCCTTCTACAAACAAGTTTTCTCCTCATTTTGTCCCAGGTTCTGAGATGATTGAGACTCAAGAAGACATCTACGTGGGCTCCATTGAGACCGACCGGGGGGTGCGGGAGCAGGTGCGTTTCTACGACACCCGGGGGCTCCGGGATGGGGCCGAGCTACCCCGGCACTGCTTCTCCTGCACTGACGGCTATGTCCTGGTCTACAGCACGGACAGCCGAGAGTCCTTTCAGCGTGTAGAGCTGCTCAAGAAGGAGATCGACAAATCCAAGGACAAGAAGGAGGTGTGTGGGGGGGGGATCCCTTCTCCACCTTCCTAGCCTCATTCCAGCTTCTAGGGCCCTGAAAAACATGTCCAGGGGTGGGGTTAGAAGAAAGAGTGGGCCCCGGGCTGGCTTTTGGGGAGCCTGGCATGGCTCTGTTTTTCATTCATGCCCCAGGAGGTGGGGTAGGAGCTAGAGGGGGGATGGAGGCCACTGGAGGGTGTCTTCACCCCTGCAGGTGGCCGTCTGTTGAGGCAGCTCAAGCAAAGAGGCTTTCCTTTAGTTCTAGAGGTTCCTGACCTCACTCTGGAAGCCCCCACTAATCTTTATGATGGTTCCTTGCTCTTGTCGTTCTGCTCCTAAATCCTCCTTTAGGCTGCAGGCACTTGGGGAGTGTTCCCTCGCCAGCTGTTGAGCCAGAAACAGACTGATTGCTGGTAATGAGCAGGCACAGGTGATCCAGGGCTTGCACGAGAATGCCTGGAGGGAGGCCAGATGGAGGCTAGAATTTAAACAGAGAAAGGAGCGCAAAAAGCAACCATCTCCCTCTCCCCAGTCGTTTCCAGCGTACAGAGGCGAAACATTAGCTGTTGAGACTTTCTCTTCCGTTAGGACCTAGTTAGGACTCCTAGGTCGTTGCGAGCCCTCACACCCAGTCTTGAGGCCCACGGTACATCCTCGGGCCTCTCCTCTGTCCCTCTTTTTCAGGTCACCATCGTGGTCCTTGGCAACAAGTGTGACCTGCAAGAGCAGCGGCGTGTGGACCCAGACGTGGCTCAGCACTGGGCCAAGTCCGAGAAGGTGAAGCTGTGGGAGGTGTCTGTGGCTGACCGCCGCTCTCTGCTGGAGCCCTTCGTCTACCTGGCCAGCAAGATGACCCAGCCCCAGAGCAAGTCTGCTTTCCCCCTGAGCCGCAAGAACAAGGGCAGCGGCTCCTTGGATGGCTGATAGAGCTGCCGTCCCTCCCCAACCTTCCCGGCCCCACTCTGGCTTCTGGGGCGCAGGGAGATCTGTCCAGGGGTGGGGTTAAGCATGCTGTCCTTCCCAGGCCAGGCAGCTGGGCTGTCCCAGGCTCGGGTCACTTTTGCTCCCTCCCAGCTGTGGGGAGTGGAGGAATCTAGGTTAGTGTCCCCCCAAGCCTCCCTCCCGACCAGCTCTCCTCACACCTGCCCTCCATGCCCTGGGGCAGTTGTGGGTCAATGTCCACTTCCACCTGCCCTGGACGGGACACTGAGCTGCCATGCACAGGTGCCCAGTCTAGGCTCTGGTTCCTGTCACAGGGGTCCCCCACCTGTGGGCGTCCTGCCAGTGACAGACACATACCCACACACACACTCACTCACACTTCTGGCAGCCTGGACTCCCAGAGGAAGGGCGTCCAGGTATTGTGTATGTGCGTGGAGACGTGTGCACACGTGCATGTGTGTGCATGCCAGTGTCCAACTCTGACCCCCTCGTCTTTCTCCTGTCCTGTCTTTGGCTGGAAGAAGCCAGCCTCCCGGGAAGTGTCATTTTCTGCTTTAACTCCTCCCCTCTCCCCCATTGTTTTGCTTCTTCTTCCTGCTCAGGGAGCACGAGGCCCTCATTGGCTGAGATGGAAAGGAAGGAAGGCTGGGCTGCCCCAGCTGGCTTTGGGACCCTGCAAGGCCTTGCCTCTCTCTGGGTTTCAGTTTTCTCATCTGTAAGGTGACGGGAGTTGCTTAGATGATCTTCTGGATCCTCTCCAGCCCTCTGAGTGTATAACGCCTGAGGCTTAGGGCTGGCAGTTACTGTACCCTTTGCTTCTCCCTCTTCAAGGTGCTATGCCTACTGGCCCTGGAAGCCGAGACACTGCTCTCCCCCAACCACCAGGGGGCAGGCGTGTACTGTCCGCTCTAGTTGCCAGAGTGGCCGCCCAGTGCCCTGTCAGCCCGCCTCACACCCGGTGCAGCCTGGTCTTCACCCCTTCCTGTGGTTGCTTTCAGCTAATAGCTGGACTTCTATTTATAAATTACCTGTGTTTATAGGCCTGCTGCCATGGTGAAGGCTGGACAAGGTGCTCCTCTAGCCCTTCCTTACCTCAGATGCCTGCACAGAACAAGGCACACTAATAGCAGCTTCTCAGGAGCTGACGGATCTGTCGGGGCTCAGAGGGTGGTTACACTTTCAACACGCTATAAAGTGAGCTTATAACCCACAACTTCCCGTGTCCACTTGGGGCTTCTAATGTGCACACCCAGCATGGATGAGACACCAGAGCCAGGTGACCTCTAGTCCACACCCCTTCTCCCCGAGATGGGAGAGGTGAGCAGGGCAGGGCTGGGCGAGTCGCATTGGGGCATATACAGGCTCAGGCTTGAATTCATTTATTGATGCATTGGACACAATAAAACCACAACTGTTATCAAAAGGTTTCCCTTCCCTCCCCCCTTCTTGTCCTCCTATTGGAAATACCTAAAAAAGGAAAAGATACAGGTGGATACTGGCAAAGTCCCATATTGTGGGGTGACAGCAGTAATGGGGTGGGATGGAGGTTGTGACATTAACTCTGACAGCGTGG
This sequence comes from Crocuta crocuta, assembly GCF_008692635.1. Classification (NCBI taxonomy): domain Eukaryota; kingdom Metazoa; phylum Chordata; class Mammalia; order Carnivora; family Hyaenidae; genus Crocuta; species Crocuta crocuta. The sequence goes on along the minus strand of NW_027532426.1, from coordinate 750,448 downwards.
AAATGGGTCTCGAGGGTGTGAGCCTGGGTCCCAGCACTCAGCTTCACAGTGAGGGGGCTGGAGTCGGCTTGGGAGGAGGGGCAGCTGGGTTTAGTGTCGGGGACCAGTTTGGGTTGAGGAGCCTTAGGGGAAAGCTCTTCTTTTGGGACCCCTGGGGGAGTTGGTATTGGCTGGGTCCCTAGTCTGGAGAGACTCAATGCCGCCCCCCCCCCCCCCCCAGCTGGGGTTCAGGAGCAATCAATGAAAGGCTGAGGAGAGAGCTGTGTGGGGTTGATGACTTCCTAAAACTGGGCCCCACCAGAAAATCACCCTTCCCTCCCCTCTCCCAGCCCTGTCTGATCACAGCAGAGGAACCCCAAGATCTTTCAGCCCCAGCCCCACCTTGGCTTTGCTCCCCACAAAGTCTTCTTTCACTCCTCCAGGGTCACCTTGTCCAGATCACCTTGAACCCTGTCCAGCTTGAGACCCCATCTGCCAACTTCCAGTGATTCTCCAGAGAATCCAGTGAATGAAGAGGGCTGCTTCTCTAAACTTCTTCCCGGGCTAAGTCAAGATTACTAGGGGCTCTGGCCATGGGGTTCTAGGTCTCGAGTTGGGGAACTGAGAGCACCATGGGGCTGGGGCTAGGATTTTGCATAGATCTTTGGGACTTCTCAGTTTGCTCCCAGTAAATCAGGCTGGGCAATGCAGGGAAGCCCAGCGCTGGCCTGAGGAGGCTGGGGAAAGGGGAGTGGAAGGTCCTGGGCCAGGAGGGTTGTAGTTGAATCCTTAGTCCAGACTGGGCAAAGGGCAGCTGCCCTTAAAACTAGCCCAGCTCTTCCTAGACCGGGCAGGAAGCTCTAGGCTGTAAATGGCAGTCTCCTGGGTAACGGAGAGCACTGAGGCATCTCATGAAGACGAGGCAAGGACAGTGACTGCTGGGTGCCAAGCCCTGCCTCCCCAGGAAGCCTAGTAGGGGGCAAAGACGATGGGCCCCGTGGCAGGGCGGACGGCTCCTGCTGGGGTGCGAAACAGAGCCGGGCCCAGGATGGGAGCTGGGAAGAGGGTGGTGGCTGCTGTGGGGGCAGGGCGGAGGGCCAGGGGCCCTGGCAGAGCACAGATGGCTGCGGCAGCGGCGGGGATCGGGCTGGGCAGGAAGCGGGCCGCAAGTGTCTTGGTGAGTTGCTTCTGCAAGGCCAGTTTCGACTGCAGAGAAGAGGGAGAGGAATGGACACCGTGTGACCGGGGAAAATCCCAGCTCTCCCAGGGCCCCATCCTTAGGCGTTCTGTTGCAGGAAAGACGTGCCTTTTAGGGTTCCAAACCTAAACCCTTCCCGCCCCCACCCCCCAAACATCATTCCAAAAGGCTTTCTCCACCACCTGTCTTCCTGCCCAGAGGAAGGAGGCTCTGGGGGGTGGGGGCAGAGATGGTCTCTAGGAGATGCACGCCCACTCCTCACTCTTGACCCTGAGATTACTATCTTGGGCCCGCCTCCCCGGAAATTCCTCTGGGCAGATCCCAAGATGGCCCAAAACCCCAGCCCAACTCACTCTCTGCCCAGGGAGCATTAAAGGGGGAGGTAGCTTCCTTCCTGCCCCACCCCCACCCGTCCCCCCAGCTTGGCCTTCTGGCCCACCCTCTCCCCTCTGGACCTGGGGCCTGGAGACAGGTACCTTGAGGATGCTCACAGCCAAGGCTGCATGCTTCTGCAGCTTACTGTGCTGGCTGGATGGCTTGGGGGGCTTCCCAGCCAGGCGGTCTTTGTGCCTCCTGCTGCTCAGGTGCTAATGGACAGACAGACAAACTGGCAACAGGATAAGGAAGCCCAGGGACCCCTAGATGTCTCTATCCTCCTCCACTAGCTAACCCTCCTCCACCCATGAGTCACACGTTGGACACACACCTACTGGGTATCACCCTGGGAAGGGAGGTGAGACCCAGCCTTGGCCCCTCCAGGAGCCCACTGCCCCTCCAGCCTCGCTCCTCTTCCTCCTCTGGCTCCTTCCTGTCTCCTGGCACCGGCCCCACCCCCTCAGCCCTGCCCTAGCTTCTCCCACCTGCTTGAGTTGGGTCTCTGAATTGACCTGGAGCTGACACAGGGCACAGTGAAAGGGGGGGCTGGGCCCCCGGCGGCCGCCCTGGCCCCCTGCCACTTTTTTGGCCTTGTGTCCACCTCCCCGGGGCACAGGGCGGCCCCGGCCCCTTCGAGGAGCACCTCGCTGACCTTCCACCATCCACCGGTGCTTGGCTCCTGAGAGGGAAGGAAAGATAGCCCGTGAGCACCCAAGAAGGGCTGCCAGGGCTGTGGAGATGCCTCTGAACTAGGTCAGTCTGGCTGCCCCCTGAAGCCGCCAGGCTGCTCTGCACATACTCCCCCCTCCAGCCGCCTGAGGGTTCTCTTCCCCCCTCCACCAGGCCTCCCAGCTTTTCTCGTTGCCCCCCACCAGCCTCCCCAGAACGCCTTCCTGCAGGGGAACCTCGCGGCTTCCCTTGGCTCCTGTTCCTCCTGGGTCTGACCTAAGGACAGATGGAGGAGGTGCTTACTGCCTTCTCTGAGTGTTCAGTTCTTGCTGCTCCCAACTTCTCTTCCCAATTCTCCCACCTCAAGCATTAGCAGGAGAACCCCAAATGCCCACCCAATCACAGCTGAACACAACACCTCTGTCATGAAGACCTTGGGCAAAGTGCCCAGAAACTCCAGCCCGTCTGCTGCTGTGGAGGGTGTCTCCCTGCCCCACACCTCCCCTGGATTCTGGGGCCACTGACCTGTGTTGTGAGCCTGAAGCTGGGAGGCGGAGTTCACTGTCACCTTGCACGTGGGGCAGTAGAGGCGCCCCTTCTCGCCCCTGCCCTCCCCACTCACTCCGCTTCCCACAGCAGCTGCCGCTGGCTCGGGCCCTGGCTCCTCTCTCCCAGGCTCTGGGGAGCAGGGTGGGCAGGAGGAAGAGGAGGAAGAGGAGGCAGCATCCAAGAGATCTGAGTGGGCCGGCTCTGTCGGCGTGGGGTCCGGAGTCAGTGGTGGCTGGAGTTGGGGGCCAGGAGGTGGGGCTGCAGGAACAGCTGGGGAGATGGAAGGCATCGGGTTAGAATCATCTGGAGACCATGATTTTAAGTCGTGACCTATTGGGAGTGGCAGGGCAGAGTGGAAGCGTCCCCTGGCATAGGGATGACCAGCAGTGAGGTCTAGACTCCACTCTCCCACCAACTCACGGGGGCCGACTTAGGCCTCTTTAGGCCTCAGCTCCCCCATCTGAAAATGTAGACTTGGACAGAGTGGTCTCAGATCGCCCTCACAGCCCCTGGTACTTTACAGTTATTTGCTAACTGTTAAGTAAGTGGAAGTCGCCAAAAAGATGTGCTGGAATATTCATAGAGCGCTATTCATAATAGCATAAAACTGGAAACTATCCAAATATCCATCAACAGAATAGATTCAAAAAAAAGAAAAGAGAGGGAGGGGCGCCTGAAGTCGGTTGACTTCAGCTCAGGCTTGTGAGTTTGAGCCCTGCATCGGGCTCTTCTGCTGACAGCTCAGAGCCTGGAGCCTGCTTCAGATTCTATGTCCCTCCCTTGCTCTGCCCCTCCCTTGCTCATGCTCTGTCTCTCTCTCAAGAATTAAAACAAAACACCCCAAAAAACATTTAAAAAAAAAAAAAAGAGAGAGAGGGGAGAACCTGGCTGACTCAGTCAGTAGAGCAGGCGACTCACAACTCCGGGCTGTGAGTTCGAGCCCCATGCTGGGCATGGAGATTACTTTAAAAACAAAAAAATATATATATATATTAAGTTTCTTTAGCGTTTATTTATTTTTGAAAGGAAGACAGAGCATGAGTGGGGGAGGGGCAGAGAGTAAGGGAGACAGAATTCAAAGCAGGCTCTAGGCTGCAGGCTCTGAGCTGTCAGCACAGGGCCTGATGTGGAGTTCGAATCCATGAACTGTGAGATCATGACCTGAGCCGAAGTCAGACACTTAACTGACTGAGCCACCCAGGTGCCACTAAAAACAAAACAAAAAAGTCTTTAAAAAAAGAGAGAGCTGTACAGTCAAATGGAGCACTTACACAGCAATAAAAAGGACAAACCACAGCTGTATGTGACAGCACGGAAGAGGCGGGACACAAGAGCCCCATGCTGTAGGCGTCACCAAAACCAGGTGCAACTGATGGATGGCAAGAAAAGTCAGGATCACCTGGGGGAGGGGTGGAAGTGGTTGAATAGTATCACCCCAACATTCACATCTGCATGGAATCTCACAATGTGATCTTCTTTGGAACTAGGGTCTTTGCAGATGTAAGTAGCTGAGATCACAGTGGACCAGGGTGCACCCCAACCCAATGATTGGTGTCCTCATAAGAAGACCACATGGAGGGGCACCTGGGTGGCTCAGTCAGTTAAGCGTCCAACTTCAGCTCAGGTCATGGTCTTACAGTTTGTGGGTTCGAGCTCCATGTCAGGCTCTGTGCTGACAGCTCAGAGCCTGGAGCCTGCTTTGGATTCTGTGTCTCCCTCTCTCTCTCTGTCCCTCCCCTGCTCTTGCTCTCTCTCTCTCTCAAAAATAAATTTTAAAAAAAGAAAGAAAAAGACCACATGGAGACACAGAGACACGGGGAGAACGTGATGTGAAGACAAAGGCAGAGATTGGAGGGACGCATCTACAAGCCAAGGAATGCCAAGTCTTGGCCTCGGGCTCCAGAAGCTAGAAGACAGGCATGGGACAGATTCTCCATCCGAGCCCCCATGAAGAAACCAACCCCATCGACACTTGGATTTCAAATTTCTGACCTCCAGAACTGTGAGAAAATAAACGTATGTTGTTTTCAGCCACCAAGTTTGTGGTCATTGATTATGGCAGCCTAGTAAGCTCGTCCAACAAGGTGGTGACCAGGGGACCAAGAAGGGCTTCTGGGTGCCTGTTTCTTGATCTCAGTACATTCAGACTGGGAAAATTCATCGAGTTCAACACTTGTGATGTGCGCCTTTTTCTGTATGTATGAGACACCCCAACACAGTCAAAAATAATAATAATATACCGGGGCGCCTGGGTGGCTCAGTCAGTTAAGCATCCAACTTCGGCTCAGGTCATGATCTCACAGTTCATGGGTTCGAGCCCCGCGTTGGGCTCTGTGCTGGCAGCTCAGAGCCTGGAGCCTGCCTCTGATTCTGTGTCTCCCTTTCTCTCTGCCCCTCTCCTGCTCATTCTCTCTCTCTCTCTCTTGCTCACTCGCTCACACACACACACACTGTCTCAAAAAATGAATAAACATTAAAAAAATAAATAATAATACGCAGAAACCTCCCAACCCCTCACCAGAAACCAGATTTGGGTTGGGGAGAAGGAAGAAAAGTTCAGGACTGACCTTTGCTCTGCGACTCTCCAGGGGACCCACTGGCGGGAGTCGGGGTTGGGGACACTAGCACCCCATCCTGGGCCAGGGTTTGTGGCCTCTGCTTGCTCTTGGCAGCTTCAACAGCCTTGAGTTTTCTGGCATGTTTGTGGCCTTTGTAATGTGCTTCAGCTTGGTTCTGGGGAGGGGAGGGATTGGGGCCACCATTTATTTGCTGATTCCGCACACCCCATCCATGAGCTGGCGAGGGGCAGGGCTCTGGCCAGACAAGAGGTGAATCCTTGTCATCACAACACGTGTGTGGCCTTGAGGTTTACAGAACTCATTCTCATACATGAGCCTCCAGGCAAGCAGCCTCTGGCTTCAAATTCTGTCTCAGCCACTTTATTAGCTGTGCATCCCTGCACAAGTTGCCTCACTTCTCTGAGCCTCAGTTTGCTGACTCGTAAACTTTGTGATGACAATACTGACCTTAAAGGATTATGAAAATTAAAAAAAGAACATGAGTGACAAAGGCATAGTGTATACAGCATGTGCTCAACAAATGTTAGTTACCAGGTTCATAAGTGCACAAATGGAAAAAATAGAGCAGTCCTCATGCTTCGGGTATGTGCACCCCAGAACATTCATCCCTTTGTTCAGTTTTTCAGCAAGTAGTTACTGAGCATTTGCTCTTTGCCAGGCTCTGTGCCAGGAGCCCAGCATGAAAAAGACACGGTCCTTCCCTTGGAATGAGGTCTTCCTGTCCATCTCTTGCAAGGTTCATATAACCTGAAAACCTAGAGGGAACCCCTGAATCTAGCCTGTTCATGTCCTCCCCTCTTCACCTAGGGGTCACTGCTTGTTGCTTCCAAGCATAGGAAAGACAGGCCCCCATGGCCACTCCCTACACCCTTTCACCAGAGCAGATCTCTCCAAACCCCACAGCTGTCCAGACAGAAGGTAAATCTTCCCTGGGAGGCCAGAATGAGGCTTCTTCACTACCTAGGGGTAGGCGGTGGTAGAAAGTATGTTGGCCTTGGGGTCAGCTGAGCCTGGGTTCAAATCTCAGCTCTGCTACTCACCAGATGTATGACCTCAGACAAGCCACTTAACCTCTCTGAGGCTCAGTTTCCTCATCTGAAAAGTGGGGATGATAATAGTGCTTCTATCCATCAACAAGGTATCATGAGAACTATTTAAGATGATGGGCATGAAAACATTCAACACATTAACTTGTCAGATGCTTTAAGAACTCAGCACCAGACTAGGAGCGGATGGCGGCCCTTGGGACCCAGAGCAGGAAAGGGCAGTCTTCTCTCTTGCCGAAGGATCCAGAACACAAGAGAGAAGCAGGAGGGAAATGGAGTCCCAGGGCCATAGAGAGGGAGGGAAGAGGTAGAGGAATTTGGGGAGAGGGGAGGGTGGGATGGGTAAAGGACCGGGTGTGCCTCTTCTGCACCCAGGGACAGAAAACATGGACCCCAGTCCCTTTGCTGGCCTTATTCCTCCAGAAAAGACCCCGGAAGCCACTGTCCAGCCCCCTCCCTGCCCAGCCCCCTCCCCAATCTGTTTCCACTACTCCCTCTCACCGCTGAGTTGAACCTCAGGTGACAGATGTTACAGGAAATGAAGAGCTTCTTCTTCAGAGGGGAGGGGACCCCAAACGTGTGGCTGATGACAGCTTTCTGGATCGGGTCCATCTGTGAAGGGGGTGGGAGGGCACAATAACTACGGGGTCGGCTCGGGAAGGCGGGGGGGGCGGGCAGTGCAAAATGCCAAAAACTAGAGATTATTGACAAAGGCAGGGATCAGGCCATAGGAAGACCTTCCCCATCCTTGGGGATAGGGGACACACAAAAGAAACAGTCTCTTCCCTGGCTGACTTTCTCTGTCCGCCTGGGTTTCTGCTTAGAGGCAGCAAGATGGCCAGGGTGACCTCCATGCTCGGAGAAACAGAACCCTGTCCTGGTGATCACCTTGGCATCTCTTGTTGCCCCTCTGGTCTCTGTTTTTTTTTTTTTCCCCTCATTCACAAGAATCACAACTATCGGGACAGAGTTAGAGGCAGGGAGAAGCAGGGAAGGGACAAAGAGTCTTCTGTTTGAAATCCTCTCCCGTAACCCAGCCTTGCGCTGGGCCCGTGGGCTGGGGGAGAGAAGGCTGATCTCATCAGGTCTGCCTCTGTCACGGGGCCTGAGAGGGGGAGAGCAGGGCCGGGGCAGGGGGGGTCCAGGAAGGGAAAGGTGGCAGCACCTGGAGGCCAGAGGGTTCCCTGAGCAGCAGGATTATTTGTTTGGAATATTAATTTATGTGTTTTTTTTTTTTCCTTTTCCTTATTTGAACCATCTTTTTTTCTTCTATCAAACCAAGCCTCATGTTCCTTTTTCTCAGGGCCTGGTTTGTTGGACCAAAAGCAGAAGTGGTCTGGGCTTGCTTATCAAGTGGAACTTTCTCAACCTTCCTGAGAGAAGAGAACAGAGGCTTTGTGAGAAAAGCATGGCTTCAGAAACTTCCCTGAGAACAGAAAGAGGTTCTAAGCCTCACCTAGCAGCACCTAGGACCAGGGGCAGGCAGGGGACAGGAGAATGGCCGGCAGGGTCCCCAGCAAGGAGGGTGAAAGAAACTTTACCCACTCCCAAGGGACTGTGTGCTTGAACAGTGAGTGTGTCAGCAAGTGACAGAGGGGACAGAGGGGACTGAAGAACAGGGGGCCCTCCCCAAATGGCTCAGGCTTCTTCAGACCTCTGTGCGACCTTGGAGGTTGGAAAGGAGGGGACTCCTAAGGGTGACTGAAACTGAATTTCCCACCATCTTGTCAGGATGGGGTGGGTGGGGCTCCTTGATTACATTTGAAGTTTTAGAATTAAAGTGGGGGTTACTCCTCACAACTCATATAGTGAAGTAACATTCATGCTCCCTACACTCGTCATTCACACACATCCACACATGGAAATACACAGACTGGTAAACACACACATAACACATAAGCCTACAGGCAGTTAAGAATCACAGAGCCATGCAGAGAGATACACACTCACATGCGTACAAATGGCACACTTGCATAGACACACAATCACCCAAACCACACACACACACACACACATGCTCAGAGGTCAGAAACACACCAAACACGTACAGAGTTGACACAAAGACACAAAAATCTCTCTCAGACACACAGGCACACACGTTAATTACATACAATGATTTAGGCACAAAGAGATAGTTACACACACCCACACACACACATACACACACACACATTCCCATCCACAAGGAACACACAAAGACCCACAGAGGGACGTGAACTAAAATAGAAGGGCACACCACCCCACATGCACACAGACCTACAGAGATCACCCGTAGATGCCCCTCTACAAAAGCTCAAGTGTAACCTACAGACTGCAGGCCCAGCGGTTGTTGCTGGAACCATCCTCAATCTCTGGCCTAAGGGAAAGCTGGGCCCAGGGGTCCCCACTGGGGGTGGGGGTGGGGGTCGCCTAGTCACTCTTGGGGATGTCGCTCCTACGTAGATGCAGCTTCTGAGAGCCAACCCCTCGGAGCCCACCTTCCCCGCCCACCCGCAAGCTCGGCCACAGGCCCCCACCCGCCAGGCAGCCCGTACCGTGCTGAAGTTGGGGGTGAGACTGAGCGGGCTGGCGCCATTGAAGTGGAAGGCGAGCAAGTGCTTGAAGTCCAGCGGGGGCTGCAGAGGCCTGGCAGGCAGGGGCAGGGAGGCCAGCAGGGGGCTGGGGGCGCTGGAGGCCGGGCCTGCTGCAGGAGGAAGAAGGGCAGGGTCTGAAACGGGGAGCCACGGGGCTCCCATCCACCTCCACAGCCAGAAAAAGTGGCTGATGGGCTTCTTGGGTGTGGAGCCGGGGCAGAAACTCCTGTCTCCCTCTTCACAAAGTCGCACTGGCCAAGCCGAGGGCAATCACCGCCCATTTCTGGGCCTTTCCTCTCCACAACTAGGGGAGCAGAAGCAGGGAGACCACGGTTTGGGGTTTCCAGTCCAGGAGGATGCCCTTCCCATCCCTTACAGAGGTAGCATAAGTACCCCAGTGAATCCCAGCAGGGAGTTAGGCCAAGGAAGGGAACAGAGGAATCCACACACACACACACACACACACACACACACACACACACACACACACACGCACACACCACGGAGACTGCGAAATGCACCGGGTTTCCAGTTTATTGCAAGTTAAACCCAAACCCCTCTCTAATCCCCACACATTCACAGCAAGGCTGACAGAGGGGATGGGAAACCCATTGGAATCTGAAGGGATGTGTCCCTGCCACCCCACCCCAGCTCTGGTGAGGCCCCAACTCCTCCTAGGAGGCCAAAAGCCCCCCAGCCCCTGGGTGTGGCCTGAGGCTGGTCCTCAGAGTTGGCCCTCCTGCCCTGTGGTTTTACAGTCTTTGGTCTTAAAGGTCTGAAGCAAGGGCCGGGGGAAGCTGGGAACTTTGGGGAGCAACTAGACTTTGAGGAAGAAAAAAATTAGAAATAAATCCAGTCCGTTGAAACTTTCCTGGACTCCGTCACTGCAAAGCCATAAGAAGTCCTTTTCCATTTTTTGTGGGTTAACAATACACAAGATAAGATAGATTTGTTTTACATTTATAGATGCTTAGGTCTATATACAGAAGAGCCTCAGGCAGCCTATCAGTGGGTAGGGGAGAGAGGCCACCACCCCTACTTCCCTTGAACTGGTAGCTTGTGCACAGAGAGGGTGCTGTGCTGTGTCAAAACCAAGGAAATCATCTGCTCTCTCTGGTCATATCTGAAGAGAAGTGATGCTGCCAGGCGGGAAGCTAATAGCCAAAGATCCATTCTCCTTTCCCTCAATCCCTGAGACCCAGTCTTCCTTTCTCCCTCCAACCAAGTCTCCTCAGCTTTTCTATGGCCCAAACCTGGGCTGGGTCCAGAGCGGAAAGGGTGAGCTACTCCTTGCCAAACTCTGGCGAGGGCAGGGGCAATATTGAGGGTGTCTCCAAACCTAGCATCTCTGTGGGTTGGCCCAGGGCCCTTTCCTCCACAGCCCACGGGGCTGGGTTAGTACTCAGGGTGGAGCGGAGGAAGCACGGAGCAGGTGGCTGGAGGCCACAGTTAGGGGGTCAGCTAGGGTGCAGCACGGTCACATCTGCCTTGGGGCCCCTAGGGTGCTCAAGGCCCCAGGCTACCTGGGCGTAGGGAAGGAGGCCGCCCTCACGCGAGCTGCGACCCCAGGAGCCCCTCCGCCCACCCACTCTCCAAGAACTCCACAGCCAGCGCAAAGTCAAACTCATGCAGCGGGGGCCCATCCACGGCGATCTTCACCGCCGGGCCGCCCCGGCCTTCCCCTGCCCCGCACTGCCCCCACCACCGCAGCTCCCGGCCCCGGCCCACCTTGTCCAGGAGGCCGGCGCCCGCGGGCAGCGCCAAGGCCAGGGCGGCGAGGGCGGCGAAGTCTGGGAAGAGCTCGTGCAGCTCGGAGCGCGCGCACGCCAGCTTGGCACACAGGGCCCGCGGGCCGAGGCGCCCGAGGCTGCACACGACGCGCTTGAAGAGCGCGAAGTCGCCCAGCGCCCTCTGGCGCACCACGGCGGGGGCGAAGGCGCGCAGCAGCACCCTCAGTGCCCCCTCGCCGTGCGCGCCCAGCTCCTCGGGTGCCTGCGGGTAGCCGCGCGGGTCGAAGATCGCCGCGAAGGCGGCCACGGCGTCCAGCGAGGGCCCGGGGTAGGAGTCCCGCAGCCCCCGCCGCATGGAGTCTAGGAAGGCCCCCCGCAGCCGCTGCAAGCCCCGCACCGCAGCCTCCGAGTAGCCCACCAGCTCCACGCCGCGGTAGGTGCAGGGGCCACCGCCCAAGTCGGAGCTGCAGGACGCCAGCTCCTGCAGGAAGCCCTGGAGGCGCGCCCCACCCGAGCTGCGCAGGGCTTGGAGGGAGGCTCCGGCTGCCATCACCAGGGGTTGCAACAAGGCCAAGTCCGGCTCCTCTGGCTGCAGGACAAGGGAGAGCTTCTGCATGGATGGCAGAGTGTCCAGCAGCACGTGCGTGAAGGCCACGAAGGTGAACTGGCGCAGGGCGAGGGCCAGGGCCCTCGCTGTGGGGGAGACTGGGGCAGAGGCCTCCAGTGTGGGCACCAGGCAAGGCCAAGCCTCAGCTACTGCTTCCACAATAGGCAGCAATGAGGCCCAGGGCACTGGCCGCGGTCCTGCCAAGTCAATAGCTGCGAGGTCCAGTGCCGCCCGCAGCTCAGGGACCATGTGGGAACTAGGGCCACCATGGAGGCGGAAGAGGGCATCCAGCACACTTTCATATTCACTTAGGTAGGCAGGGGGCTCGGGATCTGTCCGGCCAGGGAGGCAGTGTAGTTCGGTGAGCAGTGGGCAGGCGGCCCGCAGTTGTGGGCCCACGCGCCCAAGGCGGTCACTGGGGAGGCTCGAGCTGAGCCAGGCCAGCTTGGGTGCAGACACGCCGAAGGCCTGCAGGATGTCCAGGAGCTGGCCAGCGGTGGCCTCACCCTCCTGTAGCTCCACACTGCCCAGGAAGGTGGTAGCAGGCTGGCCGTCACAGGGGGACACCGAGGTGGCAAACAAGGCCAGACTGTGGGACTCGGGCCAGTCCCTGGTCTCGTCCAACACCAGCCCCACATATGGGGATGCCTTCAGGCGCTGGCAGGCCTCCGTGTGCAAGACACTGGCAATGGCCACCTGGGACAGCCGGGGAGAGAAAGGAAAGGACAGAGTTAGGCTCGTCCTGAGAGGGGAGGCAGCAGTACTGGGGAGAGAGAGGGCACAGACCTTGGGGGCAGACAGACCAGTCCTAGCTTTGCATCTTACCAGCTGTGTGACCTTGGGCAAGTCATCTTACCTCTCTGAGCCTCAGTTTCCTCAGCTCTGAAATCAGACTACTGCCTGCCTCTAAGCTCCTTAAAAGGTTGTTGTCAGTTGGGGTGCCTGGGTGGCTCAGTCAGTTAGGTGCCGGACTTCAGCTCAGGTCATGATCTCCTGGTTTGTGAGTTTGAGCCCACAAGCTGTTTGTGCTGACAGCTCAGAGCCTGGAGCCTGCTCGGAATTCTCAGTCTCCCTCTTTCTCTGCCCCTCCCCTGCTCACGCCCTCTCTTTCAAAATGGAATAAATGTCAAAAAAATTTTTTTTTAAAAAGGTTGTTATCAATTACAAATGTTGCTGTCCATCTAAGTGTAAAAACGCTTTAGGAACCATAAAGATTCTACAGCATTTGGTGTGTGCTTTGATGGCATTGGCTCAATTGGCCTCATTCCTGGGAGCCTCCCTCCACTCTGCCGCTTGGGGATTAACTGATAGACACGTCCCCTCCCAGTTACATAGAACCCCAACTGTGTGCTCAGGTTGTCTGTCTGTCATCACTCTGTAGGATGAGCTCGAACTCCCCTACCCTCACCCCAGCCCCTAGGACCCACACAACTGGAACCTAGGACAGAGCTGCCAGTTGCATGCCCCCTGGGGCCACGTGGGTGGTATTGGGCTCGAAGTGGGCCAGGGATACACCCAAGGGAATGGAGAAGCCCTGGGTCTGCTCTTCCTGCCCTGAGAGCACAGGGACCGAGCATTTCAGAAGTCACAAATCCACATTTTTATGTGTAATCTCTCACTTTTTTTTTTTTTTTAACTTGGAAACTAATTTAGGTTTTCCAAAAGCACTGTGAAAAATCAACAAAATATATCTGCGGGCCGACTGAGGCTCCAGGCTACCAGCTTGCAACCTCTTGCGTAGGCAGTGAGGGAAAACCTCCGTGCCCCTGAGGACAGGGCCTGGTCTGGCCTCTTTGAGGCTGTGCCCCCAGCAGCTGGCCCGGGGCCTGGCACGTGATCCGCCTCAGTGAAAGGTTCTGCTGGGTGAAGGAAGGTATGAATGAAGTGCTCTGGCTGTTGCCCGGGGGCCTGTCATGCTGGCGCTGCGCCCAGACAGCCCGCTGTCCTCCCTCCTCAAGCCCTCCCCCATACCTCTGGCTGCCACCCACCTGCATGTCCCTCACCCTCCTGGGGCTGTAGTAATCGCCATGCTCCGTGCCCAGCAGCGCCTGGCACAGGTTGAACCTCTGCAGCTCAAGCAGGGCAGAGCAGCGGTCGTCGGGCACATCCTCCTTGGCCATGCAGTACACCGTGGTCAGCACCGCGACTTTGGCCGGGTCTACCTCCACCTTGACGCCGGCTGAGGTGGGGGTGGTCGCCAGGTCTGGGTAGGCCCCTCCTCCCTCAGCCTGGCCCTCAAAAGTGGGCTGGCCCCGGTTGACAGCCAGAGCCTGGCGGTGGGCCCCGGAGGTCACGTGGCGCAGCAGGGCGTGGCGCTGGAAGTTGTCGGTGCCCACGGTGAAGGCGTTCTCGGCTTTGCCGTGCTTGTTCCGCACCAGGGCCTGGCGGCACTCGAGACAAAACATTAGCTTCCGCTCGTAGTCGAAGTCCAGCCAGCGGAACTCCTCTTTCCAATGCTCGTTGAAGTAACGTTTGCACTTCTTGTTGGAGTTGGAGGCTTCTCCCGCTGGTTTCTTCCCCGGGGGTACCATTCCTGCTCGAGAGGCAGGGTACCCCCGACCCCTACCCAAATGCTCTGGTCCCCCAGGCTCCCCCCACACACAGCGGCACCTCACTTGACAATGGAAATTGGTGAGGAGGCAGGAGGGGAGCAGCGCGCCAGGCTAATGGGGACCATCCAATCTAACTTAGCCGGGAACGTTCATTCCCGCTCTGCCGGTGGGAGACTGGAGATGAAAGAGAGATGAAAGGGAGAGGCGTTAGGGGGTCCGTGGTGGGTTCATGCTGCCCCACTCCCCAGGTGACAGGTGGAAGGGCACCAAATGGGGAAGGGCTATTGGGAATGGTGGGCTCATGCAAAGGGCCATAGAATGTTATCCAAAGTGGGGAAGGTTTGGGGGCCCCCAGCCCACTCTGAGGGTCTCCCTCCATCCAGGACAAGACGCTGACTAACTCTGACTGCTAGAGCATGTCAGAACTCAGCTCTGGAAAGATTGGCACTGTCTATGCAACCGCATTTTATAGGTGAGGGCCTGGGTCCAGGTGACAGCGGCTCTCAGGGCCCATGAATAAGTTGTGACTGAGCCAGGACTGAACCTCAGACCTTGACTCCTCACTCAAAGGGATGGCCAGTCTCTCCAGTCCATCATCGCTTATTTCATCGGAAGGAAGTTAACACAAAGCTGAGCTCCTGGAGCCACGGGACCAAGGAATGTCCTTTGTTTTCACTGGACCTCCCTTCCCTGAACATATACGTGGGTGCACTCACACACAAACTCCCTGATAGTGGGGTTCTGGGAAGGGAAGCCCAGAAGTGGGGGCCAGGCCCCAGACAGAAGGAACTAGCTGGTTGGCTATACCTCGCTCACTCTTCCACCGCCCTAGGCATGGTGACAGGTGAACCGTTCAGGACCAGAAGGCCATGTCCAGCCAACGGGCAAAACCAGCCAGCTTCCTAATTATCCCTCGAACCTGTCCCCTCCTCTCCATGCCTACTAGTAACAGCAGTAATGACCATTTGTCAAGTATGAACTTGGTCAGGCCTTGTGCTAAGGACTTTGCAGTGACTCTGTGAGAAGGCTAAGACCACTCTTTCAAGTATTCTGAAGGTGGTCTCAACCTCATTTTGGAGAGGAGGAAACGGAGGCTGGGGGACTTTAGGTGACTTGCCCAAGGTTCCAGAAGCAGTAAGTGGCTGAGGCAGAGTTAGAATCTAAGTCCTCCTGCCCCCAAAGGCCACGCTGGTGTCACCTGGCTTATACACCTGCCTCTGCCTCTGCGGGCATGCCCCCAGATTTGTCCCTCGCCCAACAGCCAGAGGGGGAGCTCACAGATCCCTCCTTCCACCTCNGCCCTCTAGTCTCCCATAATTCTTTGCTCATGAGTCTTGGTGATACAATACGGTAAACTCAGGGACTCTCTCTGTAGCTCTGCACTTGGTTCCCAGAAGGCCAAGATCATGTTTGTTCACTTTGGGATCCCTAAGTGCNCCTGCTCACGCTCTCTCTCTCTCAGAAATAAATAAAACATTAAAAAAATAAATAAAAGATTAAAAGGATTTACTTGGGCTCTATGAAAGAACCTCTCGTGTCTGAGGCTATCGTTTAGATGATTCTGGGCTCTGAGAAAGTGGTGACTGTCTTGTCTTCCGGATACACCTAGCACCCTCCCTGCACGGAACCTAGCACTTAGTGGGTAAGTACAAGGGCAGATGAGCAGAGCCCCAGGTGCAGCCTGTTCCGTGCAGGGGAAGGTGCTCCCTGTTGCTGCATGTGGTGAAATCAGTCAGTTCTCTCCCCCCAGATTCCCCCGAGACTGCTCACCCCACCCTCCTTGAAACATGCTTTTCTCTTGGCTTCCAAGATCTTATGTCCCCTGGGTTTCCTTTCTCCCATCAGCACCCCTCTACCTCTGATGGCATTTCCTCCTCCTCTTCCTAACCTAAAACTTTCCAGAAAGTTCAGAACCATCCCTGCTGGTCACCCTGAAATAAACAAGCCCAGCCTGAGCCATTCCTCTGGGTGCCACACCTCTCCTTTGAACCACGTTCCTGGCTCTTCTAGATGGAATTGTCAATCTGTTCCTACAAATATGCTCTTCTCCCAATCATCCCCAGCTCAGGAAATACCTGCTCTCCTACCCAGGTGCTGTGGCCAGAAATATGCCCCCTTAGCCCCTGCTCTCTTCCTGGGCGCAGTCTGTCCACAGGTGCTGTCGCCTCCACCTCCACAATCTGCCTCTAACTTGTCTCTTCTCTCTGTGTCGCTGCTACCAGCCTTGTCCAGGGCACCTGCGTCTCCTGCCTGGACCAAAGCAGTCATTTTCTGATGGCACCCTGGGTTTCCATTCACTCTTAACCCTCTCTGAACCATCTGGACCTACAGCAGCTAGAGGTTTTGTTTTGTTTTTCTAAATGTACTGCTTAAAACCCCTCTATGACCTCTTGTTCTCTGAGGCCAGTGTCGGATCCCTTTTGAGGTCTGCCAAATGCCCAGGTATTGCTGACTTCTCTGGTGGCCACTTGTGCCTCTCTCCCCTTCCAGCTGCATTGGCCTTCCCTTAGTTCCTCAGAGTGCCAGGTTCCCATCCCCAGGGCCTTTGCACATGCTGTACCCTCTTTCCAGAATGTTTCTACCCTCCATCTCAACACTTTGCCTGTCTCACTTCCCCTCTGGTCTTAGCCTAGCTAAGAAACCCTCTTCCCGAGGAGATTTCTCTATCCCTTCCCAGGAGGTCCCCTTCTTTTCTGTCACTGCTTCCTGTTTGTTTCCTCCATTGTACTCCTCACAGTTTACAAATCTGCTTATTCTCTCTGCATTTCTGTTGCTTGGCATCCTCCCCCCACCCCCCACCTCTCCCTCTCTCTCTCCCTCTCTCTTAAGAATGCAGGTTTTCTGAGGGCAGGAAACATAACTTGTTCACATCTGAACCCCAGAGAAGGGAACGCTGCCTGGCACCCAGTAAGTGCCCCACAAAATTTGGGGAGTGAATGAGGAAGGAAGCACCAGCCTTTAAGCAGAGAGAACAATGGAGTGGGGCCTTGGGCACCTATTGGGTGGCTAAAACAGCTGCCTTTGACCTCTCTTCCTCCCAAGATCCCATGATTCTGTGATCCCGTCCAGTGTACCACCCAAAGGATCTTTGGGGAGGAGGTGCAAGTCCAAGGTGGTACCTTCAAAGGTTTGCCAAGTCCCTTCCGTATACCTAGAAACTGGCTATCCTGCCCCCTTCTGCAGAGGGATAAAATTATGATGGCACCTGGGGTGTTTTCGATAAAAGAACAAAAGACTAGGTAGGGAGGCTACATGGGAAGATGGATTCTGAAACCGCTCTGTCAGATATGGTAGCTAGTAGTCACATACGGCTGTTTATAGTTCAGCAGAATTAGATGAACTTTTAGAATTCAACTCCTCAGTTCACTAGCCACATTTCAAGTTCTCAATAGCCACGCGGGGCTACTGGCTATTTGTGTTAAATGGCCAGGGCAGAGAACATTTACTTCATCCCAGAAAGTTCTGTTGGACAGTGCTGTTCTAAATAGCCTAGCCAAAGCATTGGCATTCCCCTCCCTACCTCAACCTGAAGGAACCAGGCTGCATGGGGTGGAATATAAATAAAATGTGACTATGTGACTGACCAAAGGTGACCAGGGGCGTGCACCTGTCAGACCCAGGTCC
The DNA here is from genome assembly GCF_008692635.1 of Crocuta crocuta. Classification (NCBI taxonomy): domain Eukaryota; kingdom Metazoa; phylum Chordata; class Mammalia; order Carnivora; family Hyaenidae; genus Crocuta; species Crocuta crocuta. Next base: position 732,967 of record NW_027532426.1, on the reverse strand, counting down.
CCCACACCTCTCTCTCCACACCCTGCCCACCTGGACGTGAGCCAGCACAACTTGTGGGATCCCTGGAGCGACTGTGTGTTGGTCTGCGGTCCCCACTCCACCCTGGCAGGTCAGCCTCAAACACAGTGCTTACCTCGCCCCAGGATGGCGGTCCCCAGCCTCCTCCCCAGCCCCTTTTAGGCCCCTTCCCTTCCGGAGCCCCGAGGAAGATCCGCACTCCGGGAGAGGACCTGGGGAGGTGGGGGCTCTCCACTTGCCCCTGGCCAGGACTCCGGACTCGTGGGCTGGGGAACTTCCTCTGGGGGGCGCGTGGTGGGGGAGCCCCCGATGGC
>NW_027532426.1:715847-732603 GCF_008692635.1 Crocuta crocuta | reverse complement strand
CACCCTGGAGCCCCGCCCGCAGGGCCCCCACCCATCTCCCGCCCCCTGCCGGGAAGCTCCGGGAGGGGGCGCCCCGCCCGGCTCGGGCACCGCGCCCACCGCACACACTCACGGAGACTTGGGAGCCACCATCTTGCGCGGTGGACGCTCTGGCCGCGGTCTCCTTGGGCTCCACTGAGCGACAGCAGCCACTAGCGGTAACCGGGGCGAAGAGGCGCCAGCAGCCGGCGAGGGCCGGGGTGGCGGGCCGGGTGGCGGCGCCCCGGGACTCACCTGCCCCGGCTGTCGCCCAGTGCGCGCTCGGCCTCCCCCGCTGCGCGCGCTGCAGCAGGAACGACGGAAGACGGAGGCAAGACCTCAGGAAAGATGTCCCGCCGGGCCAGCAGGAGGGACAGAGTCATTCATTCATTCATCACGTGCCCCGGTCAGTTCTTAGAGGAGCTCACAGGCGAGAGCCAAACCGGTAGGGCGCTAAGGGAGGCACCCGCAAAAACACTTTGGGACCCACGGGAGCAGGTGGAAAGCCGTAGGTCCGCAGGGACAGTCTGTTAGGTTTCACTGCCGGATAAGTGAAGTTTCATCAGGACAGGGGCATCCCAGGCAGTGGGTGGGCCTGGCCCAAGTTGAAAGTGCAGTGCAGGTTTGCAGTCAAGGCGAGTGGAGGTATGGAGGGGAGGGGGTGGTGCCTGCTGCTGAAAGGCTCTGCAGTGAATACTGGGGATTTTGACCTTCAGCCCAGGTGGAGAACCTCAGGAGGTGTTGGAGCTGGGAGCTCAATCTTTAATCTAATGAGTTATTTGTAATGGGGATGCCAGAAGGGGAGGGCTGGTGGAGAGAGGCGTGGCCTCTTCCTAGAACTCTCAGAGCACAGAAGTCCCTCACCCCTGCGTGGGCTCCCAGGGGAGGGGAGGAGGAGGCGGAGGAATGTGGAGTTGTGGCAGACCATCCCTCCCAGACCTGCAGCCCCAAGGCCTGCAGTGAGGTTCCAGTGACATTGAACTCTGAGGCCTTGGGTTGTACACTGCATCTATGAGCCTCAGTTTCCTCATCTGTGAAGTGGGAATTACGGCTGGGTGCGGAGGAGAGGGCAGGACAGGAATGGGTCTGAGGAACAAATGGACTAGGTGTGGAGGCGATTTGAAGAAGGGGTGCCAGGGCACTTGGTGATTTAGTCTCCCCTTCCAGTCCACACAGTCACCCAGAAATGCCTTCCAGCCCCTTCCCCCAATTGGGTACACTTTTCTCCCACACAAGGCCTACGGTACATGTTGATTTGAGGTCAGGACCCTCTCCGGTGGCTTCTGGGAACTCCCCCAGCACCCTTCCCACAGCGCTCCTCTGTGCCACCCACTGTCTGCTGCTGACATTCGCAGTGAACCCTGGCCCCCAGGGCCGCTGGGATGATGCATGAGTCATGTCCCATGCACATACATGTGACCGGCTGGCTTGTGGGTACACTCAAATGAAGGGAGACGCTGCAGATTCCACACCTGCCCCAAGATAGCACCACACAGCCCGACACCCATAAGCCCCTCCCTTCCCAACCCTGGCCAGGGACCGGGGCCCATGTCAGGGACCCACGGCTGGGACCCACTCACTACTCACTACTCACTGGACGGCTGCCTCAAGAGGGTGGGTTACTGCTCTGGTCAAACACAAGCAAACTAAGTGAGTGGCAGAGAAGAGGCCACCCCCAGGGGTCCAACTGAGGCTGAGGCAGGGGCACAGAGCAGGTGTCTAATGAAACAACATCACTCTGGCTGCCCCCCAAGGGAGAGGATCTGGGCAAACCACATCCTCCTGTTTTGCCACCACTTGGAAAGATACACAGAAGAGCATGGGGACACACATGCTGAGATCCGTGGGTGCCCACAGAGGTGGCAATAGGCACAAACGCCAGGCACACACTTACACACATCTCCTCGTGATGAGTCCATCTAGCCACACATCAGTGTGCCTGTACGGAGGTGGTACCCACGCAGACATGGCCAGATACCCATGCTGGCTGGGGGCAAAGGTGGGTCCAGAGGCCATGCACAAGCATGTGCGTACACACCGAGAGGCAAGATCAACAAAGACACACTCAGATCGCATATACCCAGAGAGTCAGACACACGACAACACTCAGACCCCTATGAAGGCATATACACGTAAAATGAAACCACAGGCAGGCAGCGGCACGTACCGTTACAAAGAGATGCATGTACACACAGATCTATATACAGACACATTTACCCAGAGGTAGGTGCGTGCACACACCCTCCCTTACAAAATTAAATACATCAGTCATAAACACAAGCTCATGTAGCCAAACCGAGAGTGTCTCTCTCTCTCTCTCTCTCTCTCTCTCGCCTTACCACAAGTCATAGGGGCAGAGGAGAGGGTCCTCCCTGAGGCAGCATACACACACACACACACACACACACACACACACACACACACACACACACTCAAATAGTAAAGCTGCCCTTCCTATTACAGGTGAAACCAAAACTCGGTGAAGAAAATAGGAGTCTAGGAGGGAGAGAGAATCAAAGGCAGGGAAGGGAGGTGGAGGGGTTGATCCAAGATCTCCTGCCTGACCGCTCCCCTGTAGGCTTAGGATTCCCACCCCGGCCACATTCTCTAGAGCCCCCAGCCCACTTCTGGGTCGCCCAGCACCTGGGATAGGACGGGTTGATGTTACCGACTTCCCTCCCTCCGCAGGCTGGAGGAAGACCCCAACACCTATCACAAGAGCTCTGCCCCAACCCCACAGCCTCCAGCCCTTATGCCTATGGAAGGGGACCCCCCCAAATACTCCTTAAAACGTAATGGCTGTCTCCCTCAGTGCCAGGCAACCCCTGTGTGGAGAGGTGAGCTAGGAGACCATGGATAAAGGTGGGGGGGGGCAGCACAGTGACCCCAGCACAGTGGCTGGACCTCAGTTAGGAGCCACCCAGATTTCTGCCTGTCTCCCTCCGTCCACTTCTCTCTCTCTGCTGAATTAATAACTCCCTTTTCAACACCCCTCCCCACCCCCAGCACACACACAACACTGTTGGAGGCTCCTGGCGGCCCTTTTGAAGCAGCAGAAGGTATGATCTGATACAAGGAACCTCTGGTACAGGCATCTGCCCCAAAGCGTAGCTCCCCTCCCTCCCGCAGAGCGTACCCCCAGTTTCTGAGCTGGCCCTGCCCGCCACCCTCAGCCCTGCCTTCGCTTCCCAGCCAGAACGGGGGCCCCCTGCCCAGCCCTGGACCTGGGAAAAGGCACCAGGAGTCAACTGGCTACCAGAATCTTTCAACAGACAACTTTTGGGGGCCAGTGATAGCCAGACAAGGATGGGGCAGGGAGAGGAGAGACCCACCCTCGTCTGCGCCCCCTCCCCACGCTCTGGCGGCCTCAGCACTCACCCAAGAGCATTCTCTGCCTTTGGAGGCACTGTGGAGCGCCGTCTGAGGAGCAAATGAAACCAGCCTGAGAGTGACAGAGGGAAGGGGTGGGGATGTGAGGGACAGGAGGGGAGGGCGGAGGGAGGGGCTCCTCTTCCTGCTGGAAAGCGGCGGGTGCAGGGCCCTTTCTCCCCTTGCCTGGAAGCAGCTGCCCGTTCCCTGGTTTCTCCCATTCCGACCAGGGTGAAAAGCACAGGGCACCTCCTGACCCAATGGTGGAGTCAGGGGCAAATGTGGGGACTAGAGACAGGGGGAGGCATCCATCCCCCCTCCTCCCGAGAGTCCCTGTCCAGTGCCTCTTGTACTGACGCGCAGAGTTGACCTGCCCTACAGACCTCCAGAAAGGAGACCCCGCCAGCCACTTCTCAGCCTGCCAGAAGGTTCCTGCTGGACTTTGAAGCCCTGCCTCGGGGCTTGCTGCTCCAGGAGCCCCCGTTGTCCTGTCCAGCCTTACGCATCCTCTGCCCACCATCCCCTTACACTGACCTCCTTTTGCTGAAGGGGAAACCGAGGCCCAATTTCATCCCAGAGCACTGGCCATGGCAGTGGGGGAAGGGAGCACAGGCGGCCCGCCCCTCTTGGTCCAGTACCTGGACTGTTGGACCTGCTACCTGGGCAGTGCCAGGTGGGGTGGGGGAGGGGTCACCTGATCAGTTAGAACTTCTGACACCCCTCCCCTGCTTGCACCTTTCTCTACCCCTTAGTCTCTGTTTCTCCATTTGCTCCCTCCTCCCCTTCCACTTCCTGACCCAGGGCCAGCTCTCTACTCACCTGAGCACCTGTGGCTGGGAGGGGGCAGAATGGGGGAGAGAAGGCAGCCAACCCCACAGCTGGATCCCATGTGGCATTCCAGTCCTAGCGCTAGCCCCCCACCCCCTCCAGCATCCTGTCTCCGCCAGACAATAACCTGTAATCTCTGGAGCAGCCGGTACAGCCGGCAAAGGGTCTGGGGAGGGCTTGGCAGCAGCAGCTCCCGAAAACAGGTTTGTTAGGAAGAGGCTCTGGGGGAAGGAGTTGCTTGTTTGGGGAGAGGAAGGAAACTCAAGCCCAGAGCTAATTAACCCACCCAGACACAGACGGAATCTTTGTCTTCTTGAGGGCAGGGATCTGAGCTAAGCCCCCTAATTCTCCACCCAGACAACCTTGCATTTCCTGGTGGTCCCAGGCGGGGGGTGGGGAAGTGTCTGATGGTCAGGTTCACACCTGCGGGAGGCAGCTGTGATGGCTGTCCAGAGACAGCGAGGGGCACTTCTGTCACCTGCCACTTAAGGAGAACAGCAGCAGGAGGTATTGGTTAGACCGCAAGAAGAACTTCCCAGTGGCCTTGGGGGAGCAGTTTCTCTGAAACATGCACCCAAAGGCCTCGGGATGGATTGAGGGGCACTGAGAAGGACTCAGCAGCCCAGGGAGATACTGAAGGGATGGGGGCACAGGCTGGAGGGCTTCTGGGCTTCCTGATGGGACTGAAATTAATCCATCTGCGAGGAGTGGGGGGTGCAGAGCTCATCAAATTGGTGACTCAGGCGTGACCTGAGCTCAAGGTCTTTGATCTCTGAGGCTCTGAATGCAGCAAGAGGCTTGTGCAGTCAGAGTCAGGGAAGAGATGAGGGTCTGATTAGAACAGGAGTTAGGAGAGGTCTCGGGGTGCAGGGCAGGGGACAGCGGCCACCTACCACTCTGATCCCTCCCTGCCCCCAAAGGCACAGCATCTTTGCCCTGAAATCCATTATAGTCTGAGTTCATCTCTTGTTCTCCTGTCCCCCTTTGAGTCTACCTTGAACTGCCCACCCAAGGCCCCCATGGCCCGTTCAGAACTTAAGTGATTTCTGAAATCACCTTCTCTCTGCTCTCGTGTCAGGTTGCAGTGCTGATGGTGGACATGGGGGTGGGCCCTGAGTTGTGTGGCTGGGTCAGTCCTGCCAAGAGAAGGGAGGGACAGATTGGCTTTGGGAGGCTCCCCCTCCCCTCCCCAGCTGGGCGAGGCCAAGGTGGAGCTGGCTGGCATCCCCCCCGTTTGTCAGTGGAGGATACCAAGGCACAGGGCAGAGGAGAGGCCATGGCTTCTAAGCACCATGGGGTCATCTGAGAGACAGTCTACCTTCTCTGGACATCCTTTGTCCTCATTCTTAAAACATTAAGGTCCAGTATCTCTTAATACGTGCTGCTCTCCTCTGTAGCAAAGGGGGTTGGGGGGTGGGTCAGACATGCTGGGATCTGAACCCAGCTGTGTGACTTTGGATATGTGGCTTAAACACCCTGAGCTCCAGTATCCAATGTAAAGTGAGGGCTGGGGCACCTGGGCACCCCAGTTGGTTGAGCCTCTGGCCCTTGGTTCTGGCTCAAGTCATGATCCCAGGGTTGTGGGATTGAGCCCCGTGTCAGGTTCGGTGCGGAGTGTGGAGCTTGCTTAAGATTCTCTGGGGCGCCTGGGTGGCTCAGTCGGTTAAGCGTCCGACTTTGGCTCAGGTCATGATCTCACAGTTCGTGGGTTCAAGCCCTGCATCGGGCTCTGACAGCTAGCTCAGAGCCTGGAGCCTGCCTGAGATTCTGTGTCTCCCACTCTCTCTGACCCTTCCCTGCTCACGCTCTCTCTCTCTCTCTCTCTCTCTCTCAGAAATAAATAAAAAGCAATTAAAAAATTTAAAAAAGATTCTCTCTCCCTCCGCCCATCCCCCACTCGTGCTCTCTCTCAAACAAACAAACAAATAAATAAAGTGAGGGCTGAATGTCATCATCCACTCGTGGCTTGGCTGTGTGAGGAGGGAAGGCCTTGCTGCACGTGGCAGAGGTTTCCAGACAGCTCAGGTCCTAAGTAGATGCTTACGTGTTCCCTGTGCCGGCCCAACCTCCACACTAGCGGTTGGGGCTACGAGGATTGAGCAAACCTTTCTGTAGATGTTCAGGAACCACCTAACATTGTTTAGGGGGGGTGTGTGTGTGCATGCGTGTGTTCCACAGGATCACTGAGTTCAGCATCATGGGGGCAGAGGTGCCTGGTGTGTGCGTGCGTGCATGCATGTGTGCGTGTGTGTGTGGTGGTCCATAGGATCACTGAGTTCAGTTTCATGGGCGCAGAGGTGCCTGGTGCCCCTCCTCCCCACCCTGGAGGAAGAAGGGCAAGGAGCTGGGGAAAGATGGCTAAAGACACATTCCTGAAGAATGAAAGGACCCTGCTGGCCTGTGTGAGACAGGTGGGCAGAGCATGGGCAGGGGAAGCTGTGGAGGCGCCTGGAGAAGGGAGTCGGGGAGTGTGGGGTACCTGCCATTTCCCCATCCCGTGCCCTGTCCCAAGAGTTCGAGGCTCCTCTAGGTGTGGCTGAGTAAGGACGCCTCTGACCCAAGCATGGGGAGGTGACTCAGAGAGGGAAGAGTCCCTGCTTTCCCCTCCCAAGGATGGCCTCAGGCGCATGAGCGGGAGAGGGTCCCTGCCTTCACTGCCTGCGACGGCCTGTCACTGTGCAAGCCGCCAGCCCCACAGACCCCTAATCAAAGTAACAGCTCCAGGAGCCTCCCAGAGCGGCTGTCCCGCCCCCACACCTTCAGCACCTTCCCAGCTGCAGGCCTGAGACCTCATGTATCTCGGAACAAAGCAAGGTGTCAAAGTTCCTTCTGCTTTGCCTCAAGCCTCTTGAAAGTTTAGGTGGGACTCTGGTTTTCCCAGGCTGAGGCCTCCCCACTCAGCTGCACTCGAAGGGGTCTCTGCTCTGGCCCCGTCCCCACCAAGGGCTGGCAAAGGCCTTCAGGGTGCTTGAGGTCTCCTCGCCCCCACCCCTCACCCGCAGGGCCGTTGCTGGCATCCGCCTATCCCACCCCAGCACTCAGAGAGCCAGGGAGACCGCAGAGATCCACGGGAGTGGGTGGGTGGGTGTTGGGGGGTCATGGCTTGAATTAGGCTCAGAAATAACGAGGCCAATGGAGAGCAGGTTCTTGGCTGGAGCCCCTACATTCCAGGGTTCCCAGAAATCTGAGGACCGTTCATCCCAGAAATCTGAGGACCGTTCATCCCTGCCCTAGGCACGGCCATCCCTGTCGCCTGCTCCCACCGCGCTGCTCACTCCCTCCACAAGGCCGTGAGAAAGGTCTGGCCCCATGGCTGTCTCCCCCTCTAGACTGTTTCTGCCCAAGGACAGGCACCAAGCACCTCTCCATGCAGAATCCCGGCATGGGCCAGTGCAGACGGATGACCGGAGGGACAGTGTCTCACTTCCCATTGAATAACTGGAGAGGAGTACCAGGTATCATATTTCCCGCTGTCCCAACCCCCAATCCTATCCTACCGAGAACTCGGGTGATGAGGATTGTGGGAAGAGGGAAGCCAATCAAAGGGGTCCCCATTTCCTTGGGCAGTCTGCCTCTGGCCCCATGTGGCGCTGTGGCCTTTTTTCTCACACTCCACCTGCTGTCTCCAAGTGGGCATGGTGGGCAGGAAGGGAAAGAGGGAGGTTTGTACCGTGGGGCCTGAAGAGGCCATGCCAGGGGGCAGCCACGCAGGACTGGCCTCCCCCACCCAGCACTGCCTCCTCCTTGGTGCCCCCTTCTGATGGTGGAACTGGCCAGCACAGCATCACCTAAGCTGGGGTCATCCTTGGCGCCTTCCCTTCCCACGTCCCTCAGCTACCAAGTCCAGCTGGTTCTGCTACAGAAAAGACCCCAGAATCTGTTTCCCTCAACCCACCCCCTTCCTTCTCGTGTACCCCCAAGTTTTATCCTTCTGCCTTGCCTGAGATGTCTAAAAACACTAACTACTTCTGCTCCAAGCCCTTCGGTGACACCCATCACCTTGGGGACAAAGGCTAAACATGCAGCCTGGCTGTGAGACCCTCACAGGGGTTTCTGCTGACCTTCTGCCACACTGGCCACATGGCCAGCACTTTCAGTGGCTCCTGGACAGCCATAGGCCTCAGACCTCCCAGCACTTGTTCTAGCTGTTTCTCTGCCTGGGATCCCTTTTGGGTCTCCAAGATGCAATGTCAATGTCACTTCTCTGAAGTTTTCCCTGACTTCTGTCCATTCACTTCTCCCTCTGACTTCTCCAGGCTCCGTACACCCACCTCTTTGAAGACTGTTATTCTCTTGGACAAACTAGTCTCTATGTGGATTCAGACAACTCTTTTTTGACAGGCAGGTATGCCACCTTTGAAAAATGTGAATTCCCAGGCACATACTGTATGTTCTCAATTACATGCAAAATCTAAAAAAGCCAGTCTTCAGACTGTGCCCAGGCACCTCTGTCAGTTAAGCATCTGGATCTTGATCTTCGGTCAGGTCATGATCTCACAGTTCATGGGTTCGAGCCCCACATTGGGCTCCACACTGATAGCATGAAGCCTGCCCGGGATTCTCGCTCTCCCTCGCTCTCTCTCTCTCTCTCTCTCTGCCCCTCCCCTGTGCACCCTTTCTCTCTCTCTCAAAATACATAAATTAATTCAAAAAAATTAAAAAGCCAGTCTCACAGAATAGAAATTACAATGATGGTTGTTAGGGGCTGACGGGTCAGAAAAATGGGGAGATATTGGTCAAAGGGTACAAATTCCCAGCTTTAAGATAAATAAGATCTGGGCATCTAATGCTCTGCGTGGTGACTGTAATTAACAATACTGTCTGAGATACTTAAGGTGAGAGAAGATGTTAAATATCATCAACACAGGGGCGCCTGGGTGGCTCAGTTAAGTGCCCAAATTCGGCTCAGGTCATGATCTCACAGTTCATGAGTTCGAGCCCTGCGTCGGGCTCTGTGTTATCAGTGGGGAGCCTACTTTGTATCCTCTGTCTCCCGTTCTCTCTCTCTGCCCATCCCCTGCTCACATTCTCTCTCTCAAAAATAAGTAAACATTAAAAATGTTATCAACACATACACAGACATAAGATGCAAGGGGATGGAGGTGTTAACTATCCTTATTGCAGATATGTGCAATTGTTTGGCAATGTGTATATCAAGTCATCACATTGTGCACCTTACACTTACATGTTATATGACAATAATACTTCAGTAAAGCTGGATAAAAGTGTCCTCCAAACATCAGCTTGCACATAGTTTCTATAAATATCTAATGAATTAATGAGTGACTTTTGAACTCAGACAAATATATATACACACACACACTCGAGAAACATTCATACAGTCAGATACATTCTTACTCAGAGTCACACCGTTGGTGTCCAGCCCCGAGCGCTCAGGTGGACAGCAGTACCAGCCGTCAGACCATTCCCTGCCTTTGCTTTATGCAGTGACCTCTGCCTGCACTGTCCCTCCTTCCCGTGAGCCTGTTCCAAAGTTCAGCATGTCCCCCTTCCTTCAGGAGGCCTTTCCTGGTGTTCCCAGGTATAAGTACCCTTTCTCCTTTATACTCACATGTGGCACTCACAACACTCATCTGCTTTTTTGTGTCTGTCTCAGACCAAAAGACAGACTCGATCCTGGAGTGGAATAGTGAGGGGTGGGACCAGGATTTGTCTCCAGCACAGCAGGGGACACAATGGGTGACCCATGACTATTCACCAAAAGAACGGGCAGCCTTAGGGCACCCGTTAACCCTTAACCTTGGGTGACTCAGTCGGTTAAGCATCTGATTTTTGACTTCAGCTTAGGTCATGATCTCACAGTCATGAGATCGAGTCCCGTGTCGGGCTCCACACTGAATGTGGAGCCTAATTAAAATTCTCTCCCTCTCCCTCTATCTCTCTCCCCTACTTACGCTTTTTCTCTATCTCTAAAATGAAAAGGAGGGGCACCTGGGTGGCTCGGTTGAGCGTCCAACTTCGGCCCAGGTCGTGATCTCAAAGTTCGTAGGTTTGAGCCCCACATCGGGCTCTGTGCTGAGAGCTCAGAGCCTCTGTGTGTCCCTCTCTCTCTGCCCCTCCCCTGCTCATGATCTGTCTGTCTCTGTCCCTCAAAAATAAATGAATGTTAAAATATATATATATATATGATAAATAGATAAAATGAAAAGGAATAAATAAAAATGTAAGCACAGGCAGGCTTGTTACGGCTCTCTGGCAAAGCTGCCAACCTGGGCTGCAAGGTGGGTTTCTGGTGCTGCCTCCAAGAACCAGGCAAAAGTTCTGGCCCTTCCCACCTCCCACACTGAGCCTGGTTCTGAACCTTCCTCCCCTGTCAGCCAGCAGTCTGCCTCTCCTTGCTGCCCCCACGGCTACTATGTGCCTGTCAGCTGGAATCACCCTCACCGACTCATTCACCCATTTCCCCCAGAAATCTGCCTTGTAGCCAGCGGCCCCTTCCGTGCTTAGAGCCAAACCTCGGCAAAGTCACCCCAGCCAGGGAGAGGCAGAAATCCCGGCCAGGAGTCCAGTGGCCAAAGGAAGAGAGGCTTCCCTTGCCTGTGCCTCAGCTGGAGCGCTGCACAGCGGAGCCCGGCCTTCAGGGCCCCAGGACGCCCTGCAGGTGAGGCCCTTGCCAGACAGCCTATCCCTGCCAGGGGGCTCCGGATCGGAGAAATGCTGCTTCGGGGTCCTGGCCCCAGAAGTCTCCCCAGGGAGAGCTCCCAGACCCCAAAAAGACCTCAAGAGAAGTCCTCAGCCCTAAAGACCCTCGAAATCCTGGGAGGCCCCACAGAGGGGTGTCCAGATGCAACATAAAACTCTATGGTATCAGGGGGACTTCACACCCCGAGACCCCCTTGAGGGTATTCCGGACCTAAGACCCCACAGAGAGAGGCCACAGATCCTGGGGCCCAGACCGAGGCTGTGGGAGCAGCGCCCCTCCACACTGACCTGGCCCGGCCGGGGTCTTTCCCAAGCTGAGCTGCCGCAGCCGCCTCTGGTGGGCGCGCCCCCCGCAGTGCACCTGGGCCTGGGCAGCCGAGTTCAGCTGGATGTTGCAGACATCACAGAGCGTGTAAGACGGCCGTTTTCTTTCCCGCTTGGGCTTAGGCAGTTCTGGGGGCCGAGGTGGGCACTCAGTAGCTCCAGATGCGGGCGGCTCCTTCTCACTTGGGGGAGATGGGCTCAGTGGCCGCTTCATACCTGAGCAGATAGAGAGGGAGACACATCAGCCAAGGCTGCGTGTTGTGAATACACAGAAGGGGCAAGAGGAGTTCAAGACCCGGAGATACCTGAGCCCCGTGTCCCAGATGAAACTCCCCAGCTTTTGGGCATCCCCAACCCAAGGGTGGCAAAAGGAAGCAAAATGGGGTCCATTTCAGACAAAGCAGTATTAAAATACAGGACTATCTGGGGGGCGCCTGGGTGGTTCAGTCGGTTACGCGTCCGACTTCGGCTCAAGTCATGATCTCACGGTTTGTGAGTTTGAGCCCCGTGTGAGGCTCTGTGCCGACAGCTTGGAGCCTGGAGCCTGCTTCGGATTCTGTGTCTCCTTCTCTCTGCCTCTCTGCCCCTCCCCCACTCACACCGTGTGTGTGTGTGTGTGTGTGTGTGTGTGTGTGTGCACGCACGTGCATGTGTCTCTCTCAAAAATAAACATTCAAAAATTTTTTAAAAAAATACAGGACTATCTGGAAGAATGTCACGAATGCCTACACACCAAGAGGCTGACAGCTGGGGACTCGGCCGCAGAGCCAAGCTCAAGGAGGAAGACCTGGAAAGCAGACAGGGTGGGCACTGAGGGAGAGGCGGCAGTGGGGTTAGGGGAGTCACATGTGCGGAAGCCAGGGCCCTATTCTGGGCCCCACAGCAGGCGCTGACAGTCCTGAGGCAGGCAGGCATGTGGCGCTTGCTGCAGCCGCTAACCAGAGGAGTGACTGCAGAAACCCTACCTCCCTGTGCCCAGTGCCCAGCCGGGTGACATTCACAAACATTGACAGTGAGTGAAGCCATCCCCACCCCGGCCCCACGTGGCTCCAGATGTCCCTTGCTGTGTTGGCTGCCCAGGACCGTAGCAACAGTTGATATTTTCAGTAGCAACCTGGGCCCTGCTGCCTGTGCCTGCAGAACACAGCCTCTCCTCCCTCCCTCCCTCTCTCTTTCTCTCTCATATACACACCCCACCCCTCCATGCCTCTCATCTGTCACACATGGTCTTCCCTTTCCAACTCATGTCTCTGAAATCTGTCTGCCTGACTCCTCAGCCTCTAACTGGCTCTGTTCTGGGGTGGCCGACCCCCTTTGTCACACTGAACTGTGTTAATTTCACTTCCTTCCTACTTCGGTGCACATGTTCTCCGTCTGTGCTGCATACTGGGGGCTTCCTGAGGGCAGGGCCTGAGCCTCCATTGTGGGGACAGAGAATTCCTGAGGTCAGGGGTCTGTGACTTCCTCGCTGCCCTCGGAAGGAACCGACACTGACAACACCTTGGTTTTGGACCTCTAGCTTCCAGGACCGCGAGGCAATGCATTTCTGTTGTTTGGGCAACCTGGTGCGTGGTACTTTGTGGCAGTAGTGCTGGGAAACCAAGACAGGGAAGGTCTGACTCTTGGATTTTGGTAGGTGGCTGGTGTTTTGAGGGCAGCTGTCCCAAAAGCCTGGTGGTGTGGCTGGGGTGCAGTACCAGCGCAAGGCTCCAGGTGGCGCAGTGAACATCGAGCTGGAAGCTAAGAGCTAGGACTCCATACCCCTCCCTATAGGCAGGACCCCACTCCTCAACACTTTCTGGGGATACCAGGCTGCCTCCCCACCCTAAACCACACCAAACCTCCTGGGCACTGTCTGGTGTTCAGAGCACAGTTCTGCCCACAGGGGGCACACTGGAAGGTTACTCCCATCACCTTGTGAGTGACCCGCTCTTACACAGCACTGAGTCCGCACCTGCATTCTGCTCTCTCTCACCTCTAGGTGGAGGTCGTCAGAGTTATGTGGCTGCGGCCCAAGTCTCCCCGCCTCCTCCCACCTCCCAGCAGGAGGAAGGCACAGGAAGAGAGTACCAGGTGCAAGTGTTTTGTAAAGGGCGGGGGGTCCAACCTGCTGGGGGGAAGAGGCTTCAGGGGAACGAGATCTTCCTGGCCATGCCTAGGACAATGACCTGCCCCATCAGTTAGGAGACAGGGGGTTTTGAAATCTCGGTGCAATTTATGACAGTCAGAGGACACAGCCCAAGAGAGCAGACAAATATGTGCCATGGGGCTGATTAAACCCCTGTGATATACAGCCTCTGGGCTCACAGGGCCTGCCTGGATTCCGGGGCTAATTGTGTTCCCCCAGCCAGGCTGCTGGCCTGCTGCGGCCTGCCCTGCTTGACCCAGCCTTCCCAGCTGTCCCCTCAGGAGCCACCCTGCTCCAGCTAAGCTCTGACTCCCAGCCAGAAAAGCTGGAGGGGTGGGCATGCACACATCGGCCTAACCCCCGCCGTGAGCACCAGCAGGCCTGCACCCTCTGCCCTGGCCCCTATAAGAAGCAGCACAACTCACCCTAGCTGGACCTACACTTGGACACAACCTGGTTCACACGTTCTCTTTAACAGAAGAGGAAACTGAGTCCCACGCGAGGGGAGTGGGCTTGTTTTAAATTACATGAAAAGACAGGGGCACCTGGGTGTCTCAGCCATCTGACTTTGGCTCAGGTCATGATCTCACAGCTTGTAGGTTCAAGCCCCACATCGGGCTCTGTGCTGACAGCTCAGAGCCTGGAGCTTGCTTCGGATTCTCTGTCTCCCTCTCTCTCTGCCCCTCCCCCGCTCATGCTCTGTCTCTGTCTCTCTCTCAAAAATAAATATTAAAAAATAATAATTTAAAAGACAAAGTAAATGAAAAGACAATGAAGAGCTGTTTCTAGAAGCTTCCTTGCCTCCCTCTTTACCCAGCTACCCAGGCCACCTCTTTCTAATTACAACCCTATTTATTGAGGGCTTACTATGTGCCAGGTGCTTTGCACATAGGATCTCTTTTAGGCTGCACAACCCCATGAGTTGGACACTATTATTAACCTTTTATCCCACCTTATTGATTCGAGAATGGGTGTTGAGAAGTTTCACAGCCAGACCAGAACCTACACTTGTCTGACCCTGGAGCCCAAGTCCTTAGCCACTGCCCTATCCCACCTCTCCTAATAGCCTGCCAAGCCCTCTTTTGAACTCCTGGGAGGGGCAGGGGGTGGTTACAAATTCTGGGAAGGACTCCTGGGGACACTTGGGGGTGCCCAGCCCCTAACAGGCTGGAGTGCCAGGCAGGGAGGTGCCACACCTTGGCAGGAGGGGGCCAGAGCCAGGGAGGCTGGGAGAGAGGAATGTGAAGAAAGGGGGAGAACTGAGCCCAAACAGAGTTCTGGAAAAGACCAAGTAAAAGCAGAGAAAAAGTGCCTGTGTGAACCCAGGTGTCTGTCTGTCTGATTTGCACAGTAAGGGGGTAAGCTCCCCTGCTCCCACCTTCCCTGAGAGACAGCTAAGGGCCACAGCAGGGAGGAGGAGCTGGATGGTGGAGGGGGCCACCCTCTAAAAGGCAGGCTCACACCAGAGCTGGAGAGCTGATGGAGGCTAGGGTTGCTATATGTCTGTCTGTCTGTCCATCCATATGGAGCTGGAGGGGGTGGGGAGTGGAGGGAACACTCAGGCAGGACCCCAGGGCTCCATCTCCACCACTCTCGCTGAGTGATGAATGGACCTCAGGGCTTGGCTTTCAGTGGGAAGCTCTTGACCTGCCTCCCCACAGAGGGCTGGATGGAAAGGGACCTTGGAAGCCATAAAGTGCAGAGCGGGGAGTTGTTTCAGCTGCAGCCTGGGGAAGGGGGTCCTCAGGAAAAAGCTGTTTTTGCCAGAGGGTTAACGGGAGAGGAAGGTTCTAGGCCTGTCCCTGGCCTTTGGCAGGGCATGAAGGGCTCCCTCACTAAATCCTTAATGAGCCCAATTACACTCTGGTATTTTCCCCGGCGTCTGCCAACATCTGCCCTCCCACCTTTCCCAGCCAGGTCCCAGGCCCTGCCTCTGAGCGGGAGCCTGGCTGGCTGGCCAAGCTTGGGCTAGTCCCTGTCCCTCTGGGCTTCAGTTTTCCGTCTTTGCAGACGGAGGATTGGGCTGGACTAATCTCAAAGGTCCTCTGCAGGCACCTCGCAGCTGTCTCTGAAGCGGGCATAGTGGGAAGGCCGGGTTGTATCTGCCTATTTCTGCCACCAGAGAAAGGCAGGTGGGTATGGAGAAAGAACTGCCCGCAGCGAGTGCCCATTGCCTTCTGGGCACTGTACGAACATCCTCTCCGTTAACCCTCACAACAACCCCATGAGGCTTTACAAATGGGGAAACTGAGGCTCAGAGTCGAGAAGAGAGGCAGGTGAGTAGGACAAGTTCTCTCCCATCTTGGGGTGCCGGGGAGGGGGGCACACGCCGGCAGCCCCCGTCCCAGTGGCTCATGGGATCACCAGTAGGAGTTGGGGATCCCACCCCACCCAGATGCAGAGAGAAGTATCTGGAAGAAGAGAGACCTTGTCTGTTCTTGGCCTAGCAGAGTGTGAGCCTTCCTGAGCCCAGCTGCCCCCCTCAACACCCCAGAGCAGCCACCACTGACCATTTTGGTCTCTCCTGCCACCTCCCCTCTCCCAAGCTGACACCTGTCTAGGGTGCGAAAGCGGGCAATAAGCCACTTCAGTGCATGGCCATCCTGTGGATTCAGAGAGCTGGAGTCACCCCAGGGTCACAGCCCAGAGGAGCCACAGACCTGCACCTAGAGGAGTAGGGTGGCCTGAGAGGGGCAGGAGNGGGGGGGGGGGGGGGGGGGGGGGGGCTCTGTTTCCATGGGGCAAACCAAAGCAGCCATGTCTGTCTTCCCATCTAACGTGGTGACAGAGGAAGCCCATCACCTTCTCCTGGGGGTGCCGGGGGGTGCAGATTTCAGGAGTGAACTGACTAAGAGGTGCTGAAAGTCAACACTCAGCTCCAAGGAAGGAAGAGAGAGGGCATGAGAGGTGAGGGAGAGCCATGGTCCAGAGATGAGGTCACCGTTTCCCACCACTTCCCCTCCCCCAGTCTTGGGTCCTCACCCCCTGTTGGCTGGGTGTCCCAAGGGGCCTCCTGCCATCCTGACACCCCCAAAGGTAGGGGTTACCTATTCTGGGCAGTGATACTCCCTCAAAAGACCCTCAAACCACCCTCAGGAAGGAAGTCCTTCTTGCTGTCTAATCTGCATCTCTCCACAGGGGCCACAGTGACCACACAGAGCAGCTGCTTCTAGGATTGTGATTGAGGGGGAGGGTAGTAAGGGAATTTTAGCCTTAGCACCCCCTTTTCTAGCCTCTGCTGCCACGCAAGGCCTGGGAAACCCGACTTGTGCAGGAGACCCCCTATGCACCCCCACCCCCACCCCTCTTAGCACCAGAGCCCAGGAGCTTGGTGCACTGGCCTTCTGGCCCACAGCCTGCTCTCCTGGCCCAGGCTGGCAGTCGCTCCCCCAAATCCCGTTCCCTGCCCATGATGGCCATCTTCAC
>NW_027532426.1:697821-715821 GCF_008692635.1 Crocuta crocuta | reverse complement strand
CAGAGACGGGGGGGGGGGGGGGGGGGTGAGTCCTGGGAGCCAGAGGGAGCCGGAGGGAGGAGGGCTGGGAGTCCCCAGGCTGTTTGAGAGTTGTGGGTGGGAGGCCGGCCAGGAGGGCCCAACCTATGCCCATGCTGAAAATGGGGTGTTGGGCTTGAAGAGGGGGAAGGGCAGACAGAAAGGCCTCCAATGACTGGAGATCATGGAAGTGGAGAGGGGTGGTGAGTATGCGCTCTGCACCCCCCAAAAGACAACAGGAGATCTCCCCTGCCTTATTCCTTCCCTTCTGTTCTATCCCAGGAGGCTGATAAGGGTGGATTGATTTTGGGGTTCTCTAAACTCCTTAGGGAAAGGTGAATTATTTTGTTCAGCTCCCTGTCTCCAGAGAATGGTCCCCTCCTTGGGGTGGAAGTCTCACCCTCTCGGCCCTGTGGCTCCCAGCCTCGCTCCCCCTAGAGGAAACTGGAAGTCCTTCTTGCCATCACTTGTGTCCCCCCTCCCAGNCCCACTACGGCCAAGGTGGGGCAGGGTCCTTGCCACTGCCCGCAGCCCTACACCCCCACCTTGGCGCGGGCCCCCTCGGGCGCTCAGCTCGGCGGCGCTCTGTCCCGGATGGGGACGGAGCCAGGAGCGCGGGCCCCCGCCCAGCGCCGGCGCCTACCTGAAGGGCGCTGTGGACCCGAGCGGGGCTGCGTCCAGCCGCCCACGGCCACCCACCACCCAGGACGATCCGGATTCTCGGCTCCTAGAGGTGCGTGGCGGGGGAGTCCCGGCCTGCGAGTCCCGGGGCAGCCGCCGTTCTCCCGAGCCCGCCCCGGCCGGCCGTGTGGACCAGGTGCCAGGAGCCGCGCCGCTCGGAGCAGAGCAGAGCAGAGCAGAGCAGAGGGGAGCGCAGGGGAGACCCGGAAGGGAGTTGCGCGGCGGCTCTCCGCTCTCCCCGGGAGGAAAGGCGAGGGGAGTCCAAGAGGTGCTCCCTGCAGAAGGGCTGGGCCCTTTGGTGAGTATCCTCCAGTACCCCTGGCCTGCCAGGCACAGAATGCCCCTTGGCGTCTGAGGGGTCCTAGAGCTCCGGGAAGGGAACCCCGAAGTGGCCGCGTCCCACTGCTTTGCTGTGATCTCCCCACCCCCTGCCAATTGCCCCTCTTTGGGGGAATAGCTCAGAGAGAAGGAGGAAGCTGACATTCAGGGAGCACCCACTGGATGCCAGGAGGGATGGCATTCAATCCTAATAACCACTCTGCCTGAATTGGTTTGATCCCCATTTTACAGGCCTGGAGACTGAAACGATTGGGATGTTAAGTAACTGGCCCAGGAAGTGCAGCACAAGGAAATCACACAGGAAGTGAGCACCAAGTGNCGGAAAGGGAGGGGGGATTTCACGTGTGTGTCTGTTCACCTGGGGGTCTTTTCTGATTTCTCCCAGGGAATCAGAGTGCGTGGCGTCTGGCCCAGAGTGGGGGCACAGTGCCGGGGCATGAAGCCAAGCAGGGGAGGGTGGGAGGCAGGGCCTGGGGACCAGACCTCCGGAGAGCCCTCTACTACCTTTCCATTAATGGGGAGGCAGTAACAGGGTAAGAAAATGAGTCTCAAAGAAAGGGGACAGAAACGGTTCTTGTAGCCAAAGAAGAGGCGTCAATGCAGCTCACCCCTGCTTGGGCTCAGGGCTGGCCTCGTGTGGACCAGGCCCTGCAGAGAGGAGGCCCCACCATGAGGAGTCCTGGCAACACCTCGAACCCTGGGGCAGGGCATCCGGTGGCCACTCAGTTTCCCAGAACTGCTCACGGGGCCGCGCCCCCACCAACTCACTCCTGTCTTGAGGCCTCTGCCCTTGCTGCTCCCTCAGCCGGGGCTCTCTGACCTCCACGGGGTTGTTGCCTTGTCGCTCAGGCCTCCACTCCAATATCACTTCCCCAGGCCCCGTTGCCCCAGGGCCCTTATTCTTTGTTCCAGCCCCTGCTTTATTGCCCTCTAGGCACGTCACCCAAGAGGTCACTCTTTGCCTTGGACCCTTACCTGTCACCTCTGTGAGGGCACAGTGTTTATTTCCCAGGTACCTGAAGCACCAGCACAAAGCTTGGTGCTTAGCAAACAGACGCTTGATAAACAGTTGTTGAATGAATGCATGAGTTCATTTCCACCCGACAAGCAAATCCACAGTGCGTTGCACACTTCGACTGGGCGAACTGTGTGCTGTGTGTATTATATCTTAATACAGCAGCTACTATCAAAAAGCCCGGGGTGGGGCTGACGGTCATGGTGTACACGCACCTTGCCCCCCCTGGCAGCACACCCGCCCTCCCACTTGATCCAGTCACACCTCTGCCTGTCACAGTCCACATCCTGTGTCTGTCCGTAGAGAATCACAGTTGCTCAGATTTGGAAGGGGTCTTAGAGGTCATCCTGTTGCTTTTGTAACTTGCCAAAGTTACCCTCCAGCCTCTGCTTGCACATCCCAGTGACAGGGAGCTCACTACCTCACAAGACAGCCTGTTCCATTGTGGGATGGTTCTCGGGGACGGAAGTCTGGAGGTCTGGAAGCTGCTTTCCTGTAAAGCCCATGCACAGGCCCCAGACCTGCTCCTTGGTGGCGCCAAAGGAAGGTACACCACTTTCCCCAGCCAGCTCAACATGGCTGGCAGCTCCATCCTAAGGCGTCTCTTCTCCAACTCTTCTTCCCCTGACATGGCCACTTCCTCCAGGAAGCCCCTCCTATGTTCTCCCAGGACACCTTGTATTGGTCCCTAACACAGTACTTCTCACACTGTATTGAAGGGTTTTCCCCAAAGCCTGCCCCAGGCACCCCCCTGCACCAAGTGGGGTGGTTCTAAGCTTTTATTTACTCCCTTCCACCCAATACCTTGCATGGTGACCGAGATGAACTAAGCAACTTAACAAACATGCGTCTCCAGGGGTTTGTGATCCTGGTCACATCCCTCTAAGCTAATTTAGGCTTTCAATGTCCTCTTCAGAACAGAGAGAGAGAGAGAGAGTCACTCTCCTGATCCTCAACCTTGTTTTCTCCTAATGCTGCCCACTCCTTAAATTCTCTGCACTCTCGAGCTGGCGCTATACAGAACTGAGGGTCCATAAAACACCCCCCCCACTCAGGGCTATTTTCACATGATATGCCAGCAAGTTCAGCCAGGAGAGTGATTTCTTGAGCTGGGAGCACCAGACTTTATGCTTAGGCTTCTTGGCCCTCCGTCTCTGCCCAGCCTGTTGAAGTCATTCAGCGGGAACACAGGTGCTAGCTTAGTGCCACTGCAAAGACGTGGCTTCACCTAGATACCTAGGAATAACACACCCCTAAACTCCAGCCCCTCACACAGACGAAACACTGCCGTTAGCTGTGCGCCTTCTGTATTCTTCCCATGCCTTCATCCCTCCCCTAGCCCTGAGCAGTGTTCCTCTCCTCCCTTTGAAGATAAGGAAAGGGAGGCTCTGAGAGGTCAGCTTACCTGCCCAAGGTCACACAGCTAAAAAGGGGTAGAGTTGGAACCCATCTGGTTGACTCCAAGGTCTAGGCTCTTTGCTCCAGGTCGTGGTGGCTCTAAAGGCCTGATCTCAATATGCCGGTGACTTTTCTTATAATGGTGGGGTGAGGGGGTGAGGAGAAAGGAAACATGGAGAGCATCTTCATAATCACGAGGGCTGGAGGGGCCAGGTCATGCTGGTGCGTCCTTGCCCACTTACTACTTGTCCAAGGAAGGATTCAGGTCCTGGGTTATTGCCTTCCCCCAGCCAGAAAATGACCCTTTTCTAAATAAAGCTGCTTAGTGTCCAGTTGGGTCACTCAGTTCTCAGGGCAGCCCAGTCTCATTCTGTTACCTCCTCTTCCTGTCTTGTCTGTGAAGAGTCTCCAGCCCTAGAGCAGTGCCTGGCACACCCAAAGCAACCAATATTTACTGCTGGACTTGAGGAACGAACCACCCCTCACTGTGAGCACCAGACATAGAGTGTGTTCCTTACACTGGCTGTGTGGGCTTAGGCAAGTTACTCTCCCTCTCTGAGCTTCAGGTTCCTTATCTGTAAAATGGGGCCATTAATACATAACCACAACGCACAGGGTGATGGGAGACCGACCCTGCAGAGGGCCTGATAAAATGTGTCCAATTAATAATGAGTATCATTAATGAGGTGTCATGGTCCCCAAGTGACAGGGCAGTGGGGCTCAGAGCGGGGAAGGGACTTATGTAGCCTGTGATACCAACTTGGACAGGACAAGAGCCGGGCTGTGCCTGCCTCACAGGCGAGTCCTTTGCCCAGCCCCACGGGGCCTTCCCTGAGCTCTCAATAAATCTAACTTCTACCACAAAATTATGTGATGGCTATACTAATCATTCCTCCTCAGAATACCAAGAGCTGCAACTGAAGCAAAGCAAAGGGGCTCAGGCTTCTATTCTGATCATGGCCCCAACTAGGCTTGGGGTACGCAGAGCAGTTCTGGGCCCCTGGGTTCCAGGAGGGAGAGAGAAGCCTCAGCCTCAGGTGGGCCTGTCCCCTCCATCACAGGTCCTTTCTATTCCCACCAAAAGGGCAGAATCACTAATGGCTTGAACAAGGTCGCCATGATCCCTCCCCCAACGGGGCCAGCCTTTTGCCTCCTAAAATAGCCCAGAGCCACCATGTGCCCAGGGCGGCTCCCCACTGGTTGCAAATCCCCCTGAAATTAAATCCCCATCCTGCCCCAAGCAGGACGGCACCACCTCCTAACCCCTGCCCTGCTGAGCTCCAGGCCTGGCCAGGCTCCCCCTCTCCCAGTGGAAACCGGGACCGTTGTCCTTCACGGTGACCGAGACATAAATCCCCAAATAATGAGACAGGCGCTAGGAACACAGAACCAGACACGGTGTTAATTGGTTTACTTCTGGGCAGACCTGATGTGGGAGCAACGGCCACAGGCCTCGGTTTCCCAGCCAGTAAAACGGAGCAGGGGGCTGTGTTGACTTCCGGTGTCCCTGGCCAGGCCGCTCTTCTATGCCCTCTGATGGGCCTCCCATCCAGATTCTCCAGCAACCCTTCTTACTTTCCCAGAACGCAAGCTTCTCATGTGTAAAAGGGAAGACCTTGTCCAAGACGCTTGTCCGGGTCTTGAGGTCGGGGGACCCAAAGTATCCTCAACATGATCTGGAACCACCTTCTTTCCACTAAAACCAAACCGAAAGGCTCAGTCGATCTCAGCNAGGGGGGGGGGGGGGGGGGGGGGGGGGGGGGGGGAGGGGGGGAGGGCCCAGCGCAGCCTTCCTGCTCAGAGTGTGAGGCTGGGTGATGGATTCTTGGATGGACGCGAAGGCCTCAGTTTGTGGTGATCAGGATGAGATTATCACATTAAACTTTAAAAGTCTTTGCTCAAAAAGCAGCAGCAGCTGACACCCTTGACTCCCCCAACTGCCATAGTCACCCTCTCTTGGATCATGGCTCCAGATGCTGGCCACTTGGTGGCTCCACTGCACCAGGCCTGCGGCAGGGGGATGGACAGAATGACCTGTCCAGGCCTGGGCTGCTCCTGAGTTGTGGAGAGCCAGCAGGGGGAGGAGGCAGGGGAGAGGGATGAGCCTTGTCTGTGGGAGTAGTTTGGAGGGCCTCAGGGGCATCCAAGAGACTTGGGATCAGGCAAACCTGCGCTTATTACAAGTCTGCCACGTACTAGCCTGTGACTGGGAACACGCCTCTTTGCTCCACACCTCAGTATCCTCCTCTGTGAAATGGGGAGAGGATAACAATAACTACTAATAACTCCCCCGACCCAAGGCTGACAGCTGAGAAGATTAAAGAAGAAAACCTACAGACAATTCCCTGTAGGCCCTAAAGAGCCATTGTGGTGTGAAGGATGACGTTCATTAGCACAGGAGGGACAGCGAGAAGGCTGCAGAAAGAACTTCCTTGGAAAGAACTGTGCCTTGGAAACCAATGGGGCAAGAAGAGAGGGAAGACAAATGGGTCTGGGTGGAGCCCCCAAAATGTCAGCCACGATCCCCCCTCCCACCCAGGGTGCCCATCCCCATGCCCAGGCCGACCCCTCCCCTCCTGCCCACCTTCTTCCCTCGCAAGGTTGGCGGCTCACCCCCACTCTTTCCCAGTCCAAAGCTGTATCCAACTTGTGTTTGTTGCCAATGCAACGGAAATTATTTCCACCTCCTCACCCAGCTTGGCAAAGCTGCCTCGGTTGTATAGGAGAGGCTGGAAGAGAGGAAGCTGGGAACTGGGGTGCCCACAGCAGGGCGGCCCCCTCCTCAGAATATTAACTTCAATAGCAGCAATCAAGAAGGCAGTCAGCCTACTGGCGGGACTTCCCCCATACTGCCCCGTGGGAGGGAAGGGAAAGGCTGAGGGCCTCAGGGTCCTCAATGGGACCTTGGCCACCTTCCCTCTTACTTAAAGAGCTGCATTCAGAGCAGGTTGGGAAAGGCCCTGACGACCAGCCAGGATCAACCCTGCAGAAATTAAGATCTTTGGATTTTCCCGACCCACCCTTCATTTCCTGATGTTCGTATTTAGTTAGTTTGTTGGACAGAATCCTCCCACCCCAGCCCTCCCCACCAGACCTGGGGGCCCTTCCCCTTCCTCAGTATAAGAAGCTGAATCCAGAAGGATGGAGGCAGGGAGAAGCTGAAAATGGCCCTGAGATTCTGAGGTCACCCTGAGCAGGGGGGCCGTACGGAGAGCCTCCAAGCCCACTATGGCTGAGGGAGATGGAGGGGTGGCCATAGTCCACCTTGCTGGCCAGGGAGAAGTGCCCACCACATCAAGGAGTCCTCCTCTTTTTTTTTTTTTTTTAATTTTTTTATTTATTTCTAGGAGAGAGAGAGAGACAGAGCGAGCAGGGAAGGGTCAGAGAGAGAGAGAGGGAGACACAGACTCCGAAATAGGCTCCAGGCTCTGAGCTGGCAGTCAGCACAGAGCCCGACGCGGGGCTCGAACCCACGAACTGCGAGATCATGACCTAAGTGAAAGTCAGACGCTTAACTGACTAAGCCACCCAGGCGTCCCAAAGAGTCCTCCTCTTAAACTGGCTGGTGGGCGGAACCACATGGCCGTTGCAGGCTATGAAGGAGGCCTTTCAAAGCCAGCTGAAAAAATCCAAGAATGGCCCTGGGATGGGCTTTGTCAACATGCCCTGTAGCCCCCAGACCCTCTGTCTGGCCTCCTACAGCAGGGCTGCTCGGTGACCTCAGCCGGGGGGCACTGTGGGACCCGGGACAGAGACCAGGCTCTGGAGTCGTCAGACCTTGGGCAAGTGGCTTCACTTCACTGATCTGTAAAATGGGCCCAACGGTATCTACCTCGTGCGATTGTTGGGACAATTAAGAGATAATGTAAGGAGAATGCGTCCCTTTGTGCCCTGCAGACAGCTGGGGCTTAATAAACTCACTAAACATTTGGTGGACACCTGCTATATGCCAGGCCCTCCATTCCTTGCCCAGGGGATCCAGCACTGAACAGAAGCCCTGGGGAAGCCTTCAGGGAGCTTGACAGCGGGCGGCAATGGTCACAGCCACTAAGGAGCTAACCACACAAGGTCAAAGAGATGAGTGGCCAGGAAAGCCTCTCTTAGGAAGGGACAGTTCAGCCTAGACCTGGCTGACTTGAGGGACAGGCCTGCCTGAGGGTCCTAGAATGTCGCTGCTCACTGCAATCAGCTGGGCGGCTTCAAAAACTTCCGCTGGCTGGGCCCCTCCCCAGGGATTCTGAGCAGCTGGGGCTGGGGTGGTGCTGGGGCAACAGGATTCTAAATCCTGCCCAGGTGATCCTGATGTACAGCCCAAAGTGAGAACCTTGCCCTGAACTTTCCCCAAGTGCCGTCCACGTGAGTATCTCCTGGGGAGCTTGTCCCGCATCACGGGCTGGGTCGCAACCTTTGGGGTTCGGATTTAGGAGCCGGGCTAGGGCCCAGCATCTGCCTTTCTAACATGCACCCAGGTAACTCTGAGAGCAGCCAGGTCTAGTGATGTGGCTAGGAGAGTAGGTCTCAGGTCAGAGCTTGGCCCTGAGCGCCGCCGCCACTACTGACCCTGGCCACGCCCACACAGGACCACCTGCCGCTTTGGTTCCCACAGACCCATCTCTGCCCTCCACCTGAGAAGTGCCTCCTTTCTCATCCAGGCAAATCCTGGGCATGTTCCTGGGCTTATCGTGAAGCCCGAAGGTTCCCACCACTGTGGGCTTGGGATCTGTTTCCCCACTACCCTCAGCCCGTTGCTCCCAAGCCCCTATGCCATTCTGTCCACGCTTCATGCCCAGCTAGACCCTGGCTCTTGGGGTAGGGCTGCCTCCTCCAACCACGTGGCCCTGAGCCTGGCATCCCACAGGGGATGCCTCGTCCTAGGTGAAGGAATACCAAATCTACCCCAGCCTCTGCTGTGAGGAGTCAGGAGTCTGACTTCTCACTCTATTTCACCCTTAGCCCTGCCCTACGGGCCAGGCCCTGAGATGGGAGACATCACACAGTTGTGTTCCCCAAGGCTAAGGTGTGCCAGAATATACCCTGATCCCTACAGAAGAATCAGGGTCCCCCCACTCCAGGTGCCTGGCACGATCCCCACCCCTTCTTTTTGGCAAGCAACATAGTGTAGCCAGAATGCCTGGGTTAAATCCCACCTCTGCCACTTCCTGTGTGACTCTGGCCACCTCTGTGCCTTAGTTTCCCCATCTGCAAAATAGTACCTCTCTTAGAGGGTCATTATGGGATTAAATGATCCAATAGTCATACAGTGTTCAGCAAACGGGCACACGGTAATCGCTGTTTGTTAAATAATGTTTAAAAATCCATGATTCTCTATATATGCTTTAGTCCATCAACAAAGTGGGGCCCGACAAGGCACCAGGTATGGGAGGCAGGGGTTAAGATTCCATTTTACAGGTGAGGAGACTTAGGATCAGGAGAGGAAGGGACGGCGTCAGAGGACACCCAAGCCTCGGGACTGTGGCACTTCGAGCCTTGTCTCTCCCCTGGGCCCACCTTCCTCACTCCTCAGGCGCCTGGCCTGGGCCAGGTGGGCTCTGTGCCCTGCACCGACAGAGGCCCCTTTGTACCCCTGCCCAGGGTCACACCCTGAGCTACAGAGCAACAGCCAGACAAGCGCCCTGTGTCTTGGTCTGTTTCACTGCCAGGTCTGTGGTCGCCTGGCCATTCCAGCCACGTGCTCTGGCTGGGTGGACCCAAGGGTCACCCCCCACCCCTCCAATCCCCCCATCCCAACCTCAGCAGGGCATCCCTGACCCTCCCTCAGCTGCATTCAGCCAGGAGACAGACTGGGAGGCAGCCCCAAGGAAAACACCCCCGTTCTTGGTCTCCACCCTGTGCAAATTCCAAGTGGCTGGACTCTAACGTGTCTGGGGCCCCAGAGGAAGGGGCAGGCAGGAGCTGAGGGGGTGGGGAATGACATGGAGGCTACTCTGGTTACCCTTTCTAGCTCCCTAAATCTTTCTTCAGTCTGTTTGCTTCCCTTTACCACCTCGACTGGCATGACAGCCTCCTCACGGGCCTCCCTGACTCCACTTCTCCATCTCTCCACTTTTCCAGTTTGTTCTCCACTCCCCAGAAGCAACCTTTCAAAAAGGCAAATCTGATCACATCCCTCTCCTGCCCCAAATCTCCAAAGGCTTCTCCCTCACCTTCAGAGAATCCCTATCCCAGCCTGGAAGGTCTGGCCTCTGCCCACCTCCCCCAAACCCTTCTCCTCTTCTGACGGGCCCTTCCACTGCCTTCCTCCCACAGATTACTGGAGATATAAATAAAAGCCTCTGCCTAAGAATATTACCGGTAGAGCTATCACTGATGATGGCTAGAATCAGATACAAAAACACTCCTTATTGACTAAGAGGGACAGACGAATCCAGTCTTGACCACAAATCTTGTTTAAAATTTCAATCCGCCAAAATGGGATGTGTTTACCCAGTCACACAATGGCTGAGACTAGGGTCAGGGGCCTTTGATTGAAGCCAAATTGATTGATGGGTCAAATCTCAGCAGCAAAATGTATACAGAATTGATGCCAATGAAAATAATTCCAGTAAAATTAAAATTGAACGAAAAAAAAAATGGAAATGTGTTTAACTGTACCATAGAGGAAAAATTGAAAAATCTGATCAAGGAATTAAACTGGATGAAAAGAGTTCAAACTGGAAACCACTTGCTAAAAAAGTCTTCAGTGCCAGTGTGTTTTGGTTTAAAATGTTTGCATTCAAAACATCCTGGGGGGCTAAATGTCCAGGTCAAAGGATCCTGTGCCCCTCTGATGTTTTCTTACCATTCCCTGCCCTGCTCATGAGAACTCCAGCCACGCTGGGCTCTTTCTCTCCCCAGAGCATAGCAAAGTCCCCCTTCGAGCAGAGCGTTCTCAAAACCTATTCTTTCTGGCTGGAACGCTCTTTTCCTCCCAGATCCTACCTCCTCTACTTGTGGCTGATGCTGAAATTCCACCTCCGAGAGCTGCCTTCCTTCCTGCCTCCTTGCACTCACTCTTCGCCCTGTCTTATTCCCCCCTTGAATCCCCAGGGCAAACGTGTAACACATAGTAGGTGCTCAATAAATATTTGTTGAATGAATGGATAAAACAGTATCACTAGGGTGAGGGGCAAGGGAATGGGTTGGAGCTTACAAGGGCTCCTGGAAGGGAAAAGGTCAGTGCAGAGGCATACCCTTCCATTCCACCTCTGTCCCCACCCCCGTCCCCCTTACTCGTGACACCAAATTCCAGAGGAGCCTGTTAGCAGGAGAGAGAAGAAGACAATACCAGACCTGCTTCATTCCTGCCCCTTGTCCAGCTTCCCAAGGCCCATGTCCCTGTGCCAACTGGCCAGCTGCCCCCCTCCCCAACCCCGCTCCCACTTTTGGCTGTGGGCCGGGCTATTTGGGGAAACTTCCTGATCTCCCCTCTGGCCTTCCCACCTCCACACCTCATCCTGAAGCCCCGGAATAGCTGTCCCAGCCTCAACCAGGAACAGTCGCGTTCCCAATTAGCACCCAGATGGCTGAAACCATGTCTAAAAGCTTCTCATGTCCCTCTCCCCTCAGGAGGCTGCTAACTAGGGCAGCCGATCTCGGAACGAGGTCACAAGAATGTTACCTGCCCCTACGGTCCCCTCCCAGCCGGAGAGGAGACACGGGTGAGGACCAGGCCTCCACTGCAGGCCAGTGAAGACCAAGGAGATGTGGGGGAGGCTCAAGTGCAGGGAGAAGGGGGTTCTTTTTGCCCCACGGGCAGCTCTGGCACAGGCTGAAGGGCAAGGAGTCCTGGGTTCGAGTGCAGACTCTGCCTCAGTGGGGATTTCATGACTTCTCCTGGTGCTCAGAGGATGATACAGTTGTGTAGACAGTCTGGTACCACAATCCAGGAGCGGACCTTAGCGCCCCAGGGCATTGTAAAATGGGCCCAACGGTATCTACCTCGTGCGATTGTTGGGACAATTAAGAGATAATGTAAGGAGAATGCGTCCCTTTGTGCCCTGCAGACAGCTGGGGCTTAATAAACTCACTAAACATTTGGTGGACACCTGCTATATGCCAGGCCCTCCATTCCTTGCCCAGGGGATCCAGCACTGAACAGAAGCCCTGGGGAAGCCTTCAGGGAGCTTGCCAGCGGGGGGCAGTGGGTCATTTGGGGATGGATCCTGGAAGGCCCTGAGCCCATTAGAGCATCATTTCTCTGTTGGAGACTCACACTGGCGCTGCCTCCAGCCTCAGCCATGAGAGCGGATAAGCAGGTGGGCAGGCTTCTCCTACTCTCTGGAGACCGCACCCACGTGCTCCTCACTGGGAATCCCCCAGAAAGCCCAAGGGTTCGAGTTCCTAATGCCCTTCCCCTTGGTGAGGGATAGGGATGGCGAGCGGTATGGCTCATACCTCCCCAACCTGCCCGTCCAGTGAGAGGTGGGTAGCCAGCATCAGATGGAGGAATCACTGGCCAGATCAGGAGGCTAGAAAAATCTGGGGCCTGAGGCTAGAGAAGAGGCAAAGTAGGACCCTGGGGAGGGCAGTGAGGTAGTGGACATGTCAGGCCCGGTCCGGCCTCTCGCCTGGGCATCTATCTGTGGATTCAGTCCTCACTCCACCCAAGGAAACCTTAGTCAAATAAACAAACAGCCAACACAGCCGCTCCTGTGCAGGCCAGGCCAGCAGCGAGGAGAGGCCCGCTGAGGTGGGGATGCCCGAGGACAGAGCAGGGAGGCTGTTTGAGCAGGCCCCTCGCCCTGGGCAGTTGGCGGAAATGTTTGGAACAGGGTGGGGAGCACGCTGGTGGTTTGGAGCAGGAAGCTGGGGCCTGGGGTGGGTGCGTGGAGCTTGGCTGCTTCGAGGAAAAGAAAGGCACCGAGTCAGTGCCACTCTGGTCAGCGCCCCTGCTGAGGGGGGACTCCAAGCCCCAACACCCTTCCTTCGGCTCAAGGTCAGTCAGATCAACCAGACAGACAAGGGGCTCTCTGCTCCGCCACCCTGAAGTCCCCGCCCTGTTCCTAGTCAGTGAACCTGGACCTGGTGGCTAAAGAAGTCTGGAGCCAAAGCCCCCAAGTTCTGAAGCTGTTGACAGAAGACGTGGGGGAGGTGGGCTAATGTCCGTCCTTCCCAGAACCTGAAATTCCTTTTCCCCTCCTTGCCTCGCAGAGGAGCGGCCAAGAAGCCATAGGAGCCCATGCCCCCCCCCCCGCCTCACCCCCCCGCCATGCTTTGTCACCTTCTTCTACACACTCAGAGACACTTGGCTATCCTGTTTCTCTGGGACGCCTCACGAGAGTAAGACAGAGAGTGGAGAGGCACACACCCAGACTCGGAGGCAGAGACAGAGAGAGGCAAAGACAGAAAGATGAACGTGAAAGACATCTCACAATTGGAGACACAGAAATGAGAGGGTGAGGGTGTGTGTGTGTGTGTGTGTGTGTGTGTGTGTGTGTGTGACAGAGAGAGAAGGGCAGAGATACACAGAGAAAAAAAGACTTAGAGACAGGCAGAGATGCTCATACAGGGAAAAAGAGAGAGAAAGACACACAGAAAGAGAGATGGATCTGGAGACAGGGAGGGAGGAAAGACAGATGGACATGACAGGCATAGGTGCAGGGAAAGGATCGAGCAGAGAGCATGCAGGGGACACAGGGACAGACGCACTTACAAGCTGGGAAGCAGAAAGAGGCTCACAGAGCTACACAGAGGCAGATGCACTGAGACCTGGGGACCCCCTTGACAGATTCGGGGGACCAGAGGTGCCGAATGTCAGGTCCTGTCAGGTCCGGCGGGGTTTGTGGGGAGTGCCAGGAGAGCACTGCTGCCGTCTTCTGTCCCCAGCACTGAAACGCCACAGGCATCTGGCCCCCAGCCACCCTCAAGTAAGCCAACCCTTGGCCGCTGGAGCTGGCGGGTCACCCAAGGTGAATGAAAAGTCACCGATAGGGGAGGGTGACACTGGGGCTGTGGCAAAGGCACGCGCGTGGCCCAGGCACACATGTCAGGGCGGGCCTGCAGGGATCCATCCCCAAGACTGCACTCGGAGCCATGTTTAGTGTACAACCGCACAAGCACCGTCTGCGAGCTGGCGAGATGGGCATGTGGGCCTGGCTGTGCGAGGGCATCTGAGCGTGAGCCTGCGTCCAGTGCCAATGAGGCCGTGGCAGGTTTGATCCTCAAACAGCCCAGTCTCCACGGATGAGTGTCAGAGATGGCCACACAAAGGCTGTGTGTCTCTCTCCCCTGAACAGACGGTGTGTTCAGGTGCCACCGGGCACTCAACTGTAGCTGAGACCAGTGTGCCATTCGTTCCCGCCAGGGATGACTCCCACTGCCTGGCCAGCTGGCTCCCACACTCTTCTCCACCCGAGGCCCAAGATCTAAACTTACAGGAGGACCCACGTTACAGACCCATGGCCCCTTCCTGGCTCCGGGCACATCTCCTTCTGAGCAGGGCAGCTGGAAGGGTGATGGGGGTCCAGCCCTGCCCTACCCCCTGCTCTCACCTCCATCTCCCCTGCTGCTGCAGCTCCACTGACCTCCTGGGGCCCAGAGAGGGCCCACACCTTGCCCAGACTCAGGAGAAAGGCAACTGTCCCCCTCTCATCCATTCCTCTTAAGCATCACAGGACACTTGAAAAACACTGTCCCAATTTTGGGATGGAGAATGAGGTCAGCAGGCCCAAGTGGGGACTGCTTGTTAGTGACAGCTGACGGTCTTCATGTCACCTTGAAGCTCCTTCCTGGTCCAGGTGGGTGTGTCCTATGCCCAGTTTTACAGTGGGGGGGGGGCACTTGACTGGGGGACAACTCGAGCAGGGAGGAAATTCACCAAATACCAGGTTCAGTCACGGGTGCTGCCAGGCTTACCCTGAACGCCTGTAGAGCCTGGGTCAAGGGAACAGTGGGGGCCCACATATTCGCGTCTAAATATTTAAAAGTTAGAAACCAAACCAACACACTGTGAATTAAAATAGGTTCTAACCTCCCATCTTGACAAGTAGACTCCGTAACCAACTGGAAGACCAGGTTCCAAAGTAGATTTCTCTGACTCTGGGGACTTTTACAGGAGAATGAAGCTATGGAGGGAGAGCTCCTTTCTGCACCGCAAGAGGCCCAGAGGCGCGGGTGTGGACACCTAGCCTCACATCCTGGCTCCACCCTCACGCCTTGCAAACAGCTGCCCCTTAGCTGTCTGCAGTTGCCCCTCAGGGGTAGGGGTAAACACGCTAGTGGCATGACCGACATTGAGAACAGGCCCAGGGTGCAGGCTTGCAGGGGCTGGGAGCAAACTAGTGACCATCTGGGCGGGGACTTCCGGAGTCACAGGTACGGGGGGAAGGTGATCTTGAAGGGAATGTCTTCCTGAATCCTCACCCCACAGGGAGAGCGACGGCCAGAGGAGGATGAGAGCAGAGCCCTTGAAAGCACCCGGTAAGGGCACGGGCCCTCCCTCCCCTGCCCAGGTTTAAGGCTGCTTACTAGACCCAGCCTTCCCCAGCAACTTCCAGAGCGTGGGCCAGGGACTGGAGCTGCCTTTCCACTGGAGGGCAGCTTGGACGATCCCCAAACAGGACTTTCAGTCACTTGTATTATTTATCTTCCTGGAAAAATTTAGTGAAGCTTGATCCCAACTTGTGGATTTCTGGAGGTGGGGAGGGCAGGGAGGTGATGACAAATGGGGCAATTTTTTTTTTTTTCAGTTGGTTCTCTAAGCCAGTCTGTTCCCTGGAGGCTTAGCCCCAAGTGGGCTCCTGCTGCCACCGGTCCCTGCCCTGTTGGGGTCCCTCTCTTCACTCTGGAGACAAAAAAGCAGGGCAACTAAAAGAGAAGGAGGGGAGGGACCCTGAGCAGTCCAGGCGGGTCCAGCAGGGATCCAGGGACCAGCAGAGGGCAGGGGCTGGAGGGCTGGGGGTGGTGAAGGGCACTGCTCTCTCTGGCCAAGTTTAAAAAAAACCTTCCAACCCCCACTCCCGCCCCCTGCAGATCGGCTTTGCTGTCCTACACAGGAGGGGACACTTATATTGTTGAGCTCTTCCCACAGGCGCCAGGCACTATGCTAAGCGCTCTATGTGCGTGTTCTCACTTAATCCTTGCAGCCACCCTATGAGGCGGGTTCTATTATTATCCCCATTTTACAGGTGGGGAAGCAAGCTCAACGAGGTTAAGTAGCTTGCCCAGGGTCACACAGTAGGTACAGGTGACAGAACTCAAGTCTAACTGACTCCAACGACCCCACTCTTTCCAATATAGCACACTGCCTTCCAGAAGTAAGAAGCAGGCACAGAAGAAGGGATGAAGGTCAGATATGAGAAAGAACTTCCCGACAAGGGCAGTTTGTGTGATGGGAGGAGACGGTGGAATGGGGAGACCAGGCATACACAGGAAGCCCTCCCACCTGAGTTGGATCTCCGTCCGTGGGCTTGTGATGATCTCTAGAAGGTCTGTGGGGTCCTGGCTGGATCCAGAGGGCTGCATCCTGACCTCTCTTTTTTCTACAGTCTGGGATCCTCTACTGTACCCCAGCCCAGCACCAAGGCCCAGAGTCTGACCTCCCCCTTGTGGCTCAGAGCTCTGAGCATGACATCTGAGCTGTCAGTCCAGGACCTCCTCTTCCAGGAAGCCTTCCTTGACTGCTAGGAGGCAGGACCCCTTCCCCACAACCCAAATCCCAACACGGAAGGTACAAATGCACCCCACGTCTGCAGTAAGGCTCCCTTCTGTGATCACCTTCTCCAACTGGCTCTGGGACATGAACACAGAAAAGGTCTACTCAGTCCTCTGGGCTCTCTGGGTTCCCCCAGACCTTTTGGATGATCCCCTGCTCCCTCATCCCTCTCACTCACGCGGATCTGTACCCAGGTGTAACAAATAATATGGGTGCGCCCTGGGCTTTCAGGAAAACCCAGGTCCCAGCTCAGCTATGTGCTCTTATCTCATTTACCCACAGAACAGAAGCTGTTTGAGCCCCCCAACACTCCCTAAGGGTGAGAATAGGATGCTGCACTTGGAGGAGGCATGGGGCACTCCGAGGCAGCGAGACGGTCCTTACCTGGAGCCCTG
The DNA here is from genome assembly GCF_008692635.1 of Crocuta crocuta. Taxonomy (NCBI): domain Eukaryota; kingdom Metazoa; phylum Chordata; class Mammalia; order Carnivora; family Hyaenidae; genus Crocuta; species Crocuta crocuta. Next base: position 699,323 of record NW_027532426.1, on the reverse strand, counting down.
CGTCACCATCCCCAACCTGCTCTCCTTCGGTAAGCTGCGTGCCTAATGCTCGACTCTGTCTCTTCCCAGCCCTCCGAGCCCACCCCGGCATCAGGGAAAGCCACCCAGGAGCCTCTAAACTTCGCCAGAGTTTTGAGTCCCACCAGCTAGATGCCCAGCCTCGGTGCGCGCAGAACCAAAGGGCTGTCCTCACCGTCCCGTGGGGTCCCCGTTTTGAGACGAGGGCACAGGACGGGTGGAGGGGGCTGTCTTGTCCTCCCGCGNGAACGGTGGGCGGGTTCATTCAGGTGGGCAGAAAGCGAGGAGAGCTTCTGGGCCACTAGGGAGGGTCTGGAGCTCGCTTATTGGAGGCTGAGAAGGTAGGATCCCCTGCTTCGGGCAACCTAGCCCACAAGGCCTGGGGGCAGTGACTCTATATGAAGACCCTTCCCCAGAATAAGAAAGCCGAGGAACCCCTCCTTGCCTTAGTTCTGCCTTCCATCCTAGCTCAAGAAAGCCCTCCCAGCCTGGCAAGGTGGGTGAGATAGGACACCTTCTCTGAAGTCAGGGTCCCCCAACCAGGGGTCAGCTGTGTAGGGGTTCAGGCCACGGAGAGGACCATTAGGTGCCCAGGCCATCATTATCCTCAATCCATCACTCCCTGCACCACCACCCCCCGCCCCCAACGCCAGCTCAGGCCCCTCAGCTGTCACTGTTTAGCCCTGGAATGACAGGCGTCCAGACTCCGTGCGTCCAGCTACATTCAAGGCCATTGAGCTTAGCACCCCTGGGCCCCTGCCCCCCTCCCTCTGCCCCCAGTCGCTAATTTTATTGACCTGTAAAAGGCACGTCGCTGGCAGGGGAAGATAACAACTGAAGGTGAAGTGGGGACTGGATGGGCAGAAGACGGGCCCCAGGAGGCGGAGATATGACAGCAGGGAGACGGGTGACTCCTGGAACCGAGGCCGAGGGAGGCCGGAGATGAGGAGGACGAGAGGCCCGGGGAAAGGGGTGCCCTCTGGGGCAATGGAAGCCAAAAAGACTGGAACTGGAATTTAAGCCTCAATCAGACAAGAGACAGATCCAAAAGGAGGTGCTGGGGAAAAAGAAAGTGCTTTATTTTCCACCTACCCTTAGGCGGGACCCAGGATGTAGCAGGAGGGAAGGAGGGTAGATGGAAGGAAGGACTGCCATACTGCTTTCAAATCTCTGCTCTGGCCTCCTCCCTTCCTCTTGAAGGTGACTCCTGCCTGCTGGGCCTCTTACTACAGAAATAGCCCTTTCCCTGAAGAATCAACCTAGATCTTGCCTTGCTTTCTCTTCTTGCTTTCTTGTTAAAATGAGAACAGAAAATGTAGGCCTTTACGACTTCCCCCACTCCCATTCCTACCTGAGCCCCACCCCTCAAATCCTGGATTCTCAGCCTCTCACCTCAGCCCAGCCCAGGGAGGTGACCCTGGGGGGGGGGGGGGGGGGGGGGGGGGGGGGGGGGGGGGGGGGGGGGGGGGGGGGGGGGGGGGGGG